>NW_005841846.1:2060208-2060557 GCF_000455745.1 Alligator sinensis | reverse complement strand
TGAGGCTGAACAGGTTCAGGTCCTTCAGTCTCTCCTCGTAGGGCCTGTCCTGCTGCTCTCTCACCAAGCGGGTGGCCCTCCTCTGAACCTTCTCAAGGCTGGCCACATCCCTTTTGAAGTGCGGCACCCAGTACTGGATGCAATACTCTAACTGCAGCCTGACCAAAGTCACATAGAGGGGGAGTATCACTTCTCTGGACCAGCTTGACATGCACCTTTGGATGCATGACAAGGTATGGCTGGCCTTGCTGGCTGCGGGCTGGCATTGGTGGCTCATGTTCATCTTGGAGTCAATAATGACTCCAAGATTCCTTTCTGCCTCTGTGCTTTCAAGAAGGGAACTCCCCAG
>NW_005841846.1:2046259-2057956 GCF_000455745.1 Alligator sinensis | reverse complement strand
TTGGGGCGTGGTATTAGGGGCTGGTAGGAGCCACGCATAGCCCATAAGGCTAGGGTGCCTGAGGAGCACCCATTATACCGGGAGACCCCCAGGGGGTCCAAGAACCGCGGGGACAGAGGTCCTGAGTAGCCGTGCCCAGGGAGTCATAGGCAGCCTCCCAACACTCTGTCTCTGTCTCTGTCTCTGTCTCTGTCTCTGTCAAAATAAAATACATATACATACATACTCCAACAAGACGTGGCGGGCGAGAACTAGAGGGTGCCTTGGGCCGGCCTTGACACGGAGCGAGGGACTTCGGGGAGATCACGGCCCTCCTGACGGACCCCGCCGTGACAACTTGAAAAAGGATTTTTTGTTGTCCTTAATCCTGGACACTAGCCTGAATTCCATCTCTGCCTTGGCCTTCCTAATAGCCCTCGTATTCTCCCGGGCCGAGGAGGAGTACTCATCCTTGGTGATAGCTCCTCCCTTCCACTGGTTGTATGCCCCACTTTTAGTCCTCAGGCATTTGTGAATGCCCTTGCTGAGCCAAGCGGGTTTCTGAGCACTCTTACCCCCCTTGCTTCTCTCAGGGACTGTTATCCTTTGAGCCTGGAGGATTGCCCCCTTAAGGTACAACCATCCCTCATGGACTCCCATCTCCTCTACCTTCTGGGCCCTCAGTGCCTCCCCCCACTAGTCTCCTAAGCTCACTGAAGTTGGCCCTTCTGAAGTCAAGGGCTTTAGCCTTGGTGTGAGCTCTTGATGCCCTGTGTTGAATAATGAAATCCAGCAGATGATGATCGCTATTGCCCAGGTGGTCAAGGACCTGCAGTCCCTCACCAGGTCATCCCCCGTGGCCAGGACCAGGTCCAGCAAGGCGTTACCGCTAGTGGGGCTGTGCACTTCCTGGATAAGGTGAAGGTCCTGTAATACAGCCAGGAGCCTACGCGAGTGGTAAGACCTGGCTGTCTGCTCCTCCCAGCAAATGTCTGGGTAGTTTAGGTCACCCATGACAATAAAAGCCCTTGACCTAACCACCTCCATAGGCTGACTGGAGAAGTTCTGATCTAGCTCTTCCTCCCGGTTGGGTGGTCTGTAGTAGACACCTACCATAAGGTCCCTTTCCCAATGCCCCCCTTGTAGTTTGACCCATAGTGTCTCTGCCCGACCCTCCTCTAACCCAAAGCTAATCCTTGATGATGTGAGGCGCTCTTTGACATAGAGCGCAACCCCACCACCTTTCCTCTCTGTCCTGTCTCTTCTATATAGGGTGTATCCCTGAATGCCCACCACCCAGTCATAGGTAGGGTCCCACCAGGTTTCTGTGAGCCCTACAAAGTCTGGGTTCTTACTTGCAATCAGGAGGCACAGTTCCTCCTGCTTACTCCCCATACTACAAGCATTACTGTAAAGGCACCTGAGGCCTTCTGAGGGTACACGTGCCTGCCTCCCACTCCCAGGATAGTTGTGGCCTCCTGCTCCCCAGACATTGATGCTTACCTGGGCTTCCCTTCCTCTTGTCACCCTGCATGCTGGTGAAGCATCCTCTTCACTTGAAGTGGCTCCTTCTTTTCAGCTCTTGCCTTCTTCTCAGCTCTTGACACTGATCAGCTGAGAAGAAGGCAAGATACCAGTGCCAGAGAGAGAGTGTAAGGAGATTGGAAGATCACCGATGAAGCAAACCCAATGGTGGAAGCTGCAGTGGTGGGCTTCAGGCCAGCAGAAGCCTGTCTCCCAAAGAATATGGGGCAGAAAGGAACAAGAAAGAGTTAAAGAGCTCAGCCCTCTTGACTTGAAGGTATGGATTGACCCCCAGGGGCCGCCTCTTCAACCTGCATATGATGAGGACAGGTTTTTTTTTCTTTGGCTTTCTCCACCCCCGCCCCTTTCACCCAAGAGAGTTATTTGTTGCTTTTGTTCCTTTAGTGGCTTTCTTTTTTCTTGGTGATCCATGGACTCAGGTGTGGTCAGTTTGGGGTGTAGGGGATGGAGGAGCCCGATTAAAAATCTATCTGGCTGGACAGTCTAGAACAGTGGTTTTTTCCCCCTTGTTGATAAGAACCTCCTTCTGGATTTTCCCAGAAACATCAAAGATGTGGCAGGAAAGAATATAATATCAGAGAGGGGCAGGGGAAGGTAATTTTTTGTACTTCTTTCACCCACTAATAGAGGGGGAAAGATGTTATTGTGCAGAGGACCCAAGCCCTAAAATACCTATACTCGACAACACTGTAGGAGCAAAATTCACTAAATTCTTCATACATTCAAAATATACTGGTCTACATGTTATGTAATTAGTATGATCATGCACAACTGTCAGCAGAAGTGTTTCTTCAAAGGCACGTAAATGCTGATGCCATTTTACTTCATGTTCAGCCTTGATGAAGCACTGGAAAGTTGGTCAACAACATCATAATCTAATCCTTTGCTTGAACTGGACAATGACACAATGAGTTTGTATATCAAAATATGCCATATTGCTTTGGATGTTATCTCACGTGCTCTGGTAGCACAGTTGTAAAATTTACCTCTCATTATGTTGGTGGCAGTGTTTTCAGAATATAATCTGATTTCTGTCCAACAGTCTTCAAATCCTGAAGCAGCAAAATTTTTACCAGTTGCTGCTAGGTAAACCATGATGATATGGGAAGCCTCCCAGTCAAATGATCACTCTTTCAGTCTCTTCTGGCTGAACCCACAAAAGTTCACTTGCTTTGAAATAAAATGCCTGATCAAATGTTATGTGTGCTGTTGTCCCAGGAATCCTGCAATTGTTTTAAATCTCCTGATGACAGTCCAAATGGTGTCATACTCAGATTCTAGTGCAGGCAGTATGGGGCAAAATCCAACAATTTAATGGTGGTTAAGTATCATCAGAAAGAAACTGTTTAAATTCTGTCCACCCTGGTTGATGACACCAAGATGTGGGGTGAGGTGGGCACACTGGAGGGAGAGACAGTATCCAGCTAGATCTAGGCAGGTTACGGAGGTGGGCGGATGAAAATGGGATGGAACACAGACAAGTGGAGGGTACTACATCTAGGGAGAAGGAACCAGAAACACAGCTATAGGCTGGGTGTGACAGGGAACCCTAACCCTGTCATGAGGAAGAAGGTGCATGCCTATAAGGCCAGAACTTTCTGGGCACAGAGGGCTGGGGAGGAAGGGGTTAACTGCTGAACTGGGATGGATAGTCAGCTGGCAGGAAGAGGCAGGACTAAAAAAACCCTGGGTTGAATGGCAGTAAGGGGTCCAGCAGTCAAGGGGGAAGGAGTGCATCTCAGAGCTCCAGGGAAAGGCTTGGGAAGTCTAAAGCCAGGAAGAGGAGAACTATAGAAGCCCTGGAGAGATGACAGCCACACTGCAGCAAGGACTGGAGGTGATGGTGGGGAGCTGAAACACAGACCCTGCAACTGTAAGATGACATTTCGCTTTCCTTATTCCCATTTTTGGGTGGCAGATAGTGCCCACGGACAGGACTGTTTATTTGCTTTCTTTTGGTTATGGAATAAGACCGGTGGTTTGGGTGAGGCTATTAGGGGTTGGAGGAGGCCTCATTTTGGGGACCCAATCCAGAGTGGGATCCCCAGTGCCAATGAGGGTGCAACTTTTGGGGGCACAGACTCTGGCGCCAGGAAGGGCGCAGCTTTTGGGGGCACAGCCCAGCATCAGTGAGGCACAGAGAGAGAGAGGGCTGTGGAGAGCCCAGTAAGGGCACAGTTTTGGGACGATCTTAAAAAGGCCTGGGAGGCCTGGAGCACCTGGGGGTGGTGCAAGGGTATATTTTTTCTATTGTTTGGACGGGCAGGGTAGCACCTGGGTTTTAAACTTGTGACCCCCTTGGCTGTGGGGCCAGCGCACATGCTTCTGGGCCAGGGAGTGCCTTGCCTCAGAAGGGAGCAGAAAAGGGGGCAAAGAGCCTCCAGGCACTGGAAGGAAGAGAGAGAACCTCAGAGTCTAACCCTGTTTGGTGGGTTTGGATGGAGAGGCCTAGTTAGAGAAAAAGGGGTCAGACCAACCTCGGAGAGACCCCAACATACCCAATATAACCAGCAGTCTCCCGCTCGCATAATAATTTCCATCAAGACGTAGCAGACAAGATTAGAGTGGGACAGCAGAGTTCCAAGAGGACTCCAAGGGCACCCCACATAAGGCGCAGATGACCCAGAAGATGGTGCTGGGGAGGGTGACTTGTTACAATGGGGAGCACCCTTCTAGTCAACACAGTGGCAGAAAGGGATCTTGGGGTCATTGTTGACTCCAGGATGAACATGGGCCACCAATGCAAGGAAGCGGTCAGTAAGGCTAACTACACCTTGTCGTGCATCTACAGATGCATCACAAGGAGGTCCAGGGAGGTGATCCTTCCCCTCTATGCAGCATTGGTCAGGCCACAGTTGGAGTACTGCATCCACTTCTGGGTGCCACAGGTCAAGAGGGATGTGGCTAGCATTGGGAGTGTCCACAGGAGGGCCTCTCGCATAGTCAAGGGGCAGCAAGTCAAGCCCTACAAAGAGAGGCTAAAGGGCTTGAATCTATTCGGCATCCACAAGAGAAGACTGAGAAGGGATCTGGTGGCCATTTACAAACTCACCAGGGGGGACCAGAGGAAATTGGGGGAGGGTCTATTCCACTGGGCACCACCAGGGATTACTAGGACTAACAGCCACAAATTGTTAGAGAGAAGGCTCGGGCTGGACATCAGGAGACATTATTTTACAGTTAGGGCTGCCAGGCTCTGGAATCGACTACCAAGGGAGGTGGTGCTCTCTCCTACCTTGGGGGTCTTCAAGAGGAGTCTGGATAGATATTTGATTTGACTGGAGTGCTATGACCCCAGCACTCATTCCTGCCCAGGGCAGGGGGTCGGACCTGATGATATGTTTAGGTCCCTTCCAACTCTAAGCACTATGAAACTACAGTTGTCAGCTAATATTCTACCCAGTATCCATGGTAACTCTGCTGACATCTGTTGAATAGCCATGTTGTTGAGCTTTTCATTTGTGTTAGTACCCATACTATGAGCAAGTGGTTTCAATTACTCATTTTGGATCATCACCACAGGAATGACTGTTAAATTCAGGTGGTACATCTTTCTAGGTTCTTTTCCTTCCTATTACATTGGTGCTTTCTTGAATCTCAACTAGTTTTGATGGTTCTCTTTGAAATGCTACAATTTGTGTTGCATGAAATGTTTGTTTTCCATCCATTGTCTCTCCAAGACATTGATGTTATCTGATGAAAACCAGACAATATGACAGGGACCAAGATACCTGAGGATAACCACTCCATTTTCTGAAAATTCCTTTTAGCTTTTTGCCCCTTGATAACAGGTAAACCAAATCCTGACACACATTCACTACATCTGTATAAATTTTTATCTTGCACATGACTTTCAAAATATATCATTGTCATCTTAAAGGATCCATGTGTAAAGACTATCAGGAACACATTTTTGGGCTTGCTCTTCATTCAAATTGCTGTATCCCTTCATGATGGCTATAACTTTACAATATGTTTTGATCTTGACGGCAGCATAGTACAGGTTTTCTAAGTCCAAAAACTCTTCTCTGAACTGTAGCACAATGGCTTCATTATCATTTATATCCAAAGTTACAACTGTGTGTACAGCTTTACCAGTTGTCACAGTTCAGAAGACAAGGATTAGAAGATTTTCATTTCTTTGGTGCTGAAACAGAAGGGCTATCCTGCAGTAAGTCTGAAGTTCTTGCTTCATTTGCCTAAGAGTGGTCAGAGACGATCCTCCACGCCCAAAGAGCAATAATCCCACTGCGAGTCAAAGGGGGCAAGAGTGCTCAAAAGCCCCCATGGTTCACCAAAAGCATTCAGGATCTTCTGAAAGCTAAAAAGGAGGCATACACCCAATGGAAGGGAGAGGCCATCACCAAGGAGGATTATACCTCCATTGCTTGAGACTGTAGGGGGGCTGTTAGGAAGGCTAAGGCAGACACAGAACTGGGACTAGTGACCCAAATCAAAGACAACAAGAAATCCTTTTTTTAAATACATAGGGAGTAAAAAGAAGTCACCAGGCAATGTGGGGCCCCTGCAGGACACCCTTTGCAATCTGGTGGTTGCACCAGATAATAAAACTGACCTCTTTAGAAATTCTTTGCCTCCATATTTCTGAGCAGGGACCAGGACATCCCCCCCCCTCCCCCCGAAATCCTGGATGAACTCAGGAGAGACACAGCCAGGCCCAGGGTCAGAGAGGACCTGGTCAGGGAACTTCTGGTGGGACTGGACGTCTTCAGATCGGCAGGTCCAGATGATCTCCACCCAAGGGTGCTGAGGGAATTGGCAGAGGACATTGTGGGACCCCTGGCACAGCTTTACAAGCACTCATGGTACTCTGGTGAGGTGCCAGAGGATTGGAAAAGGGCCAATGTGGTCCCTATTTTCAAAAAAGGGAGGAAGGAAGACCCAGGAAACTATAGGCCTGTTAGTCTTACTTCAGTCCTGGGGAAGGTCTTTGAGAAAATTATGGAGGAGAACATCTGTGAGGGGATATTATGCTTAGGGGCACCCAACATGGGTTCATTAGAGGCAGGTCCTGTAAGACCAACCTGGTGGCCTTCTATGACCAGGTCACAAAATCCTTAGATGCAGGTGTTGCGGTGGACATAGTCTTTCTAGACTTTAGGAAGGTCTTCAACACTATCTCTCACCCGATTCTCATCAAAAAATTAGGTGACTATGGTGTCGATGCCTACACAGTCAGATGGGTCAAAAATTGGCTGGAGGGCCACACCCAGAGATGGGTGGTAGAGTTGTTTTTGACCTGGAGGGATGTGGGCAGTGGGGTTCCCCAGGGCTCAGTCCTTGGGCCTGCACTGTTCAACATCTTCATCAGCGACTTGGACAAGGGGGTGAAAAGCACCTTGTTCAAGTTCGCGGATGACACTAAGATGTGGGGAGAAGTGGGCATGTTGGAAGGGAGGGACAGGCTACAACTAGACCTGGTCAGGTTAAAAGGTGGGTGGATGAGAATAGGATGGGTTTCAATACTGACAAGTGCAGGGTACTACACCTGGGGACGAAGAACCAGCAGCATACCTGCTGGTTGGGGAACTCCCTTATCAGCACAGGGGCAGAAAAGGACCTTGGAGTCATTACTGATTCCAAGTTGAACATGGGCCACCAATGTGAGGATGCAGTCAGTAGGGCCAACCACACCTTGTCATGCATCCACAGATGCATCACAAACCGAGCCAAGGAGGTGATTCTCCCCCTCTGTGTGACATTGGTCAGGCCACAGTTGGAGTACTGCATCCATTTCTGGGTGCCACACTTCAGGAGGGATGTGGACAGCATTGAGAGGGTCCAAAGAAGGGTCACTCACATGATCAGGGGGCAGCAGGGCAGACCCTATGAGGAGAGTCTATGGGACCTGAATCTGTTCAGCCTACACAAGAGAAGACTGAGAGGGGATCTGGTGTCCATCTATAAACTTACCAAGGGGGACCAGCGGGGAACAGGAGAGACCCTGTTCCCCTGAGCACTGCCAGGAGTAACTAGGTATAACAGCCATAAGTTGACTGAGAGCAGGTTCAGGCTGGACATCAGGAAGCACTACTTCACAGTCAGGGCGGCTAGGATGTGGAACCAACTTCCAAGGGAAGTGGTGCTTGCTCTTACCCTGGGGGTCTTCAAAAGGAGGCCAGATAATCACCTTGCTGGGGTTGTTTGACCCCAGCATTCTTTCCTGCCCATGGCAAGGGGTCAGACTTGATGATCTGTTCAGGTCTCTTTCAAACCTACCAACTATGAAACTATGACATTCACCATCTTCATCCTCTACTAAATCACAATAGCTTTCAAGTATATCTTTCAAGATTCATAGATTCATAGTTTGTAGAGTCGGAAGGGACCACAAAGGATCATCGTGTCCAACTTCTGCCCCTGGCAGGAAAGAGGACTGAGGTCAGATGACCCCAGCCAGGTGTCTATCAAGCCTCCTCTTGAAGACCTCCAAGTTAAGTGATAGTACTACCTCTCTTGAAAGCCCATTCCAGATTCTGGCCACCCTTAAAAAAATGTTTTCCTAATGTCTAACCTGAATCTACTCTCCACTAGTTTGCACCCACTATTCCTAGTTACTGCTAGGGGTGCTCTGGTAAATAGCGCATCTTCAATTCCCTGTTGTCTTCCCTTGCTAAACTTATAGGTGGCTACAAGGTCTCCCCTCAGAAGTCTCTTGTGAAGACTGAAGAGATCCAGGTCCCTCAACCTCCCCTCATAGGGTCTGTCATGGAGGCCACTAATCATGTGAGTGGCCCTCCTCTGAACCCTCTCCAGATTCTCAGTGTCCATTTTGAAGTGCGGCGCCCAAAACTGGACACAATACTCCAACTGTGGCCTGACTAATGCCGCATAGAGGGGAAGTATCACCTCCCTTGATCTGTTAGCCATGCATCTGCTAATGCACGACAAGGTGTGATTGGCCCTGTAGATGGCTTTGTTAAACTGCTGGCTCATGTTCATCTTGGAGTCAACTATGACTACAACATCCCTCTCAGCCACTGAGCTGCTGAGGAGGTCATCCCCCAACTTATAGGTGTGCTGGGGATTCCTCCTCCCTAGATGGAGTACCTTGATTTTATCTTTGTTGAACTGCATCCTATTTCATCCTGCCCATTGGTCCAACCTGTCCAGGTCGGCATGTATCTGCTCCCTGCCCTCCGGTGTGTTAACTTTGCCCCATAACTAGGTATGATCTGGAAACTTGGGGAGGGTGCTCTCCACACCCTCGTCCAAATCGCTGATGAAGATATTAAATAACACCAGTCCAAGGACCAAACCCTGTGAGACCCCACTGCCCACCTTATTCCAGGCCAAGAACAACCCATCCAATACCACTCTCTGGGTGCAGTTCTTAAGCCAATTGGCCACCCATCTGACTATGTAAGCATCCACTCCACAGCCTGCTAGTCTCCCTATGTGAATAGGATGCGAAACTGTGTTGAAGGCCTTCTTAAAGTCCAGGTAGATGACATCAGCCTCAGCTCCTGTCAAGGCAATGTGTGACCTGGTCATAAAAGGCTATAAGGTTTGTCAGGAAGAATCTACCTGTGACAAACCCATGCTGGTTTCCATTCAGCATGATTTCCCCTGCTGGGCCTTTACAAACACACTTTTTGATGATTTTTTCCAGTATTTTCCCAAGGATTGAGATAAGACTGACTGGCCTGAAGTTACCAGGCTCATCTCTTCTCCCCTTCTTAAAAATTGACACCACATTGGCCTTTTTCCAATCCTCAGGGACCTGGCCGGAGCTCCATGAGTGCTCAAATAGCTGTGCCAGTGGCTCAGCTATGACACTGGCCAATTCCTTGAACACTCATGGGTGGAAGTAATTTTTTCACATTTTTTCAATGAAAAACCATCATATCACTTGATGCCATGCTCTAGAAAAACCATCAATCACTTGATGCCATGCTCTAGATTCAGGAAAAAAAAGAATATCTTCTTGTGCAATCTCCACATGTTAATGCGAATGAGAGTCTTGTTGTTTCCATTGTTCCTCCCATCTGCATTCAGGATGGTAACATGCCTCAGCAGCTATTAGATCATCAATGCCAATTCAGCAATGCAACATTACATTCTTTACTGCCAACTTGTGTATTGCACTGGCCGATTCAAGTAACAACACTTGACTCAGTCTCTTCTTATTAGAAAGTTTCTGGGAGAATATGCACATCATCCAATGAACTGCTGGAGTAGATGATCTGCTTCATGTCCTAGTGTGTTCTTCACTTGATGTTGTTGGTAGGGTTTTTGCTTTCATCTTCTAGCTTTTGTGACTTTCTTAGCCTCTCAGTATGTCCTTTGTGTGTAAATGAACTGTAGCAAGAATGGCGCCAATTGAGGATTTTGGAAAGTTGCAGCACAGGATCAATACAATGTGTTCATTTGTCAAGAATACTGCCATAACAAGTGTTAAATTCAGCAACTGTCCTACACTGAATGTGTGCGCTGTTTATATGCAAAATTCTAGCATGTGTACTTCAGCTAATCATTGATTGCAAACCTACTTCAAGACTTATGATGTATCTTGTACTTCCCATGGATCGCTGGATTCACTGATGCTATTGGATCCATTGTAACATTTGCTTAAGGATGATAAGGGCAAGTTTCTTACGCCAATCTCCACTGGAGGTTTTCATGTTGAGGTAATCTGAAAGAAAACAGAGTTGGTGGAACAATTTTAAAAAATCTTTTGGGTATCTAATAATGAACAAAACTCTAAATTCACATCAGCCATTTTATACCCTACTATGAGGTTATATGGTCATCTAGGAGGTACCACATAGGCAGTTATTTAAAATAAGCATCAATTTCATGAAAGTATTTGAATATTTTTTGTAAGAACACACATTTCTGCACACCAGTCTCACTGAAGTCAAACTGTTCACCTATCAGTGCTGTGGAGTTTTAGACATTTTTAAAAGGCAGCCTGGAAAGCATTTTACAATTAAGTGCATTAAGGTATTGTATGATGTAAAATAATGTAAGGGAAGAGAAGAGACACCGGTGGGAGAGAGTAAGACACCAGGGATGGAAGGGTGTTTGCAAGCAACTGTCCCATTGCCTAAATTAAAAATAGCCACACAGGGTTTGGCTCCCAGTGTTTCTGGAGAGGAGGAGGAAGGAATGTGAGGTCCGCTATGAAGAGAGACTCAGAGCAGACAAGAGGGGGACAACCAGAAATGGAAGTTCCTGAATCCAACACAGTGAGACTGCAAATGGCTGAGAGCATCCAGGAGGCAGCAAGGAAGGCTCTTCAAGGGAGTCAGCTCTACTGAGAGAACTGACAGGGAAGAAGCCAAGACAAAGCAGCTTTCAGGTTACCTGAAACCTCAGCACAGCAGCACAGCGAGAAGGACTGAGAAGGAGGTACTGTAGAGACCTGAATAGAAGGACAGAGATAAGTTAACTTTGTTTTCTCCATCTGGGAAAAGGGGAAGAACCCTCCTAGACACAAAGTGATAGTGAAGGGTAACTATCTGCACATAAGCCAGAAAGCTGTTTAAACACAAGCCAGTTCATTTTCTAAAGCCCTGGTGGAGGCTAACCAGAGCTAAGTTTGGGGCAACTTATTTGAGTCAGAGGCATAGGAAAGACTCTGATAGACTCTGGCAGATTATATGTATGAGAAGTTAACACCCAGAGAAATGGGAGAAGGTATAGGGGTTGGTGGAGTCCTCACTATACTAAGGTGGACATAAGGATCGATTGTGCAAGAAGCTTCACACCCAGATATCTCTCTTTTTTTTTTCTCCCTTACCATCAAGTCATGGCAAGTGAGAGTGTGGGTGTGCAGAACATTCCATCAAGAAGGGTCCTGGCAGTCTTCAGCCAATTGGCTGAAAAGCAATGACTGCCTTAGTAAAAAAAACAAAAAAAACCCCCAAACCCTTACTGAGAAGGTGATAACCATCCAAAACTAATTGATTACTCTTATTGAGGTGAGACTGATATTAATTACACTTTTAGCATTCATCAGGAATGGACAAATAGCATGCCACAGTATGATTTAATACATGAAGCCTAAATACAGTACAGATATTCAAAAAGCCCAAGACAAAATTACTCAAGCCTACGTGGGTTTCTGTAAGAACCCTAGTTTAGTTCAGGAGTGAGCAGAACATAAATTCACCATTGGGGGGGGGGGGGACTGAAAATACCGGGCAA
>NW_005841846.1:2043207-2046228 GCF_000455745.1 Alligator sinensis | reverse complement strand
TACCTGTCAAGGCTAGCAGTGGGGGGAGGGAGGGCGCTTAAATACACCTCTCAGCATGACCAACTGCCACCCCAGGCTGCTGGGGATTGCCAAAAACTGTCAAGTCAGTGACAGGCATCTCCATCACAGTCTGCTGCTTGTCACTGCTTCCACTCCTGGGAGGAATGCGAGTATCTCAGTGGGTGTGCAGGACTGAGACCCCCATGTCTTCCAAGAGTGGGTACAGTAACAGAGCAGACCAGGATGGAGATGCCTGACTGCTGATGGGGGGCAAGAAGAAGGGGAGATCAGCCATTACAACATGGTGTACATATGCAGCCCCATAACTGCTGCCTGCACAGAGATGGGAAAGGGAGCCACTTGCTTTATTCTTGCTTTAAAACAGAGTAGCCACCTTGGCCATCAGAGAAACAAAAAGGGAGATGGGGAGCAGCCAGGTCCACACCAGGGAGATTCGCAGAGAGGGGAAAAATACCCCAATCAGCAACTCACACAAACCTGCTGCCCTAGGCTTACACACATCTACACACACAGACATGCACACACCCAGCCTTACCATCCCGAACTCACACTGCAGTGCACAGAATCTCAGAGGCAAAAAGCCACCCCAGTTAGGCTGGACTGCACTGGGTTGGATTGGGCTGGAGATGGGCTGCCATGGGGAGCAGTGGGATACAGGTACCTTGGGGCATGTGAAAATCAGCATCACTCATAGAGGAATGAGGAGAATAAAATTTAAAGCATTAAAAAGACATTTCAGAAAAGGAGAAGCCAACATGGCCTGGCCAGCTGGTAAGGAGATGGTGGCAGCATCTCTATTCCACCATGGTAGCCAGTGCCTTTCACAGCTCAAAGAGCTTTAGAGAGAAGGAAAGAACTGAGGAGGGAAGCAAAAGCAAAATTTAAAAGACTTGAAAAAGATAAAATAGAAAAATAATCTTTTCAAATCTTTTTTTTTCTCCCTCACAGGCTCTCCCTATCTATTCCTCCTCATTCCCACGCTCCCTCTCTCATTCCCTCTCATCTCTCACACATAAGCAAACACACATACACATACCTTGCACTCTCTCTCACCCCTCAATCTTTATCCCAATGGTTGTCAAGGAAATGGAAAATTAAAAAAAACAAAAACAAAAAAGACCCAACAACAACTAATTTTAACCTGGCTTAATTACTCAATCTACAACACACAGGAAGACAGCCTGCCTTCAGCCACCTCACACATAAGCAGTCAATGTGACAGGCATCTCTAGCTTGTGTAACTCTATGTGAGAGGGAGTTTTGGGGGGCGGGGGGCATAAAGGCAACTTGGATGCCAGTGGACAGCACCCTAACTTGATGCAGGAGCAGACCCAGTACTGAAGTTTGATTCATTGGTCTAACCTACATTGATTATGTCTAATACTGCATTCATTCAGATCTATCTTAGACTGGGGCATGCCATTTTTAAAGCAGTCTATGTGCTCCCAACTTCTGTCCTGTTATGGGTATAGACTGGTTTCCAAGAAAAGTGTAATGTCTTTACTTGGAAAAAATGAATCATGTTAATTTTTAAAACTACTTTATGGGATTTATGTGAACTTCATGGAACTGAAACACAAAAACGCACATCCAGAAACAGAATTCACCTACAGTAAACTGTCTGGCTAACAAAGTTTAAAATGGTCCTATTTCACATCTTAATATAAAGATAAATATGAGGAAATAAAAAGACCTTGTTGTCTGAAGTAAAGAATCCAGAGGAAGTAGTTTTGGGGGTGTTGGTTGTAGCCTTTCTACATTTTACCAGCTACATTCTATCACCAGGTCAACATTTTCCTCTTTCCCCCACCCCACCTACCTGCCATATGCTTATTGTCTCCCATTGCCTCTGATCCTCAATGCCACACATTTGGATTTTCACAGACCTGAAGTTTGCATATTAGCTTCTATTTCATACAGGGTAACACCAAGCAACAGCAGACTCTCCCTATACCTGAAGAAAGTTGTTGGTGTCCAAAATCTTGCAAAGAACAATTTTTCCAACTATTTAGTTAGTCTAAAAAAGATATCACTTTTACTCAAAGAACCTTGTCCGTCTAGAGGAACTAGTCACACTTTTGGACATGTACAGAGGCATATGCATGGTAAACAAATGTTCTTTTATCTTTGAGAGGATTTAGAGGGTATCTATGGAAGTCAAATGGATTCTAGTTGTAGCACAAGAACATTTTAAGAAAAAATAAATTGTTTATAGAACATAGATCTTAGTGAGGCTAAGGAATTAAGTTAAATAAGAGGCAGGTTAGACTGAATTTGTAGAAGCAAGAGTATATTAAGACCCTGAAAAGTTGAGCTTTGATTGGTACTTTTGATCAAAATACAGCTGAAGAGTTTAAAGCATAAAAAAAAAGTTTAAAGCATATGTCTGCTCCCCGCCCCCATTACTTTTTTATATTGATGTATATTTGACATCTTTTAGTAGATTTACTATCATATGTTAAGTAACATAAGTAATGGGTTAGAATAAAAAACAGTATTATTTTGTGTTCAGAGTCTCCAACCTGAAGGGAATCCTGGCACTGTGTCAGTTCGTGTCTTATCACTGCTGGAACTGCTTGGTTCACTGTATTTAAAGGTGATGTATTGCTTTTGTGTCATTTGTTAGTCTTTGATTTTACCACAACTGGATAGAAACTGTAAATGATCATTACAATTTATTTAATATTTATAATAATATTTATATAATATTTATATTTAATATTACAATTTATTTAATATTAATATTTATTTTTTTATTTTCACTCATCATGGTGTCCTATAACCAGTGGGGTCCCCCGAGGCTCTGTCCTTGGACCCATACTGTTCAACATCTTCATTAATGATGTGGACACTGGAGTCAGACACGGACTGGCCAAGTTCGCCGATGACACCAAACTTTGGGGCAAAGCATCCACACCAGAAGACAGGCAGGTTATCCAGGCTGACCTGGACAGGCTCAGCAAGTGGGCGGACGAGAATCTGATGGTGTTCAACGCCGAT
>NW_005841846.1:2035756-2043120 GCF_000455745.1 Alligator sinensis | reverse complement strand
TGTACTTGGCCTTAGTGAGGCCGCAGCTGGAGTACTGCGTCCAGTTTTGGGCTCCACAATTCAAAAAGGATGTGGAGAAGCTTGAGAGAGTCCAGAGAAGAGCCACGCGCATGATTGGAGGTCAGGGAAACAGACCCTACGATGACAGGCTGAGTGCCCTGGGGCTCTTTAGCCTGGAAAAGCGCAGGCTCAGGGGTGATCTGATGGCCACCTATAAGTTTATCACAGGTGACCACCGGTATCTGGGGGAACGTTTGTTCACCAGAGCGCCCCAAGGGATGACGAGGTCGAATGGTCATAAACTACTACAAGACCGCTTCAGGCTGGACATAAGGAAGAACTTCTTTACTGTCCGAGCCCCCAAGGTCTGGAACAGCCTGCCACCGGAGGTGGTTCAAGCGCCTACATTGAACACCTTCAAGAGCAAACTGGATGCTTATCTTGCTGGGATCTTATGACCCCAGCTGACTTCCTCCCCTTTGGGCAGGGGGCTGGACTCGATGATCTTCTGAGGTCCCTTCCAGCCCTAATGTCTATGAAATAATAAAGATCTACAGAGTTCTTCAAGGCTAGGGACAAACATTACACATAAACCAGTGTAAGTGATCAGAAATTGGTTTAAACCTGTAACAGAACATAAGTTCAGTGCACATAAACCAGTTTCAAAATGGCTGAAACTGGTTTAAGATAAACATGGTTGAATGTAGTATCAGACTTAACAGATTTGGGTCAAACTGGTTTATGCAATGTCTGTCCCAGACCCAAATGTCAGTATCAATGGCCTTGAATCTTTAAAGTTTAGAAAAATAAAAGATTTCATCTAAACCAATTCTAGTCAAACTCAATATTCACCCAACAGTAGTATGAATACTTGATGAACAATGTAGTAATACACTGAAGATCTTGGTACCAAAATCTGTACGTCTACCAGCAACAAGACACTCCTCCTTACATGTTGCCAATGACATCACAAGTTATTAGTATCATGTTGCCATACATGGTACATCTTCAAACTATTCCTGTAAAAACTAGACATCATTCTCAGCTGTTATAAATTGGATGCCTTTCAGTCAATGAAGCCCTCATGATTTAAACCAGTTGAGGATCCAGTTTATTTGATTTACCAAAAAAATTAACATAGAGATAAAATCATGGATTTAATTTGACTTAATTGTAATTTTCTTATATTCTTAGTCTTAAACTGTTGTAAGCTATGCACATTAGGTCAAGCTAAGTGTAACATCTGCCCATACCCAAAGTCATAAAGAATGATCCAAATCAACCTCATTCAGTTGTTGATAAACTACTAAGAGATCTAGATTTATTAGCTGCCTCCATTTTATCATGAACTAGCCAAAGTACCCGGCTTCACATGGGTTGCAGTAATCAAATGTAATGCTTTATAAATAAAATATTTTCATTCGATCTTATTTCCCTCTACTAATAAGCTGTATGTATGTGTTTAGTTTTGTACCCTATTGTACTTGTATGATACAGCTTGACACGGTGAGCTTTTGGTCATACCAAAAACATATAAAAGTTGAACATTTAAATGTATTAAACAACTGAATTGTGAGGTAGAATTATTTATTTACTTTGTAAGACTTTAGCATAGCACTGAGGATTACATATCACATATTTCTATCCCAGTTTATGATGGTGTTTGACACTTTTTTATCTATGTAGAGCTTCAGGATAGACAACGTTGTATGTTTTGCCATCTGGTGCCAAGATGAAAATGTTTTTGCCATTGCCAACTCTGGAACAACCAATATAGAGCTGGCCATGAGAAGAGCATGGGCTTCGCAGGTTGAGGCCAACAACTTTGAGTGATTGCCCCTGTGCTCATTGCAAAACTGAGGCAGATAGGGAACTGGAGCCATTTAGATTGAAATGGCAGGTCAGAGGGAATGATTGGAATGTGTGAAATGAAGACATCCTGTCCTGTTACATGGCCAGTCATGATGGTGGCTTCAATGACATGTAGCATGAGCTTCTTCATAGCCAATCGTGTTCCATTTCAGAGTGCTGGTGGGTCCAGATTCCTAAGAAGAATGATGGGTGCACCAATCTTGAGCTCCAGATTGTGTGAAGGTATACCTGGTGGTTTGAGAGAATTGAGAAATTCTATTGGGTAGTTGACTGTCTCATTGGTGTCTGGGTCAGTGTCCACTGACTTGTATTTTTGCACAGTGCCAGGCAATTGAGAAAGAAGGTCTTTGTTTATGGTATTGACCACACCATTTTTTTGGTGCCAGGATGGCTCTTTGGCATAGCCACTTGTGGTCGTGAAAGTGATGTGCAACATTTGGAAAAACTGCCTCTTTCAGATCTTGAAGTGTTGCAACTATTTTCTCAAAGTTGTTCATTGAGATAGTTCCCTCTTGATTCTCAGATACCATGGCCCCATTTCCCAGTTTGAGCAGGCTTGCAGCAAGCTTTCCAGCAGATGCATCACCTGTTAAATTCACTCGCATGTTGGTCATGAGGCTGAGTTGCTGAATGTTTTTCCAAATGTATGAAACTTTGAGGCAGGCCTGCAGTTCATCAGCTTTGGTTCCATGTGGAATGACTGGCAGTGTCTGTCGAAAATCCCCTGCCAACAGCAGAGTCACTCCTCCCATTGTTTTGTCCTTATGTTGAAGATCTTGGAGGGTGCAATCAAGAGCCTCTAAGGCAGTTTTGTGAGACATTGTGCACTCATCCCAGACAATGATCTGGCACTCCTGCAGGACCTTTGCTTTGCCGGTACCCCAGTCAATGTTGCAGGTTGGTGCCTCTGCACTTGCCAGATTTAAGGGTAACTTGAAGGCTGAGTAAGCTGTTCTTCCTCCTGTCAACAGGGTGGCAACAATGCCTGATGATGCCACTGCAAGGGCAATCCTGTTTGTCTGCCAGATTTTGGCCAAAAGAAGATTGAAGAAAAAAGTTTTTCCAGTTCTACCTCGAGCATCCAGAAAGAAGATGCCACCATTCCCATTGAAAACTGCTTCAGCAATCTTGTGGAAGGCTTCTCTTTGATCTGGGACCAGACTTGGCTTATTATCCTGTATGTATTTAGTAAGCTAATCAATGTTGTAGTTGGTCTCTCTCAATTTCATTTATCAGCTCATTATCATTGTCTCATTTTGGGTCAGGAAGGCCACAAGTTTTAAGGTCAGAGTCACCCAAAGCATTGATCTTGTCTTCAATGATAATGAGAGCTTATCAATGATAATGATGCAAAATATCCTGTGCCAGATTCTCCTTGTGGTTGTCCCATAGTTGTTGAGGATTTGACATGGCACATGTCTGCAGCATGATAGCAAACAGGTTTTGCAGCCTCCCTTGTGACTGAGTTGCAGCTGCCTCTTCCAATGTGCTGTTCCAGTATGTATCATCCTCCAGGAGTTCTCTGTGCTGGCAAGCCTGTTGCAGCCATTGCTGCTCTGTTTGTTTGTCCTCTTGCAAGTTGCTGCTATGGAGTCTCAACTGCTCTGGCTGCAGCTTTTGCTAGGTGATTTTGCTTCTTATAGATTGCCTTTTTTTTGGTAGGAGCCATGTGAAATGATTTGCATCTGTAGTGTTGTCTGTCAACAATGTATGAAGGAGCTCAGGGGGATCATTCATTTGGGGCAGTGAACCTTGCCCCTAAAGCAGCATATCCCTGGAGCTTCTCCTTTCCATCTCATTGCAAGGCAGTGGCTGCAAGAAGTTGCCACTGAGCCAGTTGCAACTAATGGATCAGAACCGTAATCCAAGGCTGGATTGCAGAAGAATGCAGTTTTCTTTATTCCTCCAGGGCTGGTTCCTGGCTGCAGCCATTGCTGCTCTCCTTGCAGCTTGCCGTGCAAGAGTCTCAGTTGCTCTGGCTGCAGTTTTTGCAAGTCTATTTTTGACAAGTTTGCTTCTTGTAGATTGTCTTACAGGGAATGCCTCTCTCAACCCCCTAAATCAGTCCCTGAGAAGGCCAAGTATCGTTTTCTCCCTTGACTTTCCTTAAGCCCTCACTCCACCTGTGGGTGCTCCCAGGTCCTGTTAACCAGTCCCAACCACAGCCCTTAGGGGTATACTCCTAAATGTAAAGCCTTCTCCAGCTGTACCAGTTGACCTTGGCCAGGAGTTTTGAGCTTTGCTAAAAAATGTTGTGCACATGCAAATTTATTCTGCTTCCTGGGGCTGACCTGTCACAGGGGGTTATGTAGTATAGATCAAAAAATCAGTGAAAAGTGTTTTGAGCCAAATAAAAAAAATAGCACCCACATGCATGCCCCCAGGGTCCCCTTAGTATGCATGCAAAGTTTCAGATCTCTAGGTATCATGGTCTTGGAGCTATGGCACTCACACACACACGCCCTTTTATTAATATAGATAGATCCCCAGACACCTGGACACATCCAGCCCAGTCACATAATTGTTTGACTCATGTCAAATTGGTGCTAGGAGGGACCTAAACTCCAGCTAAGCTCATCATTAGACAAAATTAGAGCACATCAACCATTTGATGCTGAGAGCACATATGCAACTCAATACAATGGGAGGAGCTGCCCACTTTTTGCTACTGTTTCCCAGGAAGTCAGAGTTATAAGCTCTTCTTACCCTAGGAAGATTGCAACCCATCTCTCTCACTTTCCAAGAGAGTGTCCTAACCATCACCCATGAACTAAACTATGTGAGGACCTCTGACTCCTTTCCTTTGGAAAATGGACAACTGGGAAACCAGAATGCAAAATTAATGGGGTCTGAAAGTAAGCAAGTAGGAGTGAATATAACTCTGTAACCTAATAGATATAGCACTCCCCTGAGAGACGACATTCTGGAGTTCCCTGAGCCATGCTGCCACAGTTATTTCCTTAGGCAATGTGTATACTGACATGACAAAAGTACCTCCCTTTTAGTCCAGAGCCAAACACCTAAGCCCCTATGGAAATTCAGACCCATCCCTGTGTCAGATGTTTTCTGTTGCTTAGCTGTTGCTGCTTTCTTGCTGGATTAATGGGCAATATGTATCACCTTGGGAAGCATATGGGTTCACCATGACAGCTCTCCCTCTTGATCTGGATCTCCCACCTAGAGAAAGGCACCTAAACTTCGTGTATTGATTGTGATGTCTAAAAGAAAGCACCATAGATATCTATTAGGACAGGGGCGGGCCTTTATTTTGGGCGGAGGGCGACTTACTAAGTTTTGGGAAGCTGTTGAGGGCTGCATGGGTAGCCCCACCCCTTGACAGTTGCCCTGTCCCTGGTCGCCATATTGGGACTGGAAGTCTGCCCTCCTAGCCCCTGACCTTTGCCATTGGAAGTCCCTCTCCTTGCCCTGGAAGTATTCCTTTTGGGAGGAAGGGTGCTGTGATCTGGAAACCGTGAAAAAGATATATATGTATATGTATATGTATATATGTATACACCCACACACACATGCACACACACAAAACATCTACCATAACCTATTTTAATTTGTTTTAAAATATTTTTCTACTGATTTCTGTGTTTAAAAAAAGCGTATCTAGAGGTGGCTGCGTAACAGCTTAAAATACAGTCCTACTGTGTGTTTTGTGTGAGCAGTAAGGGGGTATAAGTGGTGGTGTGGTTGGGAGAGAGAGAGAGAGAGAGTGTGTGTGTGTGTGTGTGTATGTGTGTGTAGCGGCTGGGTATTCTGAGAGACAGAGCCGGGGCCAGGCTGCCAGCTCCATAGCATGCAGCTCTAATACAATGCATGCGAGCTTCATATGATGTAGCCAGGCAGACCCTATGCCCAGGCTCTGTGCTTCTACAACCCCACCCTGGGTCTCTACCAGTCCCAGGACACTTGCACAGGCTCTGTGTTTCTGCTTGCCACCACCTTTCCCTGCATTCCCTCCTTCAGGCTTGTTTGCTGCTCCCTGCAGTCCCCCGCTTCCTGCAGTGCTCCCCACAGCCCCACGGGGGCCCACTGCCTGCCACAGCCCCACTGTGACTCCACCACCTGCTGCAACCCCACCACTCACCGTGGCTCCACCATCTCCCGGAGCCCCCCACGACTATGCTGCCCACTGGGGCCCACTGTGCCTGCACCACCACCTGCTGGGGCTCTGCTGCCCGCCAGGTCCCGCTGGGGCTCAGCTGTGGCTCTGCTACCCACCAGGGCCCACCTCCCGCTGTGGCTCTGCCATATTCTGAGGCCTGCCACCTCCCCACCACTCACGCCGGCTGAGGCTCTGCTGCCTGTCGAGGCCTGCTGTGCCACCTACATTTTTAAAGCACATTAAGGGTGCACAAAGGTAGATGTACCCTAATGCACCTTAAATTTAGTTTAATGCACCTTAAAGCATCTCATGTAGACAAGCCCTAGGATATCACAATTTGTACGTCCAACACATTGATTTAAAATTCAGAAATGACTAATTATGTCTATGAAAAGGAATTGACACATCTGGTTACTCATTTCAAATAGGCAATTATCTATTTTTTTATGCAAGAACATATCTTCTGGATGCAACTTAAATGTTTATTCTTCTTGTTTTGTTTTGTTTCTGAATTAATTTTCAATTTTGAGACAAATATCATGTTGTCCTTCCATATAATACAATGTACATCTGGCATTGTGCAATATGCATTGTGTAATGTGGGGGCCAATGTGGTCCCCATTTTCAAGAAGGGGAGGAAGGAGGACCCGGGCAACTATAGGCCAGTCAGTCTCACCTCTGTCCTTGGCAAAGTCTTTGAAAAAATGATCAAGGCTCACAATTGCTAGAGCCCGGCAGGACAAATTATGCTGAGGGGAAACCAGCACGGGTTCGTAGCAGGTAGATCACACCTGACTAATCTAGTCTCTTTTTATGACCAGGTTACAAAACACCTGGATGCAGGAGTAGGGGTTGACGTCATTTACTTAGACTTCAGGAAAGCCTTCCATACAGTATCTCACACCATACTGGTGAACAAGTTAAGAGGCTGTGACTTGGATGACTACACAGTCCGGTGGGTTGCGAATTGGCTGGAGGGTCGTACCCAGAGAGTCATAGTGGATGGGTCGGTATCGACCTGGAAGGGTGTGGGTAGTGGGGTCCCGCAGGGCTCGGTCCTTGGACCGATACTCTTCAATGTCTTCATCAGCGACTTGGACGAGGGAGTGAAGTATACTCTGTCCAAGTTTGCGGATGACACAAAACTGTGGGGGGAAGTGGACACGCCGGAGGGCAGGGAACAACTACAAGCAGACCTGGACAGGTTGGACATATGGGCGGAAAACAACAGAATGCAATTCAACAAGGAGAAATGCAAAGTGCTGCACCTAGGGAGGAAAAATGTCCAGCATACCTACTGCCTAGGAAATGACCTGCTTGGTGGCACAGAAGTGGAAAGGGATCTTGGAGTCCTAGTGGACTCCAAGATGAACATGAG
>NW_005841846.1:2033740-2035746 GCF_000455745.1 Alligator sinensis | reverse complement strand
TTTTGGGCGCCGCACTTCAAGAGGGATGTGGATAACCTGCAGAGGGTCCAGAGAAGGGCCACTCGTATGGTTAAAGGCTTGCAGGCCAAGCCGTATGAGGAGAGACTAGAGGCACATGGACCTCTTCAGCCTCTGCAAGAGAAGGTTGAGAGGCGACCTTGTGGCTGCCTATAAGTTCATCATGGGGCCACAGAAGGGAATTGGTGAGGCTTTACTCACCAAGGCGCCCCTGGGGGTTACAAGAAATAATGGCCACAAGCTAGCAGAGAGCAGATTTAGACTAGACATTAGGAAGAACTTCTTCACAGTTACAGTGGCCAAAGTCTGGAACGGGCTCCCAAGGGAGGTGGTGCTCTCCCCTACCCTGGGGGTCTTCAAGAGGAGGTTAGATAGGCATCTAGCTGGGGTCATTTAAACTCTTTCCTGCCTATGCAGGGGGTCAGACTCGATGATCTATTGAGGTCCCTTCCGACCCTAACATCTATGAATCTATGAATGTACAATAGCCACATTCAAATCCATAAGAAGAAGTTTGTCAGAAGGAAATTCATACATGGATTTTCTTGAATTTTCTTGAGGATTCCCTGAATCATCCTGCACACTTTGTTCCTACAGCTTCTGAATGCCCACAAGAATAACAGAAAATCCTTCAAGACCCTTTAGTGCCCTTGATCTGTTAGGGAGATCTATAAAGAAGTCTTGGAATCTCTATCTGTTTCTGACCCATGGCAAGTTAGTTCCCTGGCTTTCTGACAGCAACAATTCCTGACAGTAGAGTAGAGTCCATAAAAATAGGTAGAGTCTGAACCTACAATAATAATTCCAAGGAAATTGTATAGGTCCAAAGGAAGAACAAAACATTTCCTCCACCCTTCAGTAGTTCAGAATGGGAAACTACTTTTGTTCCAAGATAGACATCTGATCTACTATTAGTAGGACATGTGATGTACTATAGCTACAGGCAAATAACAATAGCAGAATAATCATTTTAATAGATTATGCTAGATGTGCTCAGTACATATATTCTCCTTCTAATGCCACTATTAAAGACAGAATCCTGGGCTAGATGGGCCATTGGTCTGACCCAGTATAGCACTTCTTATATTCTTATTAATTAAAATATAGAGCACATACCATAATGTAATTAAGAATTATTTTAACAAATATGTAACAGCTAAGTAAAGATTTTTTTCCTGTTTCTTTTCCAATATCTTTTTCCCCTGAAAATCACTCACTGCACAAATCCCATAGGTCACTTAAGTCTCACTTAAGCCTTATATTGGACCTCTACACAGAGGTCAACTTCACCCTTGCAGACCTGTCTCAATTTGCTGTCAGCTCTCTGATTTCTATCACAATGAGTTTTCTGTTAAGCTGTCCATAAAAATTCTACAGATATATGCAAAGATACAAATCTCCACCTGGTTGGCATTAATTTTATTTATGTATTTCTCATGTTGCTATCACCAGACCATCTAGGAATCCTAGTATCTATTCTCTACTTGGGGCTATGGCATGGGCATGGCCACTCCATAGTATTTTATACCCAAAAATGTGCATACTGTAGATATTCAGTAATTTACCCCAGTTTACTTTGTAGTAAATTAATTCCAGAATAAGAAGCAGGTACAGGATCAGGAATATGCCATACTGACTGCCTGTAGTAAGTGGTGTTCTGGCACCTGGCCACCAGATGGCAGGGGAGTCAACTGCTACACCGGGAAGGAATTGAGAGGGGAGCAATAGAGCAATTGGCACACCAATGCAACTTACATTAATGCACAATTACTACTCCAGAGTGGACTAACATGATGTGTCCATTCCACTCTTATAATGAAGCAAAGTCAATTACCTTTGTAATAAATGTGCCACTTTGTTCACACCATAGATTAACTATACATTTATGTACAGTTCACACTAGGTTAACTGTAGATTTATCTAATGTTACTATTTTATCTTTTGTCATGATTTAAATGTAAGTGCAAGCATAACTGATTCATTTCTGA
>NW_005841846.1:2025064-2033709 GCF_000455745.1 Alligator sinensis | reverse complement strand
GGGAAAGGCTCCCCCCTTAGTCCTTTGTCATCTTCTTTTCTCATCCAAGTAAAGAAGTACATCTAACATATTAGCAAATAAGCTTCAGATAGCCAGGTGAAATGTTTAAAGACAGGCTGGTCACCACAGATGGTCTCAAAATAAGGACCGTGGACATTTTTACATGTGCTCCAGGGGTGGTGGGAGAGTGCTTTAATTAGAGCGGCTCTGAAAGCTGCTCTAATTAAAGTGCCCAGAGGATTTTCTGTATCAGCATACCTGGGCTTCAAAATAATAGTGGGGTACTTTCATCCAGGAATGTGCTGTACCATTTTATGCTGAACTTTTTCACCCTATTACATGTTTTTAGGATGTGTGATAGCAGATAAATTTTAGCTTCCCTACAGACTCAAAGCAAATGTCACCTTAAATTAACTTGGTAAATAGGTACTTGATTGTTCAGGATGGAAGTCAAAGCTGGACAGTCATGAGGCCAGCCACATCATTCTGTTAGGCACCAAAATGGTAGTTATAAAAGTATCCTACCAATAATTTCAGAAGAATGTCTCATAGTGGCCTATTCAGGAAACCTAAATAAACCATGATGAAATTTTGTAGCCATTTGGCTAAATACTTAGACATTTCAGTCATTTGGCCAAACATGTAAGTGACATTTTCCTCTAATAACCTTACCAAAAGTTTCAGATATTTACCTTAATGACAAATTGGCAGGACTGTAACATACAGTGACATTTTTAAACATACCTAAAACCCCTGGTTGAAAAATGGTGCCAATTTTTCATGAGAAAAGTGCTGACATTTCCTTTTTTGAAACATTTCAACTAATTCTAAGGCTAAAGATAAATTTAACATAAGGGATACAAGACTAAACAAAAACAAAGGCTGAAATAAAAATAGACATTATGTAGCCAAGAGATTTTTTTTTCCTGCAAATATACAACCTCTCTGCATCAGAACTCTAAATCACTTCTTCTCCTCATGTCCTTGTCAAACTTTTTTTTTTTCAGAATCAAGCACAAGCAATGGCTCTTTCATTGCTGTAGCAAGGTCTTCCCTTGTACAGGTCTCGCCAAGGAGTTGGCAAACACTTGCTCCATAGTCTGTACTTCAATGCACTCACATATAGTTGCATCATTAGAGTAGCCTCATTTGATTGTGTCATTTTTGATCTTCTGATTTGCATGCAGAGGAAATTCAGGCATCGCGATGTTGGCTAGTCCAGCCCCTCTGGGATAGTTTTCCTGGGGTTCCAGGTCCATTTCAGAGCACCTGATTGCAGGTAGCCTTTCCTTCCATAACCTCAGTCATGATCTGTTAGCCATTGTGTCCACTGTCTGCATGTGTCATTTGTAAAAGAACTGTCTATGGAACTCTGGAACATTGTCTCTATCCTTCTGTGAGCATTCTTGAGCATGAATAAAAATATGCTTTTGTGTTCCTCTATAGGACACGGCCTAATTTCATAGATTTCATAGACGGTAGGGCTGGAAGAGACCTGGTGTCAAAAGAGAAGGCATTAGTCAGCTGTACACTTCTCAGCTGCAGGGATGGGTGGATTAGAAGCCCCCCCACCTCAGGGGGGTTCCAATCCACCTGCTCCACCCTCCAGCACCGGCTGAAAAAAACCTAGACTGAATTCCCTCCATTCCCTTCCCACCTCCCATTCTGAAAGCAGAGCAGGGGCTGGGAGGCAGTGCAGACACAAGTTACTGAAGGCTCTCCATTTTGGAATGTTTTTATCTGAACTCTTATGCAATGAGGGTTCAGATTTTTGCAGGATTAGGCCATTTTAAAGTACTCTTCAGCCATACACTTCTGTTTGGCTGTAGCTGTAGAGCACTTCAGGGGTCAGATCAGGCAAAAATTGTCACTTCTGTCTGTGCCTTAAGTGTCTCTTAAGGGGCATGCACAATATCACATAAGTACAAATGCTGCTGAGCTTCTTTGTGCCCCAGTTTTGGTGGGATATTAAATTAGACCTCTCTCTGCTTGTTTTGCAAGCATACCAACTGGACACAAGCCTTCCATAAAAGGCAGGAACACAGTTTTGAGTGCAGGTATGTCCAATAGCCCAGATATAAGACCAAGGTTTGAATATTTATTTTGCTAGTCTGGTGCAGGAATTTGAACCCAGATTTCCCTTATCTAACACGAAGGCCCTGGCCATCTCGCAGTCTGAAGTGATCTACTGTTGAAGTTCTTCTACACTACATAAACAATAAATATGTACTGGATCAGAGAAGATGAAAAGTAGTAGGAGACTGACTTTATAGCCCAGTGGTTAGGGAACTTGTAAAATAAGGTTCAATATAAATATACAGACAACTTCAATAGGAGAGACTGAGAAACATTTAGTCCAGTATACCTAGCTTGATGGCTCAAGAATTCAGGGAGACCTGTATTTTGATCACTGTTTCAAAACTGATAGCATAGGCATTTCAAACCAGAACCCCCAGGTAAAGTGGTAGGGCTTCTCTATGATTTTGCATGAATAAAAAGTGCTGACCTTGCTTATATTCATAACTCTGAGGAAAAATGATTTTAAGGTCAGAAACCTGAGTGCAGTTAGATGTCTATTGAAGGAGGAGCTTAAGGGTCACCCCTTTCATGACCATTTCCTATAGCTAGCTTATGGACTTCCTTATACAGCTTGCTTGTCTTGAAGGATCCCATCCAAAGTGCCAAACTTTTACCAGGCACTGTAAGAGGCTGTGAATTCTCCAGATTTCCAACACCAAAGTCCCTGTTTATAGTTAATCCAAAGAAGTTTGAGTCTTAAAAGTAAGCAGACCGAATATTATGGAGGTCAAAACTCTGGAATCTCAGTTGCAAAGCTAGGCAAAGGACTCAGAGTGATTGGCTTATGTCAGCTGCAACACTGTACTATCCCTAACTGTATTACATCATTCTGGAAATAGCTCAACCAGAAAATAAATGATGTCATTTATAAAATCTCAAAACATTGTACTCCCACTACACAACAATCTGTTAACCCCCTGAAATATCCTACACCTGGCATAAAACAGGTATTCATGAAGTAGCTGCTAGTGATCAAGTTTTCCATCCTTGTTCACCTTAGTTTTAGTGCTCTTGAGAACAGAACATTGGTAGCAAAACATGTTATAAGGCAGAGAGTATGCTACCCAGGGAAGCACAGTATAGTTTAAACTAAAGACTAGAAGATAAAGCTTTCTTTATCCACAACAGCATTTTGAGCTGTATAGGCTCACATACTTTTAAAGCCACAAGAACCTCCATGCAAACAGGCAAGTATTTTATTTTTTAAAGTCATCTCCCACTACTCAATCTACTGCTTTTAAATCCATGTCACTGCAACAGTGAAAGATCACTGCTACCTACAGGCAGGGATTAGATTGGAACACAACCTGAAATGTTAGAAAATACAAGAGCACACCAGAACTTAAACCAAGTTCTTGTTAAAACAACAGCTCACTAAAAAGTACAATTCACAACAGGAAACATTGAAATAGCCACAATGATCAAAAGCACTTACTCAACAGTTCATCACTGGCAAACACGATACATGCGGCATGCTGTATTCTACTGTATTGAGGTTTCTACGTTGAAAATCAGAGATACAGCTGGATAAAGCAGAATACAAGGCAGTCCACTCGTTTTCTGTGCTTCTGATTAACTCTTATTTGAATTGATTCAAAGGAAAAAAAGCATTATCTCCTGAGTTATGACTGTTAATTTGGTGTTAGTTTAATGACATGCTTAAAGATACAACCCTTCTCATTTCTTACCCAGAACAAAAACTAAATTTGAACCAAGCACAACACTTCTGAGTGCAGTTAGAGAGAGGATGTCAGAGCAGGGTTTGTTTGTTGTTGTTTTTTTGTGGGGGGGGGTGTTGTTGGGGAGGGGGGGTCATACCAGTTTGAATCTTAGGGAAGGGATTTAGTCTGGTTTTTTTGGGCAGTAGGTTAGAGTTCAGCCTTATCTTACAATATGTAAAACTGTTGGTGTACCCCTGCCTCCTACAGTGAATGTGAATGCCAGTGGGATCCAGTAATTTTAAATGGAGATATTTTTGGCAGTGTTCTTACTGCCACAGACCATCTTTCTTTCTGTCTCATCCAGTACACCCATTGTCACTGAACCACAAAGGTCCGAGGTCAAGTCTAGGCTGCTGTTATATGCCACATGCACACATTATTATAATTACAGCCATCAAATGAGGTTACTTCACTAATTGGAGCAGTCTACTCCACTGGAAGGAAATATACTTTTGTGGTTAAGACAGGAGAATCAAGAGGCCAGCCTTTTATTCCTTGTTCTGCCACATATAACCTCTTGGTCTCTCTGACTAGGTACAGTCATTCAGAAAGCCTAAGTGTACAAGCTTTCAAACAGTTTCTATGAGACCAAAAATTGCAGGTCTGGTAGAAATTTTTACCTCATCTGATGTCAGTTGATTCTACCCCCAGCAATGCCCTGTTAACGCTCTTTGGGTACAGGAAGGGGAGGGGATCCAGATCTGCCACACCCTGGCCTACCCCAAAACCTAAACAGCATTGACAGGTCACCACTAGGAATAGAGACCACTGGCACGAACCAGCCCCATCACTGTGGCCATAGCCTGAGAGGTAGCAAGGGAAAAGTCCTGCCACATTAGCCAGCATCTGCAGCAGCACTGCAGGCAAAGCCCCACCAGCCCAATCCTAAGACCCTGGCCCCCATAGCCAAAAGAAGCCCCACCCCTCTGCAACAGCAGCGCCCAAAATTCTAGCATCAGATATTTTCTTTGCCTCAGTCTTCACAGGAAAGGTCAGCTCCCAGACTACTGCATCTGGCAGCACAATTTGGGAAGGAGGTGAGTAGCTAACAGTGGTGAAAGAACAGGTTAGGGACTATTTAGAAAAGCTGGACATATACAAATCCATTGGGCTGGACAGGATGCACCCAAGGGTGGTGAGGGAGTTGGCTGATGAGATTGCAGAGCTACTGGCCATCATCTTTGAAAATTCATGGTGATCAGGAAATAACCTGGTTGACTGGAAAAGGGCAAACGTAGTGCCCATATTTAAGAAAGGGAAAAAGGAGGATTCAGGCCAGACCAGGCAGCTTCACTTCAGTCCCTGGAAAAATTACAAAACAGATCCTCAAGGAATCCATCTTGAAGTACTTGAAGGAGAAAAAGATGATTAGGAACAGTAAGAATGGATTCACCATGGACAAGTCATGTCTGACCAACCTAATTGCCTTCTACAATGAGGTGATTTGCTCTTTGGATTGGGGAGACCAGTGGCTGAGATATACCTTGATTTTAGCCAGGCTCTTCATACAGTCTCCCACAGCATTCTCACAGGCAAGTTAAGGAAGTACAGGTTGGATGAATAGACTATAAGGTAGATAGAAAACTGCCTGGAACATTGGCCTCGGAGGTTAGTAATTAATAGCTCAATGTCTAGTTGGCAGCTGGTATCATGTGGAGTGCCCTAGAGGTCAGTCCTGGAGCCAATTTTGTACAGTGTCTTCATTAACAACCTGAAAATGGCATAGAGTGCATGCTAAGCAAGTCTGAAGATGACACCAAGCTGGGGGGAGTAGTAGATACACTGGAGGGTAGGCTACAATTTAGAATGACCTAGACAAATTGAGGATTGGGCCAAATTAAATCTCATAAGGTTCAACAAGGACAAGTGCAAAGTCCTGCTCTTAGGATGGAACAATCCCATGCATCAGTACAGGATGGGGGCTAACTGGCTGAGCACCAGTTCTGCAAAAAGGACCTAGGGTTTACACTGGACAATAAGCTGAATAGGAGCCAACAGTGTGCCCTTGTTCCAAAGAAGACTGACAGCATACTTGGCTGCATCAGTAGGAGTGTTGCCAGCAGGTCAAGGGAAGTGATTATTCCCCTCTATTCAGCACTTGTGAAGCCACATCTGGAGTTCTGTTTTCAGTTTTGGGCCCCCACTACAGAAAGGATGTGGACAACTTGGAAAGAGTCCAGTGGAGGGCAACAAAAACAATGAGGGGGCTGGGAGACATGACTTATGAGGAAAGACTGAGGGAACTGGGCTTATTTAGTCTAGAGAAGAGGAGACTGAGCCACTATAGCCAGCCTTCAACTACATGAAGGATGGTTTGAAAGAGGATGGGGCTAGACTGTTCTCAGTGGTGGCAGATGACAGAACAAGGAGCAACAGTTGCAGCAAGGAAAGTTTAGATTACATTTTAGGAAGAATTTTCTTACTAGGAGCTTATTAAAACACTGGAACAGGTTACCCAGAGAGGTGGTGGAATCTCCATCCTTGGAGGTTTTAAAGACCGAGCTAGACAAAGCTTTGGCTGGGATGATCTAGTTGGAGTGGTCCTGAGTTGAGCAGGGGGTTGGACTACATGATCTCCTGAGGTCCCTTCCAACCCTAACTTTCTATGATTCTCTGATTCTAACCCCAATCTGCCAGTGCTCAATCTCAACCTGCCAGCACCCAACCTCAACCTGCTAGTGTCCAGCTTGCACTGGAACTGGGTCCTTCAGCTGGTGCCAGAGGAATAGGATCCATTGCCAGAGGGGAAATTGACAGGCTTGAAAATGCAGCAGACCTGCTCTGAGTCTGCTATGAAAGCTTCACAGCTGAGAGGGAGGAGTGTTGCGAGGAGGAGGGCATGGTTCCCTGAGGTAGACAGGGTACAGAAGGGGGTGGCGGACTCGGGAGCCTGCAAAGCGTGTTGGGATGAGTGCACTGAGGTTACCTGGCTGGATGCAGAGCATTCTATGTGGAGAGCATGGAACTGGCCCCATGAGCGCTTGTGTAGCGTTCTACCAGTAAGTTTTCCAACTGTTTAAACTAAACTTCTTAACTTCTAGGGATTCATTTGAACACTTGCTTGTACCCTATAACAACCCTTCCTGTATTTGTAGACTGTTATCAAATCCTGCCATAGTCTTCTGTTAGTTAAGAGGCCTAATTCATCCAAGCTTTCCTCACATTTTTTCTAGATTTCTTATAATTTGTGTTGCCCTCCCTGCCTTGTCTCTGGTATGTCTACATCTTTTTTGAAGTGTAGTGCCCAAAACTGGACACAGTATTTGAGGTAAGGCCTCAAAACAGCTGAATATAATTGAAAAATCTAAATATAAAATTATGATATATTTTTATAAATGTATAAGACTAAAATTATAAACGATAAATTGTTGTAGCATTCTTAACAGAAAGAATTATGTTCCCAAAGGCATTCAAATTCCTGGCTAAATTTGATATTCATTAAAACTACATATATTCTAATTCTTTATGACTCAATCTCCATCTATGTGTTTGGTTCACATTTTGCATGTCAATGTTCAAGAAATGTTCTAACTTCTTAAATACTGTATTATATTCTGTTGATTTACATTCTATTCAATTTCATGGTAATGCAATATATTTTGTATATCTGGAATCCAATCAGCTTACCAGAAGATTATATTGTATAATTAAAGTAGGTATTGTGTGCTTTACTTACTTAGTGATTTTAAAATCCACAGATTATTAAGTATCTTCCCATCCATCTCAAAAAACACAGTTAAAAGGAGCTAAACTGTCTTGTACTTCATAAGTGAATCAAATTGATTTGAAATAGCAATTTCCTAAAGCTCTACAAAATTGATATAAATCAATTATTCCAGACGAATGAAGCCCACAAACCACTCAGCTATCTCTCAGTATAGGGAAGTTCCTCATTTATTTTAATCAGGACCTGCTTTTGAACTATAACCTCCAAGCTTCTGCCAGATTGTGCTGCAATAATACATTATTAGGACAAAGTAAAAAATAAAACAAAGATTCCTGTACATTTTAAAATAAAGTATATATATATGTATATATATATATATATATTATATATATAAGAAGATTTTAAAAGCCTAACTCTTACATAGCAGAGTAAAGTGGGGGGACATCAGTCTCTTCTCCCTTGTCCAGGTGATAGGTCACCTGGTCATAAAAGGAAAAAAGATTGGTCAAGCAAGACCTAACCACAACAAACCCGTGCTGGCTATCCCTCAGGATGTTGCCATTGGCCAGTCTGCTAAGACTGGCCTCTTTGATAATCTTTTCTAAGACCTTCCCTAGGATAGAGGTTATTCTGATGGGCCTATAGTTTGACGGATGCACTTTCTTCCTTTTCTTGAAGATAGGCACCACATTGGTCTTCTTCCAATCTTTGGGCATTTCACCAGAGCACCAGGAGTTCTCAAAGATCTGTGCCAGGGGCTGAGCTATGATGCTTGCCAGCTCCTTGAGTACACTTGGGTGTAAACCATCAGGGCTGGCTGACTTGAAGGTATCCAGCCTCTCAAGGTGTTCCTTCATGAGGTCACCATTGACGGAGAGTAAGAAATCTCCCTTACCTGGGCCTGCCTGTCCTGTAATGGGCAGGGGTGTCCCATAGGACTGGTGAAAGACTGATGCAAAGTTGACTGTTTCCTGGGTGCCAGTTGTCAGTTGTCCCATCGGGTTTAGCAGGGTTCCAATGTTGCCCTTGCTTTTCCTCTGGCTCCTCACATATCTAAAAAAGGACTTTTTATTGTCCTTGATACTGGTAGCTAGTTGGAGTTCCGTTGCAGCACTGGCTGTCCTGGTTTGCTCCCTGCAGGTCCAGACCAGTGCAGAATATTCCTCCTTGGAGGGGGG
>NW_005841846.1:2008449-2024608 GCF_000455745.1 Alligator sinensis | reverse complement strand
AGTTCTAAATTATTCCCACGTGGCGGCTAACGATTGGCCTGTTAGCCGTATAAGAGGCTTGAGCGGTTTCCGCCCAAGCTGAAGAGGACTCCACATCTATCTCGTGGGGACTCTGGGTACATGACAGGATAATAGAGACCCTGTGTGAGATTCAGAGGAGCTTGGCGACCTGATCCATCGCCCACCTCTTCCCATCTTCGAGCGACAAATTTTATAAGACGTATCTACGAGTTTCCGATTTTGGTGGCGCGCTTGCCCAGGGCATCCGGAGCTCTGTTTCCGTGGAGCCTAGCAAACTCCACGTGATCGTTCGTGTTGTTTTTGTCTGTAACCGCAACTCAAGTAAGTTTTCCAGCCTGCACCGCAACCATCTTCGGTGTAAGTAAACAATCTTTAAATCTACCGCTACGAGTCTGTGCCTAATTCTAGCTTGTCACGCGCCCTCTCCGACCCCACGTGCCTGGGCTGCTGGCCACAGCCTGCGCAGAGCACGAAAAAGGGCCCGGGTTGCACCCGGCCCACACACTGTATTGCTGACTGACTTGCCAGCTTTACGGTGGATGGTGAAGGTGATCAGCTCGTCGTCACTGTCACCCAGCTTCCCTTTAGGTCGCTGATTAGGTCATCCCCCATTGCCAGAACCAGGTTGAGCAGCACTTTACATCTCATAGGCCCATAGACTTCTTGCATCAGATAGAGCTCATCCACGCATGAGAGAAAGCTTTGTGACCGCTTGGATTTGGCTGAGCACTCTTCCCACGAGATGTCTGGGTAGTTGAAGCCTCCCATGTCAGCCATGCTCTGGGAGTGTGCAGCTTCAGCCAATTCCCTGGCGAACTCCTGGTCAAGCTCTTGATCCTGGGCAGGAGGTCTGTAGTAGACTCCCACCATTTTGTCCCCTGTGCCATGTTCCCCACAGATTTTAACCCAGAGGGTCTCCAGTCGTCTACACTCGGTGTCAATATCGGCTTGCAGGGACACATAGCTTTCCTTGACAGTTTCTCCTATCAAGTCTCTGTACATTTCTCTTCATCTATAAACATGGACAGTAATCATAATATATAAGTATATAGTATTTTTTAATTGTACATCTCAAAGTAGTTCACACAGATAAGAAATATTATGCACGTTAGACAAAGACATGGGGAACCGTCAAGTTGTTTTTCCCAAAAATCAAATAATTACCAAAACTGTGTCTGTTGACTGCTAGGTTATTTCTTTATATGCTGGACTGCAGTGTTTCTCAAGGAATTTGCTAAATGTCTGTGTGGCTGCAATCAGATAATCAACTGTCACCCTAATATTATTTGTACCCTCACTTAAATGTGGTCACAGAACTCTATCCAGTAATTGCTAATTTAAAAGCAGGTGTATGCCTTTTGAAAATCTAGCATAGAGACTGCAATGTCCTTAAGAACTGGAACCACTTAAAAAAAATCCATCAAATCCTACTGTACCAAACAAAATTTCAGTGGGACATGAGAACATATCATCCAGAGAGTAATACAATTGCTGCTGTTCTAGATATGTGCCATCTGTCTATAAAGTGCTGAAAGGTTCTTTGAAAATCCTATTATTTGATTATAAAATATTTCTTTGTTGTTGTTGTTGAATTCTATAAGACATCTTTTTCAGCACTGAATTGTACAAGCCCAGAAAATGTCTCATGTCCCTGGACTGATACATAATAGATCTCAATTCTTCATAAACCAGACAATGAACACTCAATAGCACCATATTATAAATGGCAAGGCAGCCTGTTTTTATAGCTCAACCATATCCATTTTCTCTTTCAGATAGGAATGTAATAAAAAAAAATATTTTGCAGAAAATTCAGGGAATAAATAATTTATCTTCATTTTTTTTCTTTACACAGTCTCTCAACTGCACATTATATCAGGTGTCTGCATTGCAAAAAAAGACACCTGTAGTTTCTTTTGGGTCTCCATGTGCACATCTATACTTTCTATGTGGTTCAGAAAGCTCAAGGCTGCTACTACCCCCATCCATCACTATCATTTCACATATGGTTGAGTATTTTCAATATAGACATTGCAAGAAACAATGTTAACACAACATTCGTAGGACTACATAGTGCACAACTGTGAAAGCAAATACTGTGCTGAAGAGCAGTCACAAAATGTATAAACCTTTAAATCACAAGAAAGATTTCAACCTTCAGATGAGAATGATTATCTAATCATCCTGAGTCTCAAGAGTTGGAGGTAAGCATTTGGAAACAAATCAATCAGTGTAATTCTGTACTCTGTACAGTGCTGGACCTTTTTCTAATTACAAAATAAATTGAGTTAAACCTAGAAAGATATTTCAGAGATCATGACCTGAAATTATTTTGTAGTGTAGGCCATATTTAAAACAAAGACTGTTTGCAGGCTACCTATGCCTCATTTGAAATCACTTAGCTTCTCTTTAGTAACTAAAAAAACTGCTCACATGGAAAAATAACACTAGAAAAGTATTTAGTATGTTTTAGATATCTTTTCATTCATCCAATTTAGAGCTGAAAATAAAGTGAAGGAGCTAGAGTTATTGATTAGCCAGCCCTCAGCCCATGAACCATAGTTTGGTAATCTCAGTTAAAAACAAGAGTATATTTGGAATAATAGCACACCAGTATTCTCCAAGCACTGCTGAAATATATTACTAGTAATTATTATTTATTAGTAATAAAAAAAGACTTTTAAATAAATTAAACTGAACCTGGTACTGCTCAGAAACTAAGGAGTCTGTATTTCAGCAAAAAAACAAAGTAAAAGAGCGAACATTTGCTCAGAGTGGGCAAAACAATTCCTGTAACAAGTTGGATCCTTTTCTTTATATCTACAGATAAGTTTTGATCTTGTTTGATCAGATAGTTTCAGGTGCAAGATGTTATATATAGTGTATAAGATATATATATATATCTTGTGTATAAGACATATATATCTTGTGTATATATACTCTTGATATATATACACACACACACATACTCATATATATGTATATACAAACATATCAGATTAACATTCTGCTTGCTGAATGTGCTTTCAATCATTTTCTATATATAAAAGGAAAAAAGTTTGTACTACGATTCACACCTCCAGTTATCACTAAAGCCAATACATGTTCTATGTATGCATCAGAAGTCAATGTTTGCCATAAACACTTTTTCAATTCCCCTCTGTTAAATACATTTTCTTTAGCATTTTGATAAACATTTGCATAGAGAATTGTGCTAGGATGGGGTGGGGAAAGACAATCTGGCAGAATATGGGAAGTTGGGAGAAAGGCTAAGAAAAGTTCAGGAAAGCCTGTGCATTTTTTATTGGAAATGAACACCAGCAGATCCAGGATCGGGCAAGGGGTGCATCATCCTCTTTGGCTGTGCCACACATGCATGGTGAGATCTGAGCTCACCAGCTGATAAGGGTGGAATGTAGCTGAAGTACTTGCTTCAGGGCCAGCCCACAATTTTTTGGAGGCCCTGCAAGATATAGTTTTGGGGTCCCCTGATCCATCAAAGAATCAAAATTGAGGTTAATTGTGGTATAAACTCACTGAAATAAAATAGATGGAACTGAGCTGTGCGCACGTAGCCTGCACTGCGGAGGGTGTGGGGTGGGGCCAGCACGTGCTGAGGATGCCTGGGTTCCCTCCCCAAGGCTGGGGCCGGGGCCAGGAACTCCTCCCCGGCCCAGCTGAGGAAGAGTTCCCTGCCTGCATTGAGCCTTTTAAACATGGCACAGGTGGTGGAGGGTCAGCATGGCAGGCGCCCTTGGCTGCGGGGCCACCTGCGGCCACAGATTCTGCAGGATAGGACGGGCCGGCCCTGACTTGCTATCACCTAGTTTGAGAGCCCAAGAGATAAGAACCACTTCTGTTTGCCCTTCCCTCCCCACTGAATTCAGCAATGAGTGAAAGAAAGGGTCACATGGCAGCAGCAGCACTCACCACCTGGAAAGTAGGGGCTTTGGGCAGAGCCCAGTCCAAGAGCTCACATGCAGCCCAGCCAATTTGGGATATGGCCACACTGCTGCACCTCCATCTAGACCTGGCCCTGAGATGAACAGAAGGAAGAATTAGAAGTTCTGGTTTACCTTGATTGAGGTATGAGAAGAGAAACTAGAAAACACAAGGGAATTTGCCTGAATTTGGACAGTTTGGGCTATCATGTTCTGCTTCCCATGTTTTCCACGTTGTCAGTGTGGTGCGATTTTTGTGTTTTAGAGTCAGAACATAAAGAAGGGCTGCCATATCCCATAACTCTAGCCATTCAATCTACTCTGGTAGCAGCCACCTACTTTAGCGTTTATGTGGGGTAACCCTCTTTTGTACTGTGATGCCAGCTCAATAGCCTCATTCTGACAGGAACTCCATGCAGTGCAGCTACATTGCACCCAAGAATCTAATACAATTTGGGACTTGTTGTTGGGAAATATAATTTCTGACTATATATTTTTATCATAAACTATATTTTTTTACTGTTCTAGTATATGAGCACACACATGGGTAATTTAGATCACTGTAATTCCAATTTCCTATTGCGTTGAAAATACTTCAACATACTTTGAGTAATTCCACATAGGATTTCAAAGTTATTAATGCCTTTCACCAGGTGGGTGTCATTTTATCATCAGTTATCGTCCATGATCCACACTCATTCCCTATTATTTACACTTGTCTGGTATATAGGCTTCTGTGATTATTATTATAGCCATTTCCATAAAGAGATTTCTTTCACTATTTTTTGATAAATCAACTTTATTAAAAATGAAGTAAAAATAACCAAGTAATGAGGCTGATCTTGTTCCTATTACAGTGTATGACAATGATCCTCAATAGGAGAAGACCCAGATCTAGTGGTAGTAAAAGTTTAGCTCACGATGGTATTGATCAAGATCAGTTTTGCTCAGATGGTGACTAACAATTCTCATGTTTTTAGAAGATTTGTTGTCAAGGGATCAAAAGACATAAAGTGCCCTAAAACTTTGAGTTTAAGAAATCAGAAAACTGAAGTACTTAGGCACTATTAAGCCCCCAATATTTTTTAATAGTAAAATATAGAGGCTGAATGTAAAACTAATCATATCTTCTGTCTAAATTATAAGTGTCAGAATTTTGGCAAACAAGACACAGGATAAAAGGAACCAAGTTCTGTTTTTATTACTCTAAACCACTCTAAACTTAAGTTGCAAAATGAAGTCTGGAAGTGAAGATCATTACTTTTGCATATGTAGAACATGTGCAGAAAAATTATGATTAATTTCCAGGCAAAATGGTCTAGGCACTTCAAAATGAAGATTTTGAAATGGAAATGCCATGAGACTTGAAGCAGCTGTGATGTGAGACAATGGTATGATTACAAAACCAGTGTATTTCTAAATGCAACCGTATTAATCTCTTATGCAACATCAAAATATTTTAGCTCAATGTTTTAAACTTATTTTTATATATGCTTTATCTGTTGGTTTTCATATAAGCCAATGGCACTGTGAGCCATTAGTATTAGGTTAGTCTTAGATCCTCCTCCATTTTTGTTATACAGCATATCAGTAGCAAAACCACTTAATCCAGGTACAAACATTACACTTTTAGTACCCATAACAGAACATAAATTTGGCACACAAAATTGGTCTATACTGATAACAGAATAGAAGTTTGGCATACATAGCCTGATTTAAAAATAGCAGAGAACCCAGTCTAATATTTGACCCTCCTCCTCTCCCCCGCCCCCACTTTCCACAAGGGTAAATGTGTGTTCTGTTAGCTACCAATTTAAATTATGCCACTTATAGAAAATCGTGTAACTTAAGTCAATTCTGCTTCAGGCTTTCTGAATGTCTGTACCTGGCCTTAGACTATAGCTTAAATTTTAGTGTGGTACAATACATTGTGTTGTCTTAGGAGTTATGGACACAGCTTAAACACTTTTGACATTTATACATGTGCTCCGGGATGCAGGGCCGGTCTTTATTTAAAGCAGCTCTGAGACCTGCTCTAATTAAAGCGCCTGGAGCATCACATGCATCAGTGTCCCTGCACTGAAAAATGGCAGCAGAAGCACTTTAAAACCCATCGAATGAGCTTTAGTTAAAGCACTCCTGCCATCATTTTTCAGCACAGGGATGTTCATACATGTGACGCTGGAGTCTGCTGGCGTGCAATAATTACCACGCTCCAGCAAACTCAATTAAACAAGTCTACTCCAATGTGATGTAATTATTGTGCATCGGAGCAGCCTCAGTGCATGTGTATAGGTGCCCTTTGATACTCTCATCCAATTTATAACCTTCTGCCTTGATGCAATACTCAAGAACATGTTAAGTTTTGATGCGCTGGAGATGGTAGTGGTGCTTGTTAGTTTAGACAAAGTTAATCTGTTGTACTGAGAGGGTTAACAACGAGCAGAAATGTTATTCTGTAAATCTTGTATATATGGTAAAGGTTTGTTTCAAAGTTGGCAAAATATGCTCATGTTGTAAAAGTTCATGTTTTAATAGTCTACTATATAGTTATTTTGAGCATGTCAGGCATGATTTCTCCTTTTTAATTCATGAAAGTATATTTAATCAAATATACTTTCTAAATGTCCTGTTGCTATGCTCCTAATGTATCTATCCTATGAGCTTTTTAGGTAATTCTTACCACATGTGACTATTTAAATCCTCAATGGTGCATCAAAAGTCCAATCCAGAGCAGTGCTGTATGTCAGATTCCATTAAACCTGCTGTTTAGAAGGTGCTTCACAGTTGTTATGATGAGGCTTCAGCATCCTCTGTGCCATTATCCAAATTGTACAGGATTTTAAGGCCCTTATTTTGCAATTGGTTGAACATTTCCTATGTGATTCTGGAAACCTTCAACTTTCATTCACTTCAGTACAGGAAAGAGTTCTCAGAATCTTGCAAGAGATGCTCTGCCTCTTGCAGGATGGAGCTTTAAAACAGTGCCACAAGAAACAGTAAGTGGGTCTACACATTCATTAATGTACCATAGTTACTGTGCATTAAGTTTAATACTTGTATTGTCAAGTACTAACTCAATGCACAATAACTAGTGTTATTGCACAGTAGCACTGGTGCATGCCTTTTTAATGACACTACTGCTCAGTAGCCTAATAATATTGCTCAGTAGCATATTTTCACTGTTTGTGCTGTGACACCCTACTGTGCAGTATTATTAGTCTACTGTGCAGTTAGCATCTCATGTAGATTCACCCAGTGAAATGGTTCGAGTAACTCAGCAATCTCAGAGCAACTAGATACAGACGGCTGAATATTTCTGTTTCAGCAAAAAGAATAAATAAAGCACAGATAAGGAATGGGAGAAGGCATAGGCCAAGAAATCCCTGAGCAACTGCTATCAGTCATTAACAACACATCTTCAGTGAATCAAGTTCAGAGGTTTAGATTCTGATGGCTTCCATCATTTCTTAATTCTAGTGGATTCAAGCACATGTGCTTGCAGCAGCTCAAATATTAGCAGTGCAAATTTGAGCTGGGGCTTTTGCCTCAGTGCATGTGCTCAGACATGCACTTTGTTGTGGAGCAAATTATGCCACTTGGGGAAAAATAACCCTGCCTGGCTCCTACTGGATCTGCAGCCAGGGGGAGCTAGAGCCCAGGGCCAGCACCTGTGCTGTCCCCAGCAGTATGAAAAGCTGACCTGTCCTGGCCCTGTCAGTAAAAAAAGCCGCCCTGGCAAGTAGCTCAGGGCTACTCACTTTCAGGAGCTTCTGAGGCCCATCCAGTTGGTACCTGGGGACACTTCCCCTTGTGCCAGCTGGACTGCTGAAGCAGCCCCGAGAGTTCCCTGCACCCTCTACCCACTGCAGCAGTCTGGCGGTGGGGGCTGCTGCCTGGCTGTGACCTGCTGCCCACCTGCCAGACCCGGATGAGGCAGGGATGGGGATGCAGATGGTGAAGGGATAGGGAAGGGATTGGGGGGCTCAGGGGGGTAGGCAGGGAAGAGACTGGGGGGCTCAGGGGGCAGGGCAGGGGTGGAGCCAGGTGGGGAAGGGATCAGAGGGCTGGAGGAGCAGGCAGGGCCAGCAGTGTTCCCCCGCATAGTCCCCTTCCCTCTCCTCCACCCTCCAACCCATTACTTACCTGCACTGGAGCCTGGGTCCAGATCCCTGTGGCTGGCATGCTGCCTGCCCTCATGGGCAGGCAGCATGCTTCAGCACCAGGGCAAGGGCTAACCATAGAGATGCTTTGGCAGCCAGTGTGTCTCTATGGAGGACCCAGTATCTGATTGCCTCAGTTTTTTTCTCTGCCTGCCCCGCTTTTTTTCCTGCCCTGCTTTTTTTCTCTGCCCACCCCACTTCTTGCCTGCCCTGCTTTTTTTCCTCTGCAGGATTTTTTGACCCCTGGATATCCGGGGGTCTAATTTTGCCCCCGTGCTGCAAATTTGCAGCGCGGGGAACATTTTCTCATTCCTGCACTTGCCTCTTGCAGCACTTCAAAGGGGTTTGAGATGCTGCAAGAGGCATGTGTGGGCTTGTCTGGACGCTCCCAAAAGGGGGAAGATACAAGGCCATTTAGGATATTGAAATAAAGAACTGAAATGCAAATGCACAGACATAATTAAAAGTAAGTGGGTGCTTGTGTGTGTGTGAGCATGCACATGTGTGTAAGTATTGTATCATGGATTAATACCAAAGGCCTTCAGGCAAGTATTGAAGTGGCACATATTTCTACTCTGAAAGCTCTGTGTTTAGTAGGAGGGTTCACTGAGTTCAAGCTCTCACTCTTGTTTTGCAAAGCATCTAGCCATTCATATTGACTCAAAGCCCAAGGAAGTTGAGTGGCAAAATCATCTGACTGAAAGTAGTTTTGATTTACAGTCTGTGTTCTTACAAAAGGGTTGTAAAGAGCTTTGAGTCATGTTAAAAGATCCAGCAAAACTTCATAATGGCTGGGAACCAGAACACAAAATTTACTTTTTTGAATTTGGCTCCTCCCCCCCTCTTCTTTTCTTGTTGTTATTCATAGTCAAAGCAGTAACCAGAGCCATGTTTCTACGGTAAACAAAAATAGGTTAGCCTGTATGTGCTATCAGTCACAGCCCTCCTCATAAAAAAATAATCTGCTTCTATCCCCTGAATCTTACCTAAGTACACAGAATTCTTTACACTACTTTGTTAGATTTTCTTCTGCTTAGTTCTGACGCCAGTAGTTCCAGTGTGTTTCAAATATGAAAGGTTCTCTGTCAGATTTTCAGTTTCCATTAGATTTCCTGAATATAGCCCATCTGTGCCTAGACTGTTATCAGACTGAAGTTTTTCTAATTTAATGGTCACCTGTTCTGAAGGATCCTGCTGTCCTACTGTATTATTTATTTTTCCCAAGGGATTGTAGATCTGTTCTTGGCACCTTCCCCTAAAAATTAATTAAGTTTTAGTTATATTTCCCTCCTGTGTTAATAAATTTCTCCTTCTGTTGGACATTCTGTTTTCTACTTCACTGACTTTTTGTTTCTTTCTGCTTCAAAAATCTGTATCTGTTTATAATCTCATACATTTTTTCTTCCCTCCTCAACTTTTGGTTTTCTCATCACTTTTGTAGGACTGCATATTACTTCCTATACGTCTTCCTCAGAAGATAAATGACCAATGTGAGGGCTTGTGGGTAAGGCTTGGATTCATTTTTATTCGTATAGGTGATCTTTTGCCTTGTGATAGCTGTCTCTTTAGACTAAAATGCAGAATATTTTAAAATGCAGAGTAATAGTGAGGTGACGATGAGACTAGGCACTTGTCAAATGACAGAAGCAATGTGGATTTTTGAGGTAAGTTTAAGTGAAGAAAGCACATTAAAAGGATATAAAGTGGTAAATATAGCCAGCAAAGTCCTGTAAGACAACATTATAAAAAGAGAAGGGTAAAAGGCTAAGTAAATGAACAAAAGTTAAGCACACTTAGCTCTAGATGACTATTCAATTTCTGTAATAAGTAGCCTAATGTTAATGGAATTTCTGGATAAAGGGTAGACATTTTAGCTGTGGATATTTTCTATGGGTAACCATAAAGAATGTAATGTGCAATGAGTCTATTTTCTAATAAGTTTTGGATCTTTCATGATGCCTGGCAAAGACCCACTATTTTATTCTCTTTTCCACCATCAGACTGAGATTTACTGGGTACCCTATACTGAGCGGACAAGGTTATTTGGGTGAATCTGATATCTTTTATTAGACCAACTCAAATACGGTAATTGGAAAAATTATTCTTTGCAAGTTTTCAGGTACAAATACCCTTCCTCAGGCTGAGAAAGCATCTGCAGTTGGTCTGCACTAACTGTCGTATGATACTGAGTTAACTATGAAGCTCTATTGAAGTCACAACCTCAGCTCAGTAAAATGTCATGTTCACCCTTCTCATGTGAGTTGTGTCAATATGGCATTACTATAATTAAAATAAATATTCATAACTAGATACTTTCTCTTCCAGCCTCTTTCTTCTCCCTGATGTAGTTCAGCATAAAATCAGTCAAGAAAGTAGCTCTCTCTTCCTTCAAGGGAACTCTGTATATTCTGCTCAAAGAATGAAATGCAGCCCATGCAGAAGGGCCAACATAAAAACTGTACACCACTTAAGCTTATTTACTGCTTGAGCTTGAGACAAAGGGCCTAGAAATTGGTTCTCCCCCTCCCTAGGCAAGTGTCCTAGCTATAAGCTAAAAGATATAAAGGCCATCAATGCCATTATCCTCCTCCACCACCACCATTGTGTGACTTACACAGAATTATGTGCCTTCCCAGGTGGGAGCAAGTCCTAAAATCCATGTAACTGGCCTGAAATGCCATTTACACAGTTCATTTAGCCATGCAGGTGTTGCTTACCTGTCAAAATATGTATCTGGCTTTTGGCCAAAATGACAGCTGCTTCAAGAACAATGAAGAGAGTCTCTTTCTATTTATGTGCATTACATGAAAAACAACTCAGTACAGACACAAGTATAAAAAGGGCATCTGGCCTTAGGTCCGTAAATAGGAACCAGAAGGTTGATCAGTCAGGAGTACTGCCCCATAGAGTGTTTATCCTGAGGCACTCCTGAGTAGCATAGGATTGTAACCTTTCCTGTTTGTGGATCAGGTATTATCTCTACTTTCCAACCTATCCTTTTTCCCTGACAAGTTCTGTCAATTGTCCAATGAAGGTCTTAGATATTGGTTATCCTTATATTTCTCAATGTGTTTATATTGAATAAGATTACTTGGCAAGAGACTTTGTATCAGCTGGGGAAGTATCTAGTAGATGAGAAAAAGGGGTTGAAAGTACAAATAATTTGCAGATCTCTAATCTCTCGAGACAGCACATTTCCAGTAAAAGGCACTGGTGTATTTTTGCCCGCAGTGAAAAAGCTCAAGATTCTAAATGAAAAGTATTTTCAAAACAGATCACTTTAAACCTTTTGAGAGTGTGGGAATGGAGATGGGGCCAGGAATTGTTCAGAAACTGGAAAGTCATTCAGCTTGCAGAGTGTCATTAACAATCTGCAGATTGCCTGTTTAGTAAATGATCTTTAAATATGCATTTAACTTTGACTTAAATGAAAAAACAAAAAAAAACTCGGTCAATCTTATAAATATAAACAGTCAAAAATTCTTATTGGTATTCATAAAGCTAATGAGTTTGGGTAGGAAGTAAATGGAGGAAGAGGCAGTAATCGGGCATTTCTTTATATTACATTTTTATTGGATTTTAGTTAGCATTAAGCGATAGTATTTCTCTGAGGTATGTGCAGTTAGTCAACAAACAGGCTCCTTGTATGTCCTGAATAAAGACAATGCAGCACAGTGCTGAGACACTCCATGCTGGCGCTGCACACCCTACCTCCCAGACCAGAAACAGGACAGTTGCAACTTTGCAGCACTATGGGGAAGCCAATAAGCTTGCTTCCAGGCTGAGTCCATGGGTGCTACCTGTATTACTACTTCCACAATGTTCCTGACAACACTGTCAAAAAGTATAGCCTGCTCACTTATTCCTGATCTTTGTTTCTGGCATGCTTGACAGTGACTGACTGTGGGTCCCCCTGCCTCATGTCCAGGTTAGAGGCATTCATAGTGGGAGTGGATGCAAGGAAGAGGTATTTCTTGTTGATGCATTAAGGGAGCACTGAGAAAACAATGTAGAGGTACCTTATCAGACCAAGAGCAGTGCCTCCATAATGCAGTGTATACTGTTCTCAGTTCTACAACTTCTTTGGTTGGTTCTGCTGTGTGCTGTACAGACTCCTGGCAGGCATTACATTTATGGAGCAATTAACATGTCCTCTAAGACCCCTGCAAGGGTATGGGCGTGTTATGAGTGTGTAAGTGCTGGGCAGAGGGAACCCACGGGCTTCATCTGCTCCACACCTTTAAACCAGCCACTGCCAATGTGTGTGAAGCCCAATATTGCAAATTTTGGCTCCACAAGAAGTAGTCTCACAGATCTCAGTGCACCAGCAGTTGCATGATTGGGATCTAATCCCTGATCCTAACAACTGTGCATCCTTCCATGCACGTGTGCCAATCATACCATTAAATGAACAACTACCAGGGGCTACAAACAATCCTTACTCTGAATTAAAGTCAGTGGAAGCTTTGCAAGACTGTGTCCTACTCAGCAAAATATTACACCCTAAACCACTGGTGCTTTACCAGCCCTAAGGCTGTTATACCCCAAGCAGCTCAGATGCTTTATCATAGGCTCCCCCTGCAGCCTGCTCAGGAGCTTTTCCCTCCACAGTTCCCAGGGCTCCCAGCTCAAGCCCTGATCATATATTATTTTGGCATCATGTGGCTCCCTTAATTGACCTCTGCTTTACCTGCAGCCTGCTTTTTCTGCAGCCTGCTTTCCCTTAAAGTAACAGGGCCACCAAGATCCCTGCTACATTAACAAATAATTGTTAAATAAGTTCTTTGGTAATAACAACATTACACTCCTTACATAGACACTATGGGCAGTGGCAACATGTAGGGGGTACATGGGAGTGCACATACATCTGCTGAGAGCACTGGTGCACCCCTTGACAGCCAGCACTCTCCACATAGGCAATGGGTAGGGGGGCAGGTGGGAGCGCTGGTGCCCCACACTGAGTGCCAGCCAGGGAGTGGAGGTGCAAGGAGAAGCACCACTGGTACTTCCAGGTGCCCCACTCATGCTTCCAGGTCATTGAGATCAGCCGCAGGGGACCCCTCCCCCCCCCTGCCCCAGTCGGTAAGATGGCATCAGTCGAGGCTTGGGCATGGCTAGAATGGGAAATGAAGAGCCTTAGTCCATCTAGACAGCACCAGGGGGCATCAGTCACCCATGACCAAGGGCATTTATAGATGTGCTCTGAGAGCTGTGCTAATTAAAGCGCCCAGAGCATCATGTGTATCAGTGTCCCCATGCTGAAAAATGGTGGCGGGGCACTTTGAACTAAAACTTAATTGCCATGTTCCAGCAGACTCAATTAATCGAGTCTGGTCTGATTTACTGTAATTATAGCACATCAGATCAATCTCCCTGCATGTGTATAGCAGCCCTATTTTTTCCAGATTCAGAGAGAAAAATATATGTATGCTTATGTACCAGTATCAGTATCTTTGAAGCCTACAATTGGTATGGAAAAATATTTTATTTAAATTTTGGTCTTGTGCTCATACAACCCAAAAAGAGTCCTATTGCGTATAGTGTAAGGAGAGAGAGCCCGCTCCATCTGCCCCACCATTGCAGCATTCTGTCTCTATGTTTGAATTGCCACATCTTTCTCTCTGGATCAATTCAGAGGGTTTCGATTTGCAGAGATTAAAGGGTCCTCTGATTTCATTTGGATTTAGAGATTTGGCCACTGAATTGGGCCAAATCTCTACTGAATCGAATCAGGGACTGAAGCTTTGCACAGCCCTAGTAGCCACACAGTGACTTCTAGTGGCTGCTGTGCCACCTTTTTTTTTCACCTTCTCTCCCCCAGTTGCCCAGGTCACCCTGCCTTTTTGATGCCATTGGAAGTAAACATCTGAAAATGTACTACTAGCATATCAACAACTGGTTTCAGATCCAGTGCCCCAGGTAGACAAATGAAGAATGCTCATACCTCTCAGACCTCTTGCTTCAAACTATCCATCCACAGTCTCTATCAGCTTTTTCCTGGAATATTTTGTTGCCATCATAGTGGTTGCTGCCTCTCCCAAGTTTTTTCATTTAGAAAGATTACACCCTCTGATTTCAAACTTTCCTGTGTTCCTTTCCTTGCTGATTTTGTTTCCTTCCCTTCTATAATTGAATATTATTTGAAGGCAAAAATTTAAAAATCATGACATAGAAATTATAGAAGTTTATAAGTGAAGGAACAAATTCCACAGTATTTAATATCTCTTTGGTAAATAGTAATTTTGAGTATCCTTCCTCTGGGACATTTGTCGCATATACCATCCCACATCCAGACATCGCTAGGTTCAGTGGTATGGTGGTTGGCAAAAATCAGTATGTCTGTGTTCTGAAACAACACTTACATTCCATGGAAACTGAAGGAGCCCGCAAAAATGCTTGTGTGCTGGAAATTCATATTACAGCTCTGTCTGACACACAGTGAACACCAGCAGCTGTTTAGTTGTGTACAAGAAAAATATACAAAAATTTAGTATAGGGGATGAAATAGTGATCTCATTAAGACCAAATTGCTTAGAAGCCTGTGGAAAAAAGTAGTTATATCAAAATCTCAACACAGTTGTGGGTGGTAAAGTGAATTTTTTTTGGTCCTTGTAATTTAAAGTATTTCATTACAATTTTGTTTGTGTCTTAAAGCAAACCCAATGCAAAGCAAACCATAATATTACTCTTTTCTAGAGGAAATGTATCTGGAAATAACTCCTACAATAATAAAATCCAACTGTTTATTTTCTGAATGTAAGGTTAAAATAGAATCTTTCCAGGAGGGATGTGTTTTGTCCCCATGACAATTTCTCTGGTCAGACAGTGTCGCCCACTAATATTTTCTATTACAATGGTAACAATACTAATCAGACTCCTGCCAAAGCTGTGGCTTTGTTAGTATTTCCTAGGAAATAACACACAAGAGGGTTTCGGTTCAGCTCTTGTCTGTAAAATTCATAATGCACATAAATCAGCTATGTGGTATTTTTACATAGCCACTGAGACAACAATGACTTCGTGAAATTCAAGAGTCAGCCTAAAGGGAAAGCTTCCTATTTTATTCTGCTACCCATGTTAAAGATATATTAACACTTGGATAAACACAAAATTGGAAAGAAGAAAGAAAGAGAAAATAGCTACATCGCTTTGTACTGACAACCAGTGATATGACCAGTGCTATTTCAGTTTAATGTCAAATCTGCTACTTCATGTTATAACAAAAGCAAAAGAACAGTGGTTATGTCTAGGCAACTGTTATGATGTCAAAATGTTGCCTTGGTTATACTAAAGATTGATATAAATAATTGATTTGATGGCAGCAAGTCATTTTCTCATAAGTACTACTAAAGGATCACTATATCTTTCATAGATTTCATAGACATTAGGGCTGGAAGGGACCTCGGAAGATCATCGAGTCCAGCTCCCTGCCCAAAGGGCAGGAAGTCAGCTGGGGTCATAGGATCCCAGAAACATCACCATCCAGTTTGCTCTTGAAGGTGTTCAATGTAGGCGCTTGAACCAAATCCGGTGGCAGGCTGTTCCAGACCTTGGGGGCTCGGACAGTAAAGAAATTCTTCCTTATGTCCAGCCTGAAATGGTCTTGTAGTAGTTTATGACCATTCGACATAGTCGTCATCCCTTGGGGCGCTCTGGTGAACAAACGTTCCCCCAGATACTGGTGGTCACCCCTGATAAACTTATAGGTGGTCATCAGATCACCCCTGAGCCTGCGCTTTTCCAGGCTAAAGAGCCCCAGGACTCTCAGCCTGTCATTGTATGGTCTGTTTCCCTGACCTCTGATCATGAGCGTGGCTCTTCTCTGGACTCTCTCAAGCTTCTCCACATCCTTTTTGAATTGTGGAGCCCAAAACTGGACGCAGTACTCCAGCTGCGGCCTCACCAAGGCCGAGTACAAGGGGAGAATGACGTCCCGGGATTTGCTTGAGAAGCATCTATGGATGCAAGCCAGCGTTTGCTTGCTTTACTAGTTGCAGCATCACATTGCAGGCTCATGTTCATCTTGTGGTCAAT
>NW_005841846.1:1995525-2006637 GCF_000455745.1 Alligator sinensis | reverse complement strand
GCTTGCAGGGATGTGTAGCTTTCCTTAACATAGAGAGCTACACCCGCGCCCCTTTTATCTACACGATCCCTCCTGTACAGGGTACCAGTACAGGTGTACCAGGTACCTGTACAGGTGTACCAGGTCTCCGTTATCCGTATGACATCATAATTATTTGCATTGAGCAGGAGGATGAGCTCCTCCTGCTTATTCCCCAAGCTCCTGGCATTTGTGTACAGGCAGGCAAGTGTCCCCTGGGGGGCTCCTTCCTTGCCCACAGATTTTACCAGGGCTGGGGCAGGGGTGGGCTCCCTTAAGTGCCTTGTGACATGCCCTATAGCTAAAGCTCATTTGATGAACATGAAACTCTTAGAATATTGTTACAAGAAGCGGTAATGTTTTCCACTGATTATCTTGAAGACTAATACTTTTAAGTGTAATGCTGATATTACATGTATGCATATAATGGATTGTGTATATTCTTACAGAACTTTTAAATTTTGGCCTGTCACTTCAAATGATTGTTATAAAAGAACCCTTAGGTGTGCAAACCTGAATAGTATTTCTGTAAGTGTGAAATGACAATTCCTTTATCCTGTTTGTCAACAAAGATGTGAAATGTCATTTTAACATGTCTAATATGTCCCAACATACATTTCAAGTGAAATCTGGTAAATAGATGTAAGGGATTATTTGAAGTTATTGGTTTTAATTCAGAAAACTTTTTGACAGTCATAGTTTAGCAATGGCATTCATAAATCAATAACTAAAGTAAAATACTCCTATACAGAAGACATACTATGGCAACATATACTGTCTATGTTTATTTCACAATATTTTAATACCAATATGTTAACACAGGGGTGGCACGAGTACCACAAGTGGCATAGGCAGCCTCTGTGGGGCATGCAGTAGGACCCCTGATCTACTGCAGCACTGCAGTCAGGGGACAGGCAGGGGGACTGTCAGGGGACAGGCAGCACAGCAGCAGATAGGGCAGGAAGCAGAGCAGGAGATTCGGCAGAGGAAGGGGATTAAAGTGGCACTCAGGGAAAGGTGCAAATTTGTGGCATACCCGTCAAAAAGGTTGGCTCCCCCTGTATTCATAGATTATTATATATATCAACTGTGATAATCAGACAATCCCCCCTTCCTGATTATTTTTATTACCTCTGCAACCTTGTGTAACAAATTTATTCATATAAAAAGCAGCTGAATTTTCCAACAATCCAATGCTCAGTTCTGAGATCTTACTCAGAAGCGCTTCTGGTCTATTTCTGGGTCTGCGAGAGAGCATGCTGGGGGCTCTCCCCCACTAACAACCCCAGCTTGGTGACTAGTGCCTCCTGGGTCGGGGGGGGGCCCCCCCCCTGCAGCCAATCACTGAGTTGGGTGAGTGCAGGGGGGTGGGGACAGCATGCTTCCCAGCGGACCCGGAAGTGCACCGGAAGTACTTCCGGTCCACTTTCGGGTTTGCTGCTGAGCACATGGGGGCCCTCCCCCTGCACTCTTGTGGGACACTCCATCAGGCCCAGCATCGCAGCATTCACAAGCTGCGCCTGATATCTCAAGGTATGTAGAAAAAACAATTAAAGTTGTGTCTGTGTCCAAATCGCTGATTCTCCGAATCAGCTTCAAATCTTCAGATTTGAATTTGGTCGAATCAAACTGGGGACAGTGATCTGAATCAATGAATCAAATCACTGTCTCCAATTCAGCTAGAATCTGAATCTGAATCAAATAGGGCCCGTTCTGCACATGTCTAGTGGCTACAGTGTGTTTACTTCCATGTGCACCCAAAGGCTCAGTGCACCAGAAGTCATGCAAGTAGTACCAGGTTGAGCATTTGAACACTAACCCAATAACAAAACAAACAGTTAACTATTTTACTACAGTGTTAGGAGGGGCATTTTCACCTCTGCAATTCTGGACAGCTCTTGGTATTTTGGATGCAATTAGAAGTTTTAGCTACACTACAGTTTTTCCACCTGCTATCTCAGCTGCATCCATTGTCTCATTAGAGTAGACATGTCAATAGAAGACATTTAAGCACAACTTCAAATATCCCTGCTCTGAGAAATATACACACAGTAGTATCAGCATCATTAATGGAATTGACAATAGTAGTAGTCAACTTTTCCCACCAAAACCTGAGACATACATGGCAAGAGAAACTACCATTAAAAAAAGGTGACTCTTAATTACTTAATGAGAGGCATATGGTGCTGAAAGAAGTGATATTTGTCACATGATCAGCCCCCTGAAAGTGCTCTACAGCTATGCTGTGACGGAAGTGCAAGGCTATAGATTGCTTTACAAGTGGCCGATCCCAGACAAATTAAACCTCATGTAATAAGGGTTCAGGTGAAGGTGCTCCAAAGTGGAGCACCTTCATCTAATTTCTGCTGTCTGCAGGGAGGGAGAGAGATGAGGGATAGAGAGTGCACTGTGGGCTGGGGTTTGTCCAGCGTGAACTGGAAGCGGGGCAGGTGGATTAGAGCACCCCCATTTTGTAGACCCTCCCAGCTCCCTCCCTCTCCAGCTCAGGCTGGGCAAACCCCAGCCCACAGCATGCTTCCCCTTCCTCATCTCCCCTCCCTTTCTTCAAACAGCACCAGAGCTGGGGGGGGGCAGGGGGGGCACAGGGGTAGGGGAGAGAGACTGTGGGAAGGAAACTCCTGCCTTGGATTGGCTACAAAGTGGGTCTTGAACTCCTCCCACTTTCTCCCTGACCAAACAGCAAACATCTGGTGGGGGGTGGGGGGTGCTCTAACTCATGGCGCTTTCTGTAAATTAGAGCAGGGAGCTGCACACCTGTCAGCACCTGTAGTGGCTAGATTTTCTCCATTCTTAGCTCTGTTGATGGTTCAGTTAATGGTTCATGGTCTTGCTATGCCACTGATAGTTAAGTTCTTTGCTCATGTAACTGACTGACTTCAGTTACTGAACAGTCTTCAGAGATATTAACAATTAAATATGCTTAAAATTATGGACCTAAGAAATTAGGTTCAAGATTTTTAATGATGTTTAAGCATAGCTCCACTTGACATTGATTTATATTATGTATGATTTAGATGACTAAGTCTATTTTCAAAAGAGACACTTGTCTACACAGTGCTGGCAGCATGGCAGGTTCAATCCAGGGTCATCCTCAGCAGCCACTCTTAAGCTCACCAGAAACTGAGATCTCAAAAAGAACTTCAGAGAGATACTCTGGAGTATTTGATCTCACCAGCACATTTCAGAGTTCGGAGCCAGTGAGCAGGAGCAATAAACAGCTCATGATTTGAACAGCTTCTTAGGAATCAAAGTTGCATTAAGTTTAATTGAAATTTAGAGATGGATAAAAATAAGTATCCCAAAAGGGCAATTCAAATCAATAGGATCAGGTGGCTTGGATTCCTACACTATGAAACAGTTCCTTTTCTAGATGGTAACCCAGATCAGCCATGATCTGAGAAGGGAGTTGCCTAAAGCAAGCCAGAAAGAAATACTAGACATGGTATATGTCTAATACTCCACTGCTCCCAAGAGTTTATGCATCAGTGGGTTAAGGCTCCCTGCTAGGCAACTCTAACATTCACATTTGAACATGGCATTATTGATGTCCAATTTTTGCACCACAGTCTTGTCATTAAAATACTTGTCCAGGAAAAAGGAGATCTAGATTATGGGTCCTCAGCATGAAGGGAATCAAACCTACATCTCCCAGTTGTCTGAAGACTACCTTAATCACTGGGTGATGCGATTATCTTCAATCATTCTTTTAAAACTTGGCTGGTGGGCAGCCTGTAGTATGAGATTCATGAGTCTGAAAGGAGAACAAGATACTAAACTGCCGTTGTTAAAAAACATAAACAAACCAACATGCTGTGCTTATGCTGGCCGTGTTAATGAGATGTTAGGGTTTGACAGTGCCTCACACATCACTCTGTCAGTCAGAGTAGAGGTTTCCTAGCACCAATCTAGATTGCAACAGAGTTTACATGGGACTAGAACCCATAGGAACTTGATTGAGATCACTTCAGAAAATTCAGGCAAGCTAAAATGCCTGGGGTGAGTTTTGGGACCAAATGAAGAAACCAAATGATTCTAGACATTTAATAAATAGTTTTCTTGCTACTGAAGTAGAGATGAACTGGATCATTTCTCATAATTTGCAAGCCTAAATTCTGTCTAATCTCCATTTAGGGACTTCTAAGAAAGATTTGGATCTGGTCATTAGGAGCCTAACTCACTTCTGAAAATGAGTCTATGGATGCATCTACACATGCATTAATGTGCTTTAGTTAACACACACTAAATCCAGTACCTCCATTGTAAGGTACTAGGAAAAAGAGCATTAACCTGTCATAATGTACATAAACTAAAGCATGGGGCACTTTTACATGTGCTCTGGGGGGGCAGAGGGGGCGCTTTAATTAGAGTGGTTCCAACAACCACTCTAATTAAAGTGCCATAGCATTTCATGTATCAGTGTCCCCATGCTTAAAAATGGTGGCGGGGGCACTGCACTGTCATTTTTAAGCACGGGGACAGTGATACATGAGATGCAGGAGGCTGCTGGAGAACGTAAATTGCCATGTTCCAGCAGACTCAATTAATCAATTCTGCTCCAACGTGCTGGAATTACACTGTGTTGGAGTAGTCTCGTTGCTCGTGTATAAGCACCCATGGTTTTTTAGTGTTGCCTAATGCACATTAGTCTATTTTAATGCACATTAACTAATTAGTAAAATTTTTTTATGTAACACCTTAACTTGCATTAAAATAGGCTAATGTGGATTAAAGCACACAGGTAGACCAACCCTATGTCATCTAAATCACTTAGGTTCTGCAACACTGAATAGAAGATCATCCCAATATTGTATATTCACACATACAACACCGTAAATTAAATATGCACTTTGTTTTTCAGAGGCAGAATGAAAAGATCTTTCTTTGCTTCTACAGGAGCTCAGCTTCTACAGTGGGTGGGGCAGGGGGGAAAGGAGAGAAATCTCTAAGAGAGATTTTCTCTTAGAGAAAATTTTAGAGAAAATCTCTAAGAGAATCTCTCAGAGAAAATATCCACAATTAGCAACTAGGGATTTCCATGTGCAGCATTTAAGCATTACTTTCATTCCCACACATGTCCCAGCCCACAGAGGGAGAAACTCCTTGTTCTATTTTTTTCTCATTTTACTTGTTATTACACCAATTTCCAGTTGCTAAATTTGGGGGGGGGGGGGGGAGGAAGGTGTGCATTTTACGCAATAAAATATGGCACATAATTGATCTGGGCATGGTGGCCATAACAAATACATAGGGCTAATTTACAAGTAGAACTGAGACATTGTAACACCTAACATTTAAAAATTCAGACACTTAGTGCAGGGGTCAGCAACCTTTTAAGACTGCAGTCAAATTGACCCAGTTCAGGTTCAGAGGTGGGCTGACAAGTGAATGGGCAGGCACTGGGACCCATCCACCACTGATGCTTTTCTCCACCCCGACATGGGGAAAGCGCACTTTCCCCTGTGCCTGTTATTCCCACTGTTCCCCATTCTGGCACAGGGAAAATGCCTTTTCCTGAAGTCATATGTTCATGGGCCAAATCAAAAGGGTCAACAGGCTGGATCCAGCCCATGGGCCATAGAATACCAACCCCTGACCTAGAGGAATTCAGAATCCCAAGTAAGGCACCCAGACTTCTTTAAAAATGCAGTAGAGAGTGAGGTATGTAAGGAACTGGAATTAAAGCAGCCAGCATGTTATGAGGGGTAGAGGGGAAAGGAGGAAGGAATTTGCATCCTTTAAAGAAACACATAGATATAGGCTTGTATGAATCAGCATTAAATGAATACCAGATTAGAAAGAGGTCATTTCCATCAGCATCATTCAAACCAGTCACAATAGCTTTACTTTAGTACAGTCAAAAATAGAATAGGCATGGATTTAGAGGGATAATCACTTCCTGAAGCATTCAGTGATTCAGCAAATATGGAAGAGACTTCACAAGCTGGGCCAAGCCCCAGAATTTGTAGGCAGTCTGTATATATAAGCGTCTGGGCGTTATTTGAATATTAAATAATAATAAATTGCCAGTGGTATCAGGAATCATTTCTGGAGGAAGAGGTCACTCAGATTCCAGTCTTCTCAGTCAGGGAATAGTTTTGCAGCTTCTAGGTTCCGTTGATGTAATAGAGGAACACAGTGCCATAGGAAGGAAGGGGCGAGTGGAGCAACTGCACTGGGCACCAAAGTGAAGGTGAGTTGCGAGTCAAGCAGGAGTCAAGTGGGCAAGTTGCGAATCAAGCAGGAGGCTGCAAGGGCACAGGCAACCAGAGGGGGACATAGCACAGGTGCAGGCACTGGACAACCAGAGGCGACATAGCACAGGTTCAGGCTGTGCCCAGCAGCTCAGAGCCCACCCAGCACCCGGCTCTGCTGCAGGCCAGTTTTCCGTGGGCAGACATGCCTCTCCACAATGCAGCCACATGTGCTGCAGCCTGGTGCTCCCCATCCTCCCAGCACACGCAGGCCGCCCTCTCCAGCGGGCAGTGCAGCCTGGCACATGGACACTGCCCAGTGTGGGGGACAGCGATTACACCTGAGCAGCACCAGAGCCTGGGGCAAGGCATGTAAAGCAGTGGCTGTGGGGCCTGCCCATCCTGCCTGACTGCAGCCCTATTCCCAGAATGTGGGGAAGTAAGGGCAAAGCCCGCCTGGCTGCAGCACTGTCCCTTTGCAGCAAGGGGGCTAATCTCTGCCTGCCTGGTGCCTGGCCAGGCCAAGCCACGGAGGGTTCAGAGACAGGGCTGCCCAGACAGTGGGGCTACTAGGGCAATTTGCCCTGGGCCCCTACAAAGCAAGCGCCCTTTGCCTCAGCTCCTGTGTGTACCATTGGCCCCTGCCCTGCGACATTGCTCACCAGAATTCTTGGTATTTTGGTTTCATAAAAAAGAGGAAATTGGTGTATTAGAGAGTAAGATGACACTGAATCATTCTCAACACATAATTGTGACATTATGGGACCCGCCCCTGACCATGAAGGAAAGATTATACATAGTTGTGCGTGAAACAGATGCTAATTTTAGGCTTAAGTGATTGCTGCATTGATACCCAAGGGGGAGTCTACCACTGTCATGCTGGACATAACTGGCCTTATTTTTTCACTGTTGAAATAAGTTGTCACTAGAGTGGAAAGAAATTGATAGTCACAGTTAGTGACTGTTTTTAACTACATGAACAAGGTTGATCAGGAATATTGGTATTGACATGACAATATCAAGAATTTAAATTGCATTTTTAAGTATGTTCAGTAGGAAAATCATAAAACACACATTAATGGAATTTCAATGAATGGAATAGTTTTTACACAGCCCATAAGAAATTCTTGCATGGTTTTTTTTCCTCCAAAGAAGCAAAACAAAGTTAAGTCTCATATTCCTAAAATTTTACATTCATGCAAAAAGAACATCTCTCCAACAGTAGTTTAGTACAAATAAATTCTTTAGCTGTTAAGTAAAAATGCCTGTAAGCTGGTCACTAAAATATCTGCTGTGTACTGCAAACACAGTGAGTTCAAATCCCAAAGATCTTGCATTTTTATTAGAAATAAGTTGTATCCTTTATTGTTTCAAATGCAACAGTACATATTCAACATGCTTATCTTTATCATTCCCAAAAGCTCTGGATTTAATGAAGCTATTTAAACTACTCTTTCCTTTGTTCAAGTAGTAAAATGTAATATATAAAATTGCATCTATTTTTCATAAAATCTTAAAAGTATGCTGATCTTGCTCTGAACCAGGGAATGCATTATAAGCCTCATGGTCAGTACTGCATTGTTATTATTTTATAATCAGTATATATCTGTTGTACTCTGGGAACATTAAAACAGCTTCTGCACTTTATAGAACAACTAACTTTTCTATAAGTTCTAATAAAAGATTGTTTTTCCTATGTACCCACTTTTGGCTTTACACCTTCATTCAAGCCTTTTTGGCAAAGTCCTGCATTTCACTTTGCAGGAGTTAGATTGTAAATATATGTTTGTTATGTTTTGTAATGTGGGGTCATTCATATTACATTCATATACCTAACTTAATAGGCCAAGTCCTCAATCCTTTATTTTAGGCAAAATTTCCAGAGACAAGGGTTCAATAGCTTTAAGGGAGGGACATTTAAGGACAAATTCACTTGTGTGGGTGCAGAGTGGAAGGAGAGGGTACAAGAAGCTACTCTTCCTACCTTCTGTTGGTCACAAATCATATACAAAAGACGTGTCTCAACCTACTCTCTGCATCAGTCCACCAAAGGGGCAAGCTGCATGGAGAGATGCAACATATATGCTTCCCTCACATACAAACCAACTTATTACACAGGCCAAGTCTACCCCTCATTAAGAGTGCTTTCAAAAGAGTTCAATTGTGCACTTTACCTAAAAAGAGCTCTCTCTTTAACTGGTGCTGGCCATTTTGTGTTATAAAGACATAGAATTCAAATCCCATAAAGGGTTTTGTACTTGGGGGGGGGGGGGGGGGGAGGAGGTTGCTTTATGAGGAAGTGTCCAGTTTTCTATTAGCACAATTAGACACCAAGACCAGCAGTCTATTCTAATCCAGACACCTAGGCATACAGATGTCCCAAAAAATCCACATATGAATGGGCTGGCATTCTATTGTAGGAATGCAGCCCCTTTGCACCTCAATGGCTACATATGACTATGCACTTGTACCAACTTGCCATGCTCAGTAGTGACCAAAGCCATTACACACACTCCTTATGGGCATGCAGCAGTAGAACAGTCACCTTTTAGGGACTGCAGTACTGCTGAACTGCCAAGGCAGGATGGTAGAGTACCTGGACGAGCACGCCTTCCAGGGGACAGTACCCCAAGTTTTCCCATAAGTTCCTGAGTGGGGAAGGAAGACCCCAATTGTCTGGACACTAAGGAAGACGACAACTACGATTGTGAGTAATGACATCTTCTGTTCTACCTTTTCACAAACAACAAGTCAAAAAACAATTACTTGAGTTTAATAAAGAACATGACTATACATTACCCAAATCTATGTGGTGATACCCTGACTGAGAATACATAAGTGTGTGTATATGGGGGGCAGCTTGGAGCTCCTTGCTGGAAATGAACCCCACTTGGCAGGATGCTAGGCTTATTTGCATTGGGGGTAAGAGTTTGGGATGGGATGTTTGGATACCTTTTCTGATTCCTGAGGGGAGGGAGGTGATCTGGGACCCTCTAACGGCTCCACAGTTTTACCAAGCCTGGCCATGGACATAGGCCTAGGACCCCACTGAACAGGGTCCATTACAAGGAGATGAAATTAGCTAAGTAGCTTTCCACAGGGCCATCCCCAAGGATTGTAGTCATTGAAGCTAACAGATGTTTGGGCCATAGAAGTGTGGTTGCATACCCTTGCCCTGCATGGGTTGGGGAGGGGTTAGAAGTGATGCAGCTTGGTATGCCTGAAGGACTCATTGGACAAAATGAATGGAGAGCAATGGAGAAGTTTTCCTCTTAGGAAGCAAGGGTCCAGGATAGAATCCAGTGCCTGCACCCTAAGTGAATATATATCACTGAATCATATACTGCTTAGCTTATTCTCTCCCTCCTGGACCCACATATCTCCTTCTCTGTCTATAGGACTATCTTCAACAGGAGAGGTGGAGAAGGGACTAGAAAATGCCTGACCTGAGGCCTGTTAGCCACATATTTGCCCTACCTATATATAGCCTATTAAGCATGTTCAGTAGCAGTGTTGATGCTAATGGCTGCTTGCTGATGTTAAAAAACAAAAAACCCAAAAATCACGCTTTATCAAAAGCAGCAGTGTCTTACTTCAACCCTGCTCTGCAGCGTCTGTAAAGATCAGTAGCTTCAGTGGGGATTTTTGGTGCTTTTAGCTAAAGCTGATTCAATCAGCTGTTAGATAAACATGCCAAAAAAACCTCACTAAAGCACCTGAACTTTACGGATGTTGAGTGAGCCAGGTTGAAATAATGCACTGCCTTTTCTGGATATGCACGGGGCTGGGCATGGGAACGCACTGAGTTTAAAGTAAAGCACCAGTTTTTGGTTTTTTTCACATCTACAAGCACCCAATGTGCCCCTAGCACATGGTTAACAAAATTGCAAAATGTGTCTAAGTGCTAAAAAGCCACTTACATGGCCAGAAAATGGCCATTTATGCATATCATGGATAATAGAGCATGTGCCTTGACAAACTGTATGAAGACAATAATATGTATAGATGGAGATGACTCCTGTATACACAGCTGGAGACTATAATCAAGTTAGAGAAATAAACAGCTCCAGTAAAGATGTGAAATCTCTATGGGATCCCACTTCAAAGGGTTTGCCCACTTAAAGGATCACAGTAAACAATAACTATGTATCAGGTCCCTTTCTGACAGTTCATAAATCTTCTCATAGGAGCTTTGAATTAAGAAAAGAAGACTACACTAGAATGACTTATGTCTTATTTGGTAAAAATGATGTCACAACCCAAACATATAAAGGGTTATTAAAGCACGGGATTCAAATCTCTACATGCTGTCCTATAGTCACATAGCAGTCCCAAAACAAAATCAGAGTTTGATTAATTTGTCAGAAGTCTTTTGCTTGAGAGAGTTTATCTTTAAAAAGAAGCATTAGAGGAAGCCATCTGTAAGCCCATATAAAGGTTTTATATTTGAAAGCTGTGGTCCCTCTGCTTTACCTGGGGCAGGTTACGGTGTCTTGTGGTTGTGTCAGGACTGGCTGTGTAGTTTTGCTAATAGGCTAGACAATGGATTTGTATAGACAAGGGTTTGGACTAGAGGACCTCTGGAGGTCCCTTCCAGCCCTACTTTACTATGGTTCTATGATTTGGGCATTCACTTAATGTAATAGCACTTAAATATTAGAAATAGAAGAGTTGTTTCTTATTTTTATTATTATTTAAAACACTGGATTCTGAGAAACTCAGTGCACTGCTAATAGTGACTCTCATGTTATGATGTGCTGCACACCGCTTGTGAGGTGCTGAACTCCATCAGTTTCCATAAAAGAGTCATCGCTGAAAAATCAATGGAACTCATACTTCTAATAACTTTCAGATATGTGGGGAGCCGGAGGAAAAGCAGGGG
>NW_005841846.1:1985874-1994743 GCF_000455745.1 Alligator sinensis | reverse complement strand
TGAGAACCTGATGGTGTTTAACACCGAAAAATGCAAGGTTCTCCACCTTGGGAGAAAAAACCTGCAGCATGCTTATAGGCTTGGCAGTGCTATGCTGGTAAGCACTACAGATGAAAGGGACTTGGGGGTCATGATTAACCACAAGATGAACATAAGCCTTCAATGTGATGATGTGGCTAGTAAAGCAACCAAAACACTGGCTTGCATCCATAGATGCTTCTCAACCAAATCCTGGGACGTCATTCTCCCCTGTACTCGGCCTTAGTGAGGCCGCAGCTGGAGTACTGTGTCCAGATTTCCCTGATGATGAGATACAAAGAAGATATAAAGAAGTTGCCAAGACACTTATTTGAAAATAACTGAGATTCAAAATATGCTAAATTTTATCCCTATCACTTATCCAAACTCAGATTAACTTTGCATCAGTCAAGAGAAGTTAAGTTTATAACTCTCCATCTTGATAAAATCTAACCTCCAGGCCTATTCTTTTTTACTATGATAATTAAGGAGATTGTTAGAATTTCAAACATTTTATTAGCTGAGTTTAGGAGTGAGAAAGCCTGCTGATATTTAATAAGGTTTATCCTGATTGGAACCTGCCAGTCAAGGGCAATGGCTAGAATTGCAGGAGGTAAAGAAAATCTCTCCTCTGATATTTGCAGGATGCCAAGTAATTCACAATCACTTTTTATTAGTAAAACTTGAAGGTGTTATTTGAGCTCTTAGAAGGACTATCCTTATTGTGTTGGATTCTGTGAGAAGCTGTTTTGCATCAGTGCATTCCCATTAAAGGTCAACTGACAACACTGAAATGTTGGTGAAAGAGAAATCATTAAATGGAGCATTATTGATCAGCATGTAATTGTTCCATTAAAATTTATAAAGTTGCCAATGATTGTTCTTCACTGATAAAAAATAATTTACCGGGTGAGTGTGTATTTGATGTTATATCATACAGACAGGACTTTTACAAGCACTTTCTTTTTTTAAACAGAACTTTTATCAAGGGACAAGACAAGCATGACAGTTGTGATTACCCTGCATTTCTACCTTTTAAAATAATTTGTAGTAAAGCTGTAGAAATCAAAACATGGGGGTTTTTTGCAACTTAACTTGGAACTCTCTCTTCCCTGCAAGTAACAACAGTAAATCGCTAGAAAAATAAGAATGTATAGGATTTTCACCTACCAGAACATTATGGGCCAACATTCTGCATGAACCCCCATATTCTTTCCTTTTCACATGCTGTGGTTGTATCAGGCATTAGCAGATCAGATATTTCATATGAGGGCAGGCTGGAATGGGTTCAACCTTCGAAACTGGAAGGAGTTTAGCCAGAACCAGATGTAGTGTAGTGCATCTGCTGTAGTGCAGCACTGTGGGCTGAGACACAATACTAATTAGCTGAGAAGTACCATAATGCTAGGACTGCGATATTAGGTCTCATTTGGGATGCAGTAAGTGGAGAGCTACCTTGGGTCGCTTTGCTTAGAGCTGCCTATGGAAAGCAGAAATACTAGGTGACCTGAAGTAGCATTCAGCACCCTGACTCCCAAATAGGAAGCAGTACAACTACCTTAACATACCCCTGCATCTAACCTAATTAACTCTAGCTCTCAGGAGAGCTACTTTTCTATCCCACAGCACTGCACTAAGGTGACTGTTCTGCTTCCCATTTAGAAAGTAGCACATACTGCCTGGTACCACGCGAATACTTGGGGAGGGTCATGTGTCCCTTGTGTCTATATGGCCCCTAGAAAAAAAATCTGTTTGGCACCATGACACCTGATCCATTATTTTATTGATTTATTTAGTGAATGAAAATCTGAAAGCCAAGCAATAGCCTCCCCGTTAACTGAGTTCAAAGTTATTAATCCTCCTCTTAGTTTATAGAGGGGACAGTCTTCGGTGTTGTGCAGCACTGTTTGCATCTCTCCACAAGTATACAATGGGTTAGCACTGAGGCAACCTGATCCATTGCCAGGGTAACACACAGTCTGCCCATTCTGCTGTTATTAAATGAATAGTTCAGTGGGGCAGCAGGATAATTCGCCATAAATCTCTCTAAAATATAGGTCTCACTTTCCCTGCTTTAATATCTAAGAAAGCACACAGGAAGCTTCTTCTCTCTCTCTCTCTCTCTCTCTCTCTCTCCCTCTCTCTCTAATTGCTGTTGATAGGAAAGAAGGCATCATTTTCAACTCAAGACTCCTCTCTTCTCCACTCTAAATAGTTCTACTGTTCTTAGGACTTGATAAGTATTTTATTTTATTTCATTTATTTCATGGGGATGGGTGTAATTAGCTGTTGATATTGTGAATGAGGGAAATTGTAAAATCTCTGTGCTTTCCCTATTCCTCAGTTTTGGAATCGATGTAGCTGTCACCATTCAAAAGTTTAAAGAGCTCATTGTTCTCCATAGGCCTGTTAGTGCTCACTATAGGGTTTAAGGGCAGCTGGTGTCATCCCTGACACCATTTTGTGGGCCAGAAGAGATCTATAAGCCGTTATAGAAAAATCTCAGTGTGCTATTTTTTCTGATTACTTGAAATTGACACATTATTAAGATGTATCTAATTAACCCATTTTGTTGTTCTGCCAGTCTGCTGATGAAAGTCCTGGAAAAGCTAAGCTACAGGGAGGAGCAGGAGCAGGAGACTTCAAACAGCAGCAGCTGTCTACAGGGACCTGCTTCCAGCAGAGAGAGAAATATGCCCCACACATGTCAAAAGACTGTGTAGTGGGAGGGACAAATTCTGCATCCCCTTCAAAGAATCTGCCAGGCCTTATAGAAGAGGAGGAAAGGGAATTAGGGTTATTTATACCAGCTGAAAATCTGGTACCTTCCATGTCTATCATCAGCTGTCAATGAAATCCTAAGGTGTAAAGGTTTGAAAAAAAGAGAGAAGCTTTTCTAAGGAGAACAGGAAGCTACCATTGTGTGAGACCAACTCAGGGAATACAGTGCTTTCCTAGTGGCCACTGCAAACAGAGATGCCAATCCACATGTTTTCCTTCCCTTGAACTGCTGTCAGGAAGAGAGATGAAAGAAGACTGAATTGCAATAGCTTCTCCTTTGTGTGTGTAGTAAATGGAGAGCTATGTGTGCAAAGGAAAGGATTCCTCTATTCAGAGAAGGACTGCTGAGATTATCATCAGTATCATTTATTCTTTGCAAAGCTAACGTAATGTCTTCAAGAAGTCTTCTACCCTAGCCTGTGACTGAAATATTTTGTTAGGACATTCTATGTCCTCACATGCAACAGTAAATCATCTTATACTACTAAGCCTGTCTTCAAATCAATACCACTTAAAGGACTAATGGGTGCACAGGACCTCTTAGGATCAAGTCCAAAATGAAGACTATGGTTGGGACTTTTCACCAACCATACAATTGGTTCAATAAAGGATATCACCCACAATAATCCTTGCCCCCGACCTGAAGGAAAACAGCCCAACTTGCTGCAAAGAAAAGCATCCAGATGTTTTAAGCACCATTTATCTTGACAGTTTTCTACAGTGGAAAACTATACTGCAGTTTTTACTGGAGATAAATTTTAGGAACATTTCATATATGTTAGAAGGTAAAATGTATGAGGACAGCAGGATTCACAAACTCAGCATTCCATACTGGGTTTTGTTTTTTATCACACAATACTACCCTAATCTGTAATATTAAGGGATATATTTATCCTTGCCCTTGCTATCCCAGTTTGATAGGTTAACAAATAGGTTACCCCAGCTCTAGACACACAATGGCAATACTAATAAAATAGAGAATATCAAGCTAGGTGTTAAATTAACACCTTTTATGTCAAAATTAGTTTGCTGCCAAATTGGAAATCCAAACTGATGTATAATATCAGTCTACAGTGTGTGAACAGTATCAATCAGCCCAGTTTTATTGCATCTGCTTTTTTGTAGCAGAATTATATATCTTATTAAAGCTACAAGAATGCATAATACAACACATGCATAATAAAATACACTATAAAATATATCATAAAAATACATCAATCTATAGTATTTGGTAGTGTTCACAAAGAAAGTGCTGTGTAACAGCACTGTTGAGAATAACCCAGGATCATATTGCTCTCCATAGCCATATGTCACATTGTTACCACCCAGAAATTTGTCTATTTAACTTCTATTGATACCACCAGTATTCCAATTCCAAACAGCAGTCATTCTTCACTTCCACCAAATAGCCACCTAAACATTTATTTCCCTATTACTTATTTTACTATCTACCAGGAATGGGTTCACCGGTCTTCTCCTACAGAGAAACAATATCTCACTACTTACTTATTTTTCAGTAAGCTGTTGCCTTAACTTTCAGGGCTTTAGTTTTATATCAGAGATTTATAAAAATGAAGATAAGGAGGATGAAGAGGGGCCCTTTTTCCTTTTAAATAGTTGATGGCTATGTACTTTTTGTCTCATACTTCACTTTCTGCCTTTTATCCTTCATCCTTGTTTCTTAAAGTTGAAGAACATACTAATTTCTGAGTTTTCTCCTTCAAATGGGAACATACATTCTCAAGTACATTCCAGATGTTTTTCACTGCTCCAGGGGTTTAAAGTAACCAGAAACTAAGGTGCTATCCTCTCTCCTCCCATCTTCTCTCCCACTGTTTCCCTCTTATAAGGAAATCCCTGGGTAAGAGACTTGCTACACCTTACACTGTGAGCCTCAAAATGTTGATCCATGTTAGTGCTAGCTCAAGGTTGGACCAGTCACATAATCAGGCCAGCAGGGACCTAGAGGACTGAAAGGTACAATCTCCACCACTCCCATTCTAGGCTTCCCCTCCTGCCCCCAAGGCTCCTCTGGTTCCTCCTCCACCCCATGCCTGGGGCTCCCCTCCTGCCCACAGGGTTCCCCCCTACCTCCTGGGGCATTAATTACTTGTGGCTGCCCACACTGTCTGTCCCAAAAGAGCAGGTAGGGAAGGGTTAACCTGCTTGCCTGGCCAGTGCTGCTATCTACCAGGCTTTCTGAACCTGACAAACTGCTGCTTTCTGAACCTGACAAACAGCAGTCCAGTGGCTAGGAACTCTGGCCAGGCAGGTAGTTTAACTCTTCCCTACCTAGTGCCCCAGGACAGATTGTGTGGGCAGCCACAAGCAAGCAGGGGGAGCAGAGTTCTGGGGTGATGTGGGGGATGGGACAAGTAGGCCCACTCCAGGCCAGCAGGAAAGGCAGGAGAATGGGATCTTTACATTTAGGTGTACACCTAAATTTAGGAGTGGCTACACCTTAGTGTGACATGAGCTGGGTAGCACGGATCAGAGATAATCCTGCTGTGGAGAGGGGTAACTTTGAGCTGCATAATGAGTGCTTCAAACCAATTTCAGGTATTAATCTGTGCACAATCCAGGGGTTAAGAGCTCCAGGAGCTGCCCAAAATTACCATGTAATAAGACCTTAACACAGAGCCAGCATAGCACCCCATATGCAAGTCCTGTATGTCTTGGTTCTCTTTGTAAAGGATATTGACAGGGGAATAAGGGCATATCTGGGATATTCTGACATCTTCGAGAGTCTCAGGTATCAGAAAATCTAATTTGAATCAGAGGCAGCCCGAAGTAAAAGCTGGTATTTTATACCAGAGAATGAATTGGTTCCACATGGTCCTGGGAGCTAGGGATTATCCAGTTGTATAATATAACCTTTGTCTTTACCTTCTGGTTTTGCACCAAGCACAGCCAGTGGCGATGCATAAGGGGTGCATGGGGGTGCACATGCACCCCCTGAGAGCACCGGTGTACCCCCTGACTGGCCGTGCTCCCTACTTAGGTGATTGGCAGTGGGGGCAGGTGGGAGTGCCGGTGCCCCCCATGCAAGCACCAGCAAGGGAGTTGAGTGCCATTGCGCTCCCAGAAGCAGCTGCAGCCACTCCTGGAAGCGGCTACAGCAGTCGGCCACAGCCATCAGCTGTCTCATGATCAGCCACAGGGGGGACTCCTGCCCCTGGACAGTGAGATCGGCTGAGGGGGGACCCCACTCTCACTGACTGGTCACAGGGTGGGCACGTGCCCCCCTGAGTTAGGTGGCACCAGTTGCCCATGATCACAGCCTAGCTGGTCCAGGTATCTTTTGCAGAGTTTAGGATCTATACAAATATAAGCTTATTCAGAGCATTTCAACAGTGAATGAAGAGTTAGGAGTACTTACTTATCTCCATCATGTCATTAATCAAAATACCAAACTGGGTTTTCACATATACTATTTTATCCTGGCACAAGCCTAGTGGTGCCATCAGTTAAACATAGTAATCAAATTAGTGCTGGAAGTCATCTTGTCCAACTCCTCTGCTCAAGGCAGCATCACCCCTATCTAAAAAGCCCCAGCTGAGTGTTTGTCTTACCTATACTTAAAGACTATTGCTATACCTGTTCTCAATGATGGAGGTTCCACAACTTCTCTAGCTTATCTGATGATTTATATCAGCATGAAATCTGAATCAAACACTCTTGAACTGCGTCTTTAGTGGACTGAACAGATACAGGATCTCATTTGTATTAAAAACCAAAATGAATTACGTCATAGCTATAGTTTTCTATTCACATGTAAAATTAGTCTTTACAGTAGGGCTGCATGCAATTTCACTGGCTGTGTCGTTTCGACACTGTTTTGACTCATTTCGAGCTGGAAACAGCAAAAACGAAACGAAGGGCTTCGAAACAGTCTTCAAAGCGAAATAAGGGCAGTCAAAACATTTCGAAAGTTTTGAATCATTTTAAGTTTCAAAGCTGAAGCTGGTCTTGCCTGCAGGGAAATAGAAAGTAGGGAGAGGGAGGGGGAAGACAGGGGAAGAACTGCTTTGATATTGGCTGTGACTGTTTGGCTGCCTGAAATGTTGCTGGTGCTACTGTGCTGCCTACTAAGTTATTACCCATTGTCATTTAAAGTGGTGGACCAGTTGGGACTGTAGGGGAAGAGGAGAGGCACACTGCCATGCTGTGTAGAGGCCCCAGTGCCAGTGAGGGCATGCCTTAACACACACACACACACACACACACACACACACGTCACAAGTTTTGTTTGTCAGCAGCTTGAGGTGCAGTTTCCCAGACACACCTGCACCTACTTCCTTGAAACCTGGCAGGCTTCATGGCCTCATCAGGGGCTACCATGCCTGCAGTTTTCACCCTGCTGTGCCTTATCACACACACATGACATGAGTTTTGTTTATCAGCAGCTTGAGGTACAGTTTTCCAGAAAACTCTGCATCTATCTCCTTGAAACTTGGAAGGCATCATGCCCTCAGAAGGGTCTACCATTCCTGATGTTTTCATCCAAGTCTGACAAAAACTGACAAAGTTATAAGTAGTTTCATGTTTCTCCATTATAGCCTATGGCCGAAACATCAAAACAGCATCAAAACTGTTCCAATGAAACAGAACAGTGGTTTCGAAATGAAACGAAATTCGAAATGAAACAGTGTCCCATTGAAATGGCAAAATGGAAGTCAAAATGAAACGGTGCTGTTTCGCACACCCCTACTTTACAGAGCTCAGCTCTTTTTTCTGTTCATGCGGATTATATTCTGATTGTGTACTTTGCCTAAGTACATATCCTATGTGCTCAAATGAGTGTTTTCTTTTATCAGTCACACTGTTGTATCTGTTTGTTGCTCTAGCAGCTGGTCAACATTAAGGTTGCTGGTGATGTTTGTACGCCAGTCTCTATACCCCATGGAGCAATCACAGCAGGAAAGTGTGCCATCAAACACTGTGTTTCTTGTTAAATTCTTTGATTGACAGTACTAGAAAAAAATCACTATGTGATTAAGGTAATGAACAGCTTGCCATCATGTATTGCCTGTGAAGTATAATCAAACATTGATCTTTGTGTTCTACAGTACTTAAAAGGCTAGTGTCAAGGGGGTTTTTTAATCCTTTTAAAAATGCTTTATATATATATATATATATATATATATTTTTTTGAGCCGATACCGATAGCCAATTTTTAACGAGTCATATCAGCCGATACCGATCCAATTGCCAATATGCAGCTGTGCAGTTTGGAGTGCAGCATTTGGATGGTAAGTCTGTTTTGTGGGAAGGGGTGGGAAGAGGGAAGGGGCATGGTGGGGTGCAGCCCCCTGCGCTGGGGGGGAGAGTGGAGGTACGGCGGGGGCAGGTGCTGCCGAGCCGAGGTGAAGAGCATCATGGGAAGGAGCTATGAGTGGCTCATCTGGGGGTCTTGGAGGGGATGGCAGCTCCTTCCACTATGTGCACCCCAGGAGGGCATGGGAGGGTGTGCCCCCAGATCTGTGCGTGGGGTGAGGGCAGGCTGCCACTGCAGGCTGGAGCAGGGCAGTGCTGGGCTCTTCCTGGCTGTGCTTGGGGCCAACAGCAGCAGCACTGGGAGGGTGGGGGCTATGGGGTGGCTATGGCAAATTTTGGGGTGGCTGCAACCCCCCCACATAGCCCCACTTCCAGCACTGCCACCACCTGCCCCAAGCACAGCCCAGTCCAATCCCCCACCAGGAAGAGCCTGTCGGGAGCCTAGCCCCAGCCTGCAGTGGCAGCCCAACCTCGCCCTATGCAGATCTGGGGGCATATGCAGCTGTGGGAGCCGTCCCTATGGCTATGGCAAATTTTGGGGTGGCTGCAACCCCCCCACATAGCCCCACTTCCAGCACTGCCACCACCTGCCCCAAGCACAGCCCAGTCCAATCCCCCACCAGGAAGAGCCTGTCGGGAGCCTAGCCCCAGCCTGCAGTGGCAGCCCAACCTCGCCCTATGCAGATCTGGGGGCATATGCAGCTGTGGGAGCCGTCCCTACCCCCACCCCGCCCAAGCTTCCCAAATGAGCCATGACTAGGTCCCACACTGTGTTCTAGCTGTTCAGACCCTG
>NW_005841846.1:1984281-1985616 GCF_000455745.1 Alligator sinensis | reverse complement strand
CCCACCCCACCCCACCCCACCCCACCCCACTGCACCCCAAGGTCCCAGGCAAGCTGCAAACCTGGCAATGGGGCCAGGGTACTGGGTGTAAGACATGCTGACAGACCACCTGCTCCTGCACTCCCCGCTATAGGCCACCTGAAGCCGCACCACCCACCCCCAGACCACAATCACTGTATACAGTTTACTGCAAAGTACTTTATTCCCCTCCACAAACACAGACCCTGTCCTCACCTCTCTTCCCAACACAGCCCCTCCCCCACAACAACAGAGACCCTCCCCCTTCCCCACAGACCTCACCCACCACCAATAATGCACCCTCTTTCACATGTAGACGATGTACTGTTCTGTGTGACCTCCTAGAAAGGGGAACAATGGGGTGGGGGTGACTACAGAGTGAAACCCAGGGACAGGTATCTGATGTCTGGCTGCACCACTGCAGGTGCACGAACCATAGCGAGGCCAATGGGTGAAGAGCTCACCCAGGGGTGAGGGCAGCCACTGCTTGGCTGAAACAGCTGGCTCCCTGTCCTGTAGCCAACTACCAGGGCCAGCAGGACTCATTTGTGGTGCTGGTCCCACTGAAGGCAACTCCTACTCTGAGGCTGCACGGAGCTGGGGTGAGTGGTGGGGGTGGGCCCAGGCAGCAAGGCCAGCTGCCAAAGGCCCCAGGGTGGGAGTCAGGACAGGAAGGTGTGTGGGCAGTGGGGTCCCGCAGGGCTCGGTCCTTGGACCGATACTCTTTAATGTCTTCATCGGCGACTTGGATGAGGTAGTGAAGTGTACTCTGTCCAAATTTGCAGATGACACAAAACTGTGGGGAGAAGTGGACAAGCCAGAGGGCAGGGAACAGCTGCAAGCAGACCTGGATAGGTTGGACAAGTGGGCAGAAAACAACAGAATGCAATTCAACAAGGAGAAATGCAAAGTGCTGCACCTAGGGAAGAAAAATGTCCAGCATACCTACTGCCTAGGAAATGACCTGCTGGGTGGCATGGAAGTGGAAAGGGGTCTTGGAGTCCTAGTGGACTCCAAGATGTACACGAGTCGGCAGTGTGACAAAGCCATCAGAAAAGCTAATGGCACTTCATCATGCATCAGCAGATACATGACGAATAGGTCCAAAGAGGTGATACTTCCCCTCTATTGGGCGCTGGTCAGACCGCAGTTGGAGTACTGCATGCAATTCTGGGCACCGCACTTCAAGAGGAATGTGGATAACCTGCAGAGAGTCCAGAGAAGGGCCACTCGTATGGTTAAGGGCTTGCAGGCCAAGCCCTACGAGGAAAGACTAGAGAACCTGGACCTTTTCAGCCTCCGCAAGAGAAGGTTGAG
>NW_005841846.1:1943636-1963601 GCF_000455745.1 Alligator sinensis | reverse complement strand
CTCTTTCCTGCCTATGCAGGGGGTCGGACTCGATGATCTATTGAGGTCCCTTCTGACCCTAACATCTATGAATCTATGGAACACCTCCCCTCAGGAGATGCCACTGAAACTCAGCCCAAGGCCTCTGGGGGGCTTGCTGATGGCATGAAGATGACTGCCAAGGCAAGGATGGTATCCAACACCCAGCTCTCCTCCTCTTTAGCCTCTACTGCCCTGGCAACCAGGGTAGCCTGCTGCTCCTGGACCTCCACCATCCTCTGGATGATGGTTATGTGCCTCTCCTCAAGGGCCAGGAATCTGTCCCAGAATGTCTTGTCCCTATCCCACTCATGCACAATGTTTTTCATTCACCAGGCTCATGAGTCTGCTAGCCACTCCTCCAGCATGGTAACCAGCCAGTCCAGCGGCGGGGTCTGATCCTGGGTCTGCCACTGCCAGAGCTAGCACATACGGAGGGCCCCAACTGAGGTTAGCAGTGACCTTGATAATGCTGCCCCATGTGGAACTGTTGCCACACTTCCTTGTGTGCAGCTGCTGGACCTGAAGAGCCAGGAAAAAGAGACTGTTTGTGAGAGTTTGCAACATTTCTAAGATAACATGCACTATACCAGGGGGCTGTACACTGCCCAGCCTCAGCTCAGGGGTCACGCATGCACAGGTGCCCAGGAGCCATGGTAAGTGAGCTGGGCAGCCCTGACACAGGTGGCCACCAACTGAGCCCCCATCCCCTTTTGCTCCACAGGGCCACGTGGGCTGCTGGGTACTTGCCACAGGCAGCCTACCTTCCCTACCCCTTTCCCAGGTGGTGCAGGCCTGGTTCCTGCTGTAGCTGCTCCAGACTGGCTTCCCAGGCTAGGCCTTGCCACTAAGCCCACAGTGCCCATGCTCAGGGGCTGAGGGACTCCCAGCTGACTGAGATGTGGAGCTGGTAGTGCCCCTGCCCTCCCCCCATGGCACCTCTCTGGAGATGCCTCCTGGGGCAGCCCCCCACCCTCAGCACATGTCCTGAGCCCCAGGCAGTAGCCCTGTGCAAATAAGGAAGTATTCAATTTGGATTTGGATTCAGCTACTTCGTAGGACAGCAATTCGATTCAGCGATTTGAATCACTGTCCCCATTTGATCTGGCTGAATCAGAATTGGAGATTTGGTGCTGATTTGGAGATTCAGATTGGCCGGGGAGAGGCTGGCACAGCCAGGTGGCTGCAGGTTCTCCCACAGCTCCTCCAGTTGTGCTTGTCTCTACCTGGGTGCAGGGAGCCATGGGAGCAGCCCCCATGACTGTTCTGCCTGGCCCCAGTCCCAGCCTGGCTGCAGTCTTCCAGCACTTAAAAAAAACAAAAACAAACAAACAAAAAACCCCATGCTCACTGGCTGCAGCAGTGGGGATCAGGGCCTCTGAGGGCTCATGGCAAAACCAACCCCCCCACACAGCATGGGACAGTGGGGGCCAGCAGGGATTGCCTCCCCCCACCTGGCACCCACAGAGCAGCTGCCCCTTGGCACAGGTGCAGTATGGTTTGACTGGATGCTGCGCATTTTCTGGAAGCTGGGGCCACTGGAGCTGAGTGGTGCCAGACTCCAGCTGACTGCTGGAGCCTCTCCAGCTCCCAGACAGTGCATGGTGCCTTGCCAAGCCATGCTGCACCCACGCCATGAGGCAACTGCCAGGGTGCCAGGTGAGGGTGGTGATATCCACATGGTTCCTCATACCCACTTCCCCCCACTGCCCTGCGTGGTGCAGTGGGGCTCTGCCAGGAGCCCTCAGAGGTCCTGATCACCACTGCCAGAACTGGTGAGTGCGAGGCTTTTATTTTATTTTATTTTATTTTTTAAGTGCCAGGACTAGGCTGGGGCCTTTTTTCACTTCCCCCATCCCCTGCAGACTTCTGGGAATTGTAGTGCATGTTATAGTTCCTTCCTCTGGTTACAGTACATGGCATTCAACATTATAGTCCACTACAACAGCATGCTTGTAAACACATCCCATTCATGCACCCACACCTCTACTCATGTATACCAAAAAATGAAGCCTGGCAATGTCTAGGACAACCTTTGCAGCCACTTATCAAGATCTTTAGTGTCCAATATGATCAAGAGCAGCTGCATTTCTGATTTGGTGCATTCAAGTGGGAATAGTGAACAAAAGTGTTCCTGACAGAGCGCTGGGGCAATTGTGTAGACATAACCTTATGGGTCACAAGCTCAGCTGGTGAAAAATCTGTGTCACTCCATTACCTGTGCGTCTGCCAGTCAAGCATCTGTACTGAAATTCCTCATCTATAACAATAAAGATAATACTACTCTCTTCCCAGTAACCTTTTTCTGTCTCCTCAGCTTTTGGATTTCAAGCTGTTTGTGTTTGTGCAGTGCTTAGCGCAATGGGATCCTAATCTGAGATGAGGCTTGTAAGCACTGCTGTAAATACAAATAATAAAAAATAATTGCCTAAACAACAAACAGCTCTCTTCTTTGCTTGCCCCTTTCATACATTTATGCTCATGCACAATCCATATCAGTGCCAATAGTTTATTCCTTGAAGAGATAAAAAAGCAGAAAAGGCAGTTTTATTCCTGCTTTCTGTAACAGTTAAGATACAGCTTTCTTAATGTTTGTTCTCTGCTTTTCATTGCAGAGTTTCTGCTGAGTTTGAACAAATATCCTTTAAATTGAAAATTGTTCAACAGGGTTGACACCCTGCTCTCTGCAGCTAGCAAGTCCGTTACAAATAGCAAAGCTTCTGTGGTTACAGGAAATCACAGGCCTGTGCTTAACATCTTGCAGAATTTCAAGCTAAGGCCAGGGAAGTCAGCTACCTAGGGATCATGGCATCTGCTATAATCTTTATGCAGCAAAGGAATGCCAGCTTTTGCTATGTACTTACAAGGCAGTTAGGTCTACTCTAAGGCCCTGCTGCACATTACATATATTATTCAATTCACTGGTTAATCATACAATAAATTTAGACGAGCCACACATGCAAAGTAATTTTCACACAACAAAGAGTGACTATCCAGCTATAAAGAGAGCCATTCAGCTACAAAGTTAGTGCTTGAAAATGTGTAACAACTCTATAGCTTGTCCAACTTTAATTTGAACATGTGGCAGGGCCATGAAGCACCATAATATAAAGAAAGGTAATGCCATTCAACTCAGTAACACCCAGGCAGAGCTGATATATAAAATGCAAGACCTAATTCACTACCAAACATTTGGTGAGAACTAGTTTGTTAATTCTCACTACAAATGATACATTCTGTTTCAAATTCCACATAAACTATATGTGGTATAGCCAGAAGCGGCGGGTGAACTCAGACTGGTGGGGCAGTGGAGCGTCCCATGGGAGTGGGGGGTGGGGTTTGCAGCCTCCCCGCTCCCAGCTGGAGTGCCCGGCCAGCTGCAACCTCCCCCCCCACCCCACCCCAACTCCCAGTCAGATGCAAACCCCACCCAACTCCCAGCCGGCTGCAAATCACCACCCCCTCCCATGGGACGCTCCACCGCCCCACCAGTCTAAGTTCACCAGCTGCACCTGGGTATAGCTGGTGATCCCAGTCAAAAAATCTTAATGCATCTTTTACCTTAATGTACTTTCTAACACTATAGGGGGGGAAAAATCACCCTTCTGTCATATGAACACGTCACTTGGTGATCACTCAAGATTCAGCATTTCCTAATGCAGTGCACTGGAAATGGTAATAGAACGGTAAAATAGCAAGTGTATTGGGGTATCATTGTTATAGATGGACTTTCAGTATCCACACAGTAATATATTGCTTAATGGTTTATGTGCTGCAACCCTAGTACATATCTGGGACTTCTGCTTTTCCTAAGAAAGACCCAATGGTTTCAGTAGCTTGTCAAGAACATGATACATGATTATAACATACATTCTGCAGGATATACCCCAGATGCCTAAAGGAAATCTAGCTATTAAAAAGTTTGCCACTACCTGTGCATAAAATTGATAGTTTTTCCTCAACTTTAGAGTGAGCTGAGAGCATTTTTGAGTGTTCTAATTATGTTTTATTTTTATTTTCATGTCACTTCAAACGAATCTGCATTGCATGAAACTGGAGATCAAAGCCCCTAGATCTGGATATGATAAGTAAAGGTGGACTTTATTGTCTCAGAAGGGCCACCTAATAAAACATGGGTCCAAGTACTTTGATGAACCCTAATTTTCAAGGTTGGACTTTATGACCTGACACAATGAACTTATTGCTCAGAATATAATTGCAGTTAGAAAATGGTTTCTGAAAGTTGACAGAACTTAGGGAGGGTTATATCTACTTGTACTTACGCTGACAGCTCAGAATTGTGATGTGAGGAGGCTGCCAAGATTCTGTAGTGCAATTAAGTGACAAGCAAACTTTAAAGGGATTTAGAGTTGGGCTGTAAGTTGAAAACCAGGCTCACGTCTGGATTTAGATTTGATTTCAAGTGGTATGCTTTCCTGTTTGCCTGCCATGGAGTTTTGGCTCCTTCAGTAACAGACAATGAAGTTAAATTATACAAGTGAGGTTCTACAACAAAGCATAATCACAAAAAAATGGTTTTCACAGGACTCCAAAAACCCCTTGTTATCCTTTTGCAGTCAAAAAAATCTTTAGTCAGAAAGTAGTCCTCCCTTTATTTTTCCCCTTTATTTTAAAAATACTGTTTTAACTCCTTTTTCCTCTATCTCCACTGTTTTATTACCTGCTTTCTTTTCTTTTTTTTTTTTTTTGGTTGTGGTTTTTAAAAACCTTCTTTGTTTCTGAGATGCAAACTCCATCCATGTGCCAGTTCTATTTCTCCCCGATGTTATTATATTTTAAAAACATTTTTTTCTCTTTTTTTTCTATGAGAGGCAAGGATTTGGGGTCATATTTTTTATTGGACCAACTGTGTAGTTGGGATAAAATTAAACAAGCTTTTGAATGCAAGACATTCTTTGTCAGGTCTCTGATAACAGGGAGCCAGGCACAGCATAGTCTTTGCTTTTTTTCCCTCTCTAATCTCCTTTTCTAGGTGCTCCTGCCATATCCCTTCTCAACACCGCCCCCCCAGTGTATTCAGCTTCTGTAACTGCCATGGAATTGAAAGAAAGAAAGGACAAGTACCTGGAATAGAGCATTCTCCTGTGCCTGAAAGGCTTGTTCATGTAGGTAAGAGTTTTTTGCATCAATGGTCTATCATTTTAAGAGGCATTCATCCCACTATGTAATTGATGAACTGCACAAAACAAACAACAGGTCCTAACCCCAGAGAACTTGGATGTAATGGGATGCTTTGTATGAAAATGCTGTGCAAAGACAGCAAGAAAGGAAGAGCAGGGGTGGAATTCTGGTTCTATGGCAAAAATGTCCTCTGGCTTCTAGGGAACCAAGATTTAGCCCTGGGTGGGGGGAAATTTCTCTCACCTTTACACCAGGAAAGGGACAAAAACTAAGAGCAACACAGCAGAAAATTAATCCCTAACAATTAGAAAATTCAACCCATTTGCCAGCTGCAAAACAAACACATACAATTCTGCATATGGAAATGTGAGTGCAGCCAGCCTCAATCCTACTTCACAATACAGGTAACTGAAGCTCTCTTTCCTTCTGTTCACTGACAAATCAATTTCATATAGTAGTCTTAGATCGTTCACTTCCAAAAAGATTTCCCTTTGAGTCACACAAGCTCACGCTCCTTTAAATGCAAGGAATAATAAACAGTATGTAAATAAACATGCCAAGCAGAGCCTATTTATGAACAGGAAATCCTGTCTTTCTTGGTAAAGAACAGCATTTTTTGTAGATGGCCAATCAAAGACTAGAAAAGTATCAGCTCTGTAAAGGAAAGATATTGTACAACTTTCATCCACAGAGAAGGTTTTAGTATTTAAGACAAACACAATTTATCAAACATTGTGAGAGTCACTGGGCACATCTGCACATGCATTACTCACAAGTGAACACCTGGCTACCTATAAGTTTATCGGGGTGACCATCAGTATCTGGGGGAACGTTTGTTCACCAGAGTGCCCCAAGGGATGATGAGGTCGAACGGTTATAAACTACTGCAAGACCATTTCACGCTGGACATAAGGAAGAATTTCTTTACTGTCCGAGCCCCCAAGATCTGGAATAGCTTGCCATCGGAGGTGGTTCAAGCACCTACATTGAGCACCTTCAAGAGTAAATTGGATGCTTATCTTGCTGGGATCTTATGACCCCAGCAGACTTCCTGCCCTTCGGGCAGGGGGCTGGACTCGATGATCTTCCGAGGTCCCTTCCAGCCCTAATGTCTATGAAAACTATGAAAACAGTACTGGGCAGGCATCTAACGTGCAGGGAAGTGGGACTACTAATCTGATCCCACTTCCCTTGGTCCTGCAATGGCCCCTGCTACCACCAAGGGGAGCTCCAGCCTCCAGCTGCAGCTGCCAGTGGTCAGCAGCCATTCTCAAAAGCCAGCCCTGCTTGCTGCTTTCTGGCCAGCCACTTCCCTGGCCAGGAGCAGCATGCCCAGCACAGGGACAACATGCACCAGTACTCTACTTGCCACTTCTGTTTCCCCATCTGAAACAGCCCAGCTTGCCACGGATAAAGCAGGGGGACCAGGGATGTTAACTGGGGAAACTGGAAAATTCAGTAGCACAAAGAATTCACAAGATCTCCTCAACCCAATCTACCAGGCAGTGCCTGGGGAAGGGCATAAGTAGTTGCTGCCTTTCATCTATCAGTACTGAAAAGTCTTTCATGGAGCTCATGAGAAAGAATCATGATAGCAGAAGGGGGAAAAGGAACCCGTTAATGATCTGTGTTGTGGGGCTTACATTTAGACATGGCAGGGTATCTGTTTCCTTGCTAGTTTGTTATGCACTCAAAAAATTCATTTTAAAAAAAGGATTGTTTTATTAAAAATTTGTAATAGAAAAACCCACAGTGTTCTGAGCTTTGGATATCATTATCTGTTACACATTGCAATCATGTGCGTCTCACACTGACAAGTTTCATGATTAAGCCGTATGATTACCTTCATGAAATGGTGACCATCTTCCCTGAGGGAAGACTGTGGCTTAGGTTCCATTAAAAACAATGAGAAATAGCAGCCATCTTTACCAGGGACAGCCTCATTTTAAATTGCAAAGCTTTAAAATAGCAGCTTTCTTTCCTGAGGGAAGCCTGTGATTTCAATTTGGCTGGAAGCATCTCTTCTTTGCCCACATCTGGTAGAAGTGGCAACAGGAAACACAAATCTGTTCAATATTTCTGTTGAAGCCCTTCCCCATCCACCCCTCAAAAGCATATAATATCGTCCTTTTTATGTTCAGCTTATCATGGTTTCAGCAAGCTGACTCTGAGGGTTAAGTTGCCTAAAAGTTTTTTTTTATAATACAGAAGACTGGAAGATAGTGAGACTTGAAACCAAACTATTTTCAAAAGGGCGTTAAAGTGAGCCTCATAAAATGAAAGGAAAATTTATAATCCACATTGTTCCTGCAAACACCAACACTTTAAACATCCTTTAACTGATTTGGGGCCAAATTCCTTTTAATCAATCCTTTTAACACTGGTTATTGTTTATTCACATATCCAGGTACAGAATACAGATTTCTACAAGATTTCTGCCCATATGAGTGTATGCTTTATTTTCTCTGCAATCTAGTTTTATTAATTTGTCTGAATTTGAAAGAAAGCGTCTGTTTTCATAGTTAAAAAGTTCTGCTCTCATGAGTACAGAATAGAGCTTGGGAACATGCACTTGGCAAGCAAGCTGTCTATGCAAAACAAGGTTTGCCAAGTGTATGAGCCTTCAGGCTGAGCTGAATTGAGGGTTATAAGCAGCGTATTGTGGAGGGAAAAACCCACACATGGGAAGACTGGTTTCATGTGCAAAATGAAAGGAGTTCTCGGCTCATCCCATAGAGGGCTATTCTATCAGGTGTAGCCCTCAACAATTTGCTGAACTCTGAAAAACAAGAGTTTTGTAATGATCTTTTATTATTGGATCAACTGCATAGTTGGGGTAGGAGTTGGACATGCTTTCATGCACAAAGCACCCTTCTAAGCATGTCAAAATTCTCTCCCAACTACATCCACGCCTCATACATTTCCTACACCATCACCACTATAACAATACTCCAACCCTACTACTGGGAATTGAAGGAAATTAGTTATGCAATTCTTGGCCTGCCATAAAGGCCTGGTAGATTTTCACAGAAACCCAGCTGCTCCCTGGCATGTTCATATTCCCTCAGCCTGCCTCTAAGCATGTTTGGAGTACAGATCAAGAACCCCTTGACAATTAATGTGCACCAATATTAAACCCCCTATGGAGTGGTTTTTCTCTGCAAATTCAAGATAACGTGGCCAAAGACTCAGGGTGAAAATGAGTTTTACCATTGACTTAAATGGCATCAGAGTTTTTCCTGGAGACTCTTCAACAAGGTAGACTCTTCATTAGAGTGGATTTCCATGGACTCAGAGGGAAAATATTTTGTTTTCAGCAAAACTTCTGAGGTTATGTGTAGACTAGAGTTTATTATTTTCATATCTTTCATACCAGGAGGAGGCAGCGCTGAGCTCTGCTATGAAACACCTTGAGCACACTGCTCTGAAAAAATGAGAAAATAAAACAGAGCACAACATTCATTCTTATTCTATGCAGTAGGACTGTCAAGACAATATCACCCTCCTGCAATCCATTCAATTGTAATTTATCCTATTTTCTCCAAATCTGGTAGCTGGATGCTCACAATTAATTGGGCCTGAAATTAATTTTTCCCCACAATTGATTGGGAATACGAAGTTGGGATCACAAAGTTAAAAGGCAGACTGAAGCCGGTTTAAAAATGTGGCCCTATGGTACTAACAGTTCTGTTGGCTGCCTTTCAGAGTAATTTGAAACCGATCAGCTGTTCAGCAGTACAGTGGAGCAATTTTCTACTCAGTCATCATAAACAGAAGAAGTAAATAGCAATGTATATGCAGTGTTACAGAGGCTTATTCACTCAATATTGCAGGTTTTGGCACAAGATTTGATGTGGCTCTGATAGACCTCTGGGAACTTCTAGTAAAAATACTGATGCTTCTCTAATGATTATACACCCCAGATTTCAAAGCTTGCCTGGTTTTAGACAAGATCATAAATATTCGGATGTTTTGCCACATTTAATAAGATTTTGAAATTATCTTCTAGCCCTCAGTCTTCACCAGACCTTTGAAAAATAGAAAACTGTAAAGTAAGTATGGATAGAAGTAGGGTGACACTATTATTTTTAAGGAAATCCAGGACACTGCCACCCCCCGCCTTTCCTCGCTCTCCCAACCGATGCTCATCCCAGGTAGGAAGAGCAATGCCTGGCCCAGCCGTTACTCAAAAGGCACCAAAATACAAGTTTGTCCAGAGCACCATACACACATAAATGTGTACTCATACACACATATGCATGCATACATGCATGTAAAGCCCACACTCACAGCAGCATGCTGCCCCGCTCCCCGCAAGCGATCCCTGCTCCAGGCAGGAGGAATGGTGCCCAACCCAGCCAAGCCCACCCCCCCACCTCCAGCCACTGCTCGGGAGGAGCCAGGCTGGACAGTGAGGGCTGGGTGGCAGCAATCTGGGACTTTTGTTTCCATTTTCACCAATGGGCTGGGATAGCCTATGAAATCCAGGGCTGTCCCAACCAAAACAGGACATATGGTAACCCAAAGTAAAGGACACTTGCAGGAAGGCAAAGAGATCCAACTGGAAGTATTTCTTGTCTGAATTGATTTGAGCCCTCAGAATGGCTTGTGTTTTGTTCAGTGCTTTAGTTTTATTGTTTTTTGTAAATTGGTTCCTAAAGTGCAGAGAAGTGTTGCCATGCACTGTTAAACATTTATTTTGTTTCACCCCAAAGGAAGCTGCATTTAGTGGGTGGTGAAGCTATTCCTAAATCTATACTGCAGTTTGTAAAGCATTTTTATATCCTTCAAGATGACAGGTGTTATATAAATGGAAGCCATTATCACCTCCAACACTACTACTCAAGTATTCATAAGAATCAGGTATTTATGGTTCCAGCAATAAAACTACCACTGGCATTTGATTCTGATATAGGATGGTCATTATATCAGAATAGTTTCTTGGTCATCTCATCCCAATATGCAAAACAAAACAAAAACTGTTTTCTAACACACACCAGAAGGGTTAGCATAGATATATAAAGAGAGAAATATTTACTAACAGAAGCATAAGGTGCAGCTGTAGAGAGGAATTCTGCAGGACTCAAAAAGTGAGCTCTTTGGGAGGCAGAAAGTTACTTTTACGTAGCAGATGTACAGTCATGTATTCATGACTTCATGATGTGGGAAACTCACACAGCATTCCCACATTTAAACAAAAACAAAAAGTTTCACCCAAGCATATTGGAAAAAATAGAGGATATAATTTGCATAGATTTAGAAAATTGCTTCTTCTTAAACATGGACTAAATTTCATACTGAATAAATCATTTCCTGAGATTTTTTTCCCCTTTGCGGGCAAAGGTCTAGTTGAGATCAACTATAAAAATGAAGAAATGCCAAAGAAGGGGCTGACTTTACTTTGTGATAGAACCCAGATACCCAGATTATTTTATACCTTGTGCTTCACAATTCACAACAGGTCATTGAATTAAGGACCATACCCTTCAAAGGGCATCACTTCTATGATCAGCTGGAGCTATTTAGAAGCTGCACAGCTAATTGGAGAAGCAACAAATGGCAGAAGCACTACAATGGTCCTGCACAGCTGTTTACTGCAGCTATGTATGACCCCAGATTGTGAAAATGAGGGTTTGAACTAAGGAACAACAACAAAAAATCATATTCTCCTGAACTTTCCTCTATGCTGGAAGCAGAATCAGAAAAACAAGGGTGTAAGGAGCCTCAGAAGGCCATCTAGTTCAGCTGCCAGCTCAACTGCCCAAACCATCCCATAGAAGTATTTATCTAACCTAGTCCTAGAAGTGCACAAACAGTATTGCACAACTACAAAGCAAGATATGAAGTATACCCTAACTGGCCACAGGAGAAGGTGGGCGACAAGGGTACTTTCAGTTACTAGGGGTTTCACCCACAAGCCTCTTCTCGTATCAATTCCTACCCTGTGAAGCAGACTTAAGAGGGTTAGAAATTAAATGAGAATTTTCACAAAAGTATTTGAACTTTAAATTGAATCACTGTGTTCTAAGGTTCACACATTGCTCTAAAGGCCTTGCCACTAGAATTTTTACAACAGTAATTGTTCTCAATGTTATCAACAGGTACAGTTTTTGTTATCAACAACATCCTTCTCCTCACTAACCTGCTTGGTAAAAGTATGCACAAAACTGTCCTCTGTGCTCCAAACCTTTACTACTGCTATATACATGTACAGCAGCATTACATATGACTTTAAATAACAAACTCTGATTCAAATCCATAAACATTAGTGGCATAACAAAAAAATAGCAGTTATATTACAAACACATATTTATCTTTTTTGTGCATAAAGACTATTTTTTTAAAAGATCTTGTAAATAGAAGTATTTTGTCTCTTATTCTACCAGAGCGCAGTCAGTCAGACCCAGTGATAAAAGCTGAGGTTGAAATCAGAGTCTTACAGTCAAGGGTGTTAACCAGGAAGGACACTACTGCCCTAGACCCTTAAGTAGGGGCCCTGATGCCTCTCACAGCCAATCAGGATGAAGGCAAGTGTAGCCAATAAGACTGAGCCAAGCTACCTGTTATGGCTCCTGCCTACTTAACTACTATGTTTGTTTACACAAAATAAGCAGAGGGGAACAGATTTAGTCAAATAGATCATAAATGAACTGTCAAAAATATGGATCCCAATGACTAAAAATTCAAAAGAAAAAGGCCTACCAGAGCCTGGCGGCCCCTTGGACTATTGTGATTCAGACAGACGAGTTGCTCTAGCCAATAGCATACAATGGATAGGATACAGAGAGTGATGTTGTTATCATTGCATCTGTCCACTCTTGATCTACCAAAATCATCAAGTAGATGCTTACTAGCAGCTTCAGGTGACCCTCAGCACATGATCAAAGCAAGAAATCAGTTGGTTTGCAGTGTTTCAGATCAATTCTTCTTATGATGCAAATAAAGCTGAGTGCCTATATAAATATAAGATATTTTCATTGTACCCACTCTTCAGTCGATGCAAAGCATAAAATAGTTAAAAAGAAAAGTTTACAAGGGTTAATTTGGTAGCCACACTATACACTGACAGTGAACCCTCTGAATTACTGTTAATCAGTTATGTCACACATTCACCACCCCCCCTCCCAAAAACTTGCCTTTGAGGTTTATCATGTGGCATTAGAATTATTCCTAGAGTATTTAGTCTCTATCAGGGCTGTGCAAAACAGCACCATTCTGATTCAACTTCAGTTTTGCTGATTCGACGGAACGGTGTTTCATTTTGAGTTTTGTTTGCTTTCAAAACCACTGTTCCATTTCATTTAATTGAAACTGTTTTGCTGTTTCAACGCTGTTTCGATGTTTTGCCCATAGTTATTATGGAGAAACATAAAATGTAGCAGGCAGGTAGACCGGGGGCTTGTTGACACCCCAGGGAAGGCTGAGGGGGCTGTCCCAGTCTTCTCAGGGGTGTGAGCCCCTGATCTGCCTGCCACATGAAGGAAGCCAGGTGCTGCCACCTGGGACCAGCGCTGGGAAGATGGGTGCTGCCGCTGGTCCCAGGTGGCAGCACCCGGCTCCTGTCACCCAGCAGGCAGATCAGGGGCTTGCACCCCCAGTAAGACTCTGGTACAGCCCCCGCAGCCATACTGGGGGTGCCAGCAGGCCCCCTGATCTGCTTGCCAGCTGACAGGAGATAAGTGCTGCCGCCTGGGGACAGTAGCATGGGGCCGGGGAAGATCAGCTGGTGTGGGGGCCCACCACCTCAATCCAAGAGCTGGGGAGGGTCCCCTCACCAGCTGATCTGCCCCAGGCCTGTACCAGAGCCAGCTGGAGGAGGTGCAGGGCCTGGGACAGATCAGTTTATGTGGGGAGCCTCCCCCGCACCAGGCTCGAGTCCCAGGGGCTTTCAGCCTGGTGCAGGGGTGCACCAAGATGCAAAGCAAGCTCCTATGCAGCATGATGCATACAACGTCCAGAACTTGGGCACCTTTATTGCTCCCCATTTGTCAACTGAGCTCATCATGAGCCAGGCTGGGTCATTCCTATGCCTTGCAAGCCATGGGAATAGAAAGAGTGCATGGGCTTGGGGTGGGAACTGAGATTCATCCATCATTTCCTGCAGAGCCCTGGCAATGCCCATGCTCCAGGGGCATCTTCAAGTAGCTGAAACTGCACTTCCCTCTTGGGGAAAGCAGCACAGTGCCCCCAGCTGGGCTTTACCACACACACTGCAACGTTTACCTTCTGTCCCCCCAGAACGAGAAAATTGCTGCTTTAAAAATGTATAGAAAAGGTCTTTGGGCAGGAAAAAGGGCAGCAGACTGGAGGCAATCCCTACAGCCAGCTCCTAAGCTCTGGACTGTGTGGAATGGATTTGCAGATGAGGGGATGGTCACCAGCACCCATGAGTCACCCCTCTGCTGGCATGCCCCCCTCCACCTCCCAGCACTTGCTTTTCCCACCATAGCCTAACTCAGAGTTGGACAGAGGCATACGGGGGGGCTGACGTGCTGCCCCGCCCTGGGATTGGGGCGGCAGTTCCCGGCACCAGCTGGTCTGCCCCGTCCCCATACCAGAGCCGGCTGGAGGAGGGTGCAGGGCCCAGGGCAGATCAGCTGGTGCGGGAACCTTCCCCTGCCCTGGGATCGGGGTGGCGGGTCCCCACACCAGCTGATCTGCCCTGGCCCCATACCCAAGCCAACTGGAGGAGGCTCCAGCCGCTTGCAGCCTGGTGCAGGGGGCAGCCCTAGGGCTGCACCCAACCCCTCGCACCAGGCTCTGGTCCCAGTGGCTTGCAGCGCCTTTCAACTCAGCCCAGTGGCAGGAGGCAGAGTGCAGTCCTGGTTCTGCCCACCTCACGCTACTGGAATGAGCTCCATGGGGCTGGCAGAGCCCATCAGAGCGCAGACCAGCAGCAGGAAGAGGGGAGAGCCAGGGCTGTGCTCCCCACCGGGCTGAGTCACATGGGGCTGTCAACCACATCCCTGGCTCTCCCCTGCCTCCCACCACCTGGCTGCTACTTCAAAACTAGAAATGTTTCAAAACTTTTGAAACAATTTGACTGGCCTCATTTCATTTTGAGGCTGTTTTGAAGCCCTCTGTTTCATTTTGATTTTGCTGTTTTGAGCTCAAAACAAGTGGAAACACCATCAAAATGAAATAGCCAGCAACATTTTGCACAGCCCTGGTCCCTATGGGCACATCTACATGAGAAGCTAACAGCACAATAGTGTGCTGGGCAAAACCTGTACTAATACACTACTGCACGGTAGTATTAGGCTACTGCACAATTACAGTCCAAAAAAATCCGTGTGCTGGCATTACTGTGCAATAGCGCAAGTTACTGTGCATTAATTTAATAGTTGGGAAGTCATTCTAGGGGTCCCACAGCCAGCACTGGACAGTGGGGCAGATATACTGGAGTCCCTCCATCTCATAGGGGCTCCAATATACCTACACCACCCCTTCCTGTAAGGCCTGAAAGCCCCGCAGATTGAACTCTCTCTAATGCCTTCCCCCGCTCCCATTCTGAAAACAGCTCAAAGCTGGCAAGCAGTACAAACAGAAGTTACAGAAGACACTCTGCTGTTTTGGGGTCAGATGCAATGAAGGGTCAGATTTTCACCCAGTCTGTCATTTTTTAAGCTGTCTGCAGACATGCACTTGTGTTTGGTCATGGATATAAACTGCTTTCTGTGCCCCGATCAGGTGAAATGTATCCCTTTTGTCTGTGCCCAAGGTCCATAAACAAGACTGATGTTGGAATGAATGTGTCCCATTTCAGTTAGCTGTTATACAAGGACATCCAAAGTATGTGAAAGAAAATTAAGTTTTGACAATATCAAATAAGAGTTTTTCTTAACTTAAAAAAGCAAAGGGAAATATCTCTACATCCATTAGCTTGTCATATAGATCTCCAAGGTCATGAAATGAGAATACAGCTAAAAATTCACACTGATTGATAAAATTACACTCCTATTACATTATTGTTTCAGATGTCTTGAAGACAAGGTTTTTTGTAACATCTTTCACTGGGTCAACGATATAGTTGGGAAAGAAGTTGGACAAGCTTTCTAGAACAATGTGCCCTTCGTCAAGTGACCCATAGAAGGACATTTTGCACTTAAAAGCTTGTCCAACCTCTCTCCCAACTTTACATTTGGTCCAGTAAACAATATAATAAAAATCCATGCTTTAACCACAGCTTCAACAATACTTCAACCCTGCCACATTTTGGATGCCTCAGGTAATTTGGAAAATATTTTACTTACATTTATCAGACAAGTTAATGGAAAATACAGGAACGATTGTGTTCCTACTTGTCGCTATTATTAGCTTGGTGTGTAAAATATGTTTGTCTAGCTTTTAAACTACTTTCAATGGAGACATTCTGACAGTACTTGATTACAGGCACCAGATAGTAGTGATCTGAAAGGAAAATACAGTGAACTGTAGCTGAATGGATGCAGCACCAGCAATACTGGTCTCATTGTCTGAGGGAATCAATCTTAAAACTGACATATGTTTCTAAGCCTAAGATTAAGACACGTGATATCTTTCATGCTCCTCGTTTAATCTAAATTGTCCTAGCTCTATTGTCAGACTGCACCAACTAAAAATCTGGCCCAATAACTCTGGGGTCAAAACAAGCATTACTCAATTGAAAAAAAGACTCCTATCAAAGTCAATGGGTATATTCCTCAATTAAGAACCATGCTATTTGATCCCTTATATTTAAGAAGTCTAAAGTCTATGAAGCCCCATGGTTTTACATGCCCTTTCAGGATCTAAGTAGTTGACTTTAGTGGGAGTTACTCGATTCTTCAGGTCAGAGGCAAAGGTACCCAAAGGTTTGTCTATTAGAAAAATGAAGACATATTTTTATTAAAGATCTCAAATGTCATCATAGTGAACAAAGCAGTTCTAAGATGAGCTGCCCAAGTTGCAGTTCTCCAGCATCCCAGGATACAGTGTCCTCTCCCCCACCCCTCTGTTCTATGTGGACAAATATTCCACCTCCTGAACTCTAGTGCCCATGAGGGGGTTCTGGCACCAAGCCAACTCCCCCTCCCATCCCTGAGGGTGTGACCTTCCCATCCCCCAGAGGTAGACCCCTGTGCAAACAGCAGGTTCATGCCAGCAGAGTGCATGCCAACTAGTGAGGTGGCAGGGCATGGATGGATCCACGAGTTGGGTCTAGAGGAGTCAGGAGAAACAAAGGAGGGGCTGGATCAGGTCCTCATGAGGAGGGGCTTCATTCCTGAACCAGAGGCAGTAGCTCCCCCAAAATAACCTTTCCTTAGTACTTCCACTGCCCAGCCACCCTCAGAAGCACCATCAGCACCCCCCAAACCCTAATCCCGAGTCCCAATTGATTAAAATATGAGATCTTGTTTAATTTATGTCCTTTTTATTTCTTTCCAAATTCTTTTTACTTCCTTTTATTTTGTCCTTCAGTGACCAACTTCCTTCATTTTACCACCATTCCCCCACACCCTTTTCCTTTCCATCTCCCATTTCATTACCCACCCCCATCCCATTAACTCTTTGCCTCCCAGCTTAATTTTTCTGTTCCCCCCCCATCTCCCTTCTACCCCCTCCTACAGCAGAAATAGAAACCTGTCCTGGCTTATCAGCCCTGTAGTGGCAACTCACAACTCTAGTTCCTAGTCAGGCCCCTGGTTGCCAGCTGTTTTGTGGCAAGTCACAGCTGTACAGGTAGGAGACAGCCAGGGAAGGTTTTTAACCTTAAGGTGTGACTGCTCCAAAGTCAAGTTAACATTAACAATAATCAACATTTGAGCAGCTCAAAGTACAATGGGTAACACAGCTCTAAGTAACTTTACTCATGTGGGTTGTACACAGTGAACACCTACACATGAGATTAATTTGCATGAATACTCTGGAACTTATTGGTCTGGGGTCTTTTGCTCCCAGGTATGCCATTTGAATGTGAGCCTGGGAGCAAAAAAACCTCTGGAGCAATATTGCCAGCCCAGGATTGGCCTGCCAGCCCAGGGCTGTTCCAACAGGGCTCCATGTGCTGCAGAGGGGTGGCTGAGGCACAAGGGTGCTTCAGCCCTGGGCTAACTGGTGGGCAGCTCCTGCACTGAAGCACCCCGTGCTCCAGCCAGCTAGGGCAATGTCTACACATGTGCTGCTGTGCACAAAAAAAGCTCTACGTAGTGTAGTACTTATATTTTACAAGAACTACCCTGATGCAAAGTTTATTCGTTGCACGTGCCCCAATAGGTTTGCACGTGTAAACACCAAAATGTTTACTGCATAGTTAATTAATCAACGGTGCAGTAAACATCTTGTGTAGATTCTCCCAGTGGGTACATTCAACAAAAGTGCGTGTGTGTTTATGCGCGCAACAGTAACAATCACTTTTCAGAAACAAAATAAATGAAAATATGAAACCAAGAACTGAATCAAAGATATGCTGGAGGCATAAGGGCAGAATGGCTAAGGCATCATGTTATGCCTCCAGAGGCATAAGTTTGAGCTCAGCTACAGACTCATGCCAAAGGTTGCCCTTATCCGACCTATATGTAAATAGGTACAAAGTAATTCAGGCTACAGATTCAAAAATAGCTGGCTTGATTTAAGAACTTTTTTCCCGGTGCGCCATTGCCTATAAAAAAAATGGCTTGTCTTAATCATGGGCCAGTAAGCACGGACAAACCTTTGACTTTGGCTCATATTAAGCAGTAAGTTTTAGGCAATGGGGGTATCAATGGCATTATACAGGCCTTATACAATAAATGTATCTTTTTAAGAGACTTCCTTCAATCAAAACTTGCAGTATTGAATTATTAATTTAGAGTATATTCATTTCTTTCCATTACACAGAATATAGTTAAAGACATGTTAAACATGTTGACAGGAAATAACAGACTGATAGAAAAATCAGGTTTAAAATGCTACTATTGTCAAAAAGTTATTTTCAAAACAACACTTTCTTACATATCTCCTCCCTTACAGCCATCGGGTCATATTGGCTTACTGACAAAAAACCAAGATTTTACTGCAAAGAGTGAATTTGATTGTATATAACTGCAGTGTCCTTATTATTGGTAGTGATGTAATATATCCCCAAAAAGCTCTATTTTCAGATCCCAGGAGGAATTTTGATTGCAGGCATTTACCAAAAATGTCCTTTGACACATAAACCAAGCAAATATGATACAGAAGTCATTAGGAGTGAATGAAGAGCAGTTCTCACAATGGTGGTTATACAGTGTCACTTCAGCAGCATAACTTGAAGGTTGAAAAGTGCATTATGTCTTTCAGCAGTCTATGCAAAATAGCATGTTTCAGGAAATATGGTATAATTTCCTTTATTCAGAAGCTTAATGCTTTACTTTTAGTTTCTTTATCATGCCTTTCTTTGTTACCAAACACTTGTCATTTTGCTCCTGTGTTTGTCTCTTACCTACATTTTTATCATTTGCTTTTGAAGTTTTCATGCTGTTTCATATTGTTTCTTGACATGTATACGCTGGGCTTTCATGTCTTTGTATCCTTTTCCTCTTATTTCTCATTCTTTTCTTTGTTTAGATCTTTCTGCTTTTGTTTTTACATCCAGTATGTAACTTTTCCCGTTATTTATCTTGACTCCAGAAATGAAGCACATGCCATCTCTAAGATTCTGAAAATGAACAGTATTTATGTATTAGGTTGTATTTTTGTTATCTATTCTATGTGGTTCTGGTTTTATTAAAGCTGTTACTTTGTGTGTCTGCGTAGGCACTATGTTGTGGACCCGTTTAGAACAATAAAGTTACCAGTCATGTTAGCTGTGTGGTGCCTTCTCTTCCCTGGGCTAGTCTGATCTCCCCATCACTGTGATATAATACAATGATATAACATTTATGAAGGGTGAAATTAAATAAAGGAGAAAAGGTACAGGATCAAACTTACTACATCATTTAAGCTTCCCAGGGTACATCCAGATGAACCTGCATGTGCCTCTTGCAGTGTCTCAAAGGGGTTTAGATGCTGCAAGAGGCACATGCAGGAACAAAAAACTGTTCCCTGCGCTGCAAATTTGCAGCAGGGGGAGCAAAATTAGACTTCTGCGGGGCAGGCAGCAGTCCAAGTTGCAGGCGCTCCCGATTCATTCCCCTAGCTCCCCACCCCCTGTTCATTCTCCCACTCCCCATTAGTTCCCCTAGCTCTCTGCTGGCTCTCTCAGCCTGCCCCCCACCTCACACACACACACACACACACACACACACACACCACCAGCAGTAGCAGAAAATGAGCAGGAGGCTGGAGAGAGCAGGGGAAGTCTCCAGATTATCTCAGGGGTTCATCTCCAGCCCCCTGCTCGTCTCCAGCCTCGGGAGGCTGGAGACAGCAGAGGAACAAGCAGGAGGCTGGAGACAGCCCTGGAAGACATTCCCCTGCTCTCTCCAGTCTCCTGCTCATTCCCCTACTGTCTTCAGCCTCCCAAGGCTGGAGATGAGCAGGGGAATGAGCAGGAGGCTGGAGAGAGCAGGAGACTGGAAACAAGCTGGAGACTTCCCCTGCTCTCTCCAGCCTCTTGATCATTCTCTGCTATTGCCAGTGAGTGTGAGGGGATGGGGGCTGGGAAAGCAAGCAGGGGGAATGAACAGGGATAAGCATGGGGGGAATGAGTCTCCTGCTCATTCTCCAATTCTCTCCAGCCTCTTGCTTGTTCTTCTGCTCATCTCCAGCCTCTGGAGGCTGGAAAAGAGCAGAGGAATGAGCAGGGGACTGGAGATCAGCAAGGGGGGGGTGGAGCAGTGGGGAGCTGTAGCCCCTGGTGGGGCCTGGGACCCTGCAGGCATGTGC
>NW_005841846.1:1941000-1943367 GCF_000455745.1 Alligator sinensis | reverse complement strand
CCGTGCCCTGCCAGCTGCCGGGGGCACACGGCGTTCATGCAGGGGACCCACCCCTCCTAAGCAGCCCCCACGCCCACAGTCCCCCTACACCTACCCACACAGTGACTCCCATCCCTCCACACCCACCCACCTACATCCCCCCACCTGCCTTCCCACCCTCTCCTGAAAACCCCACATGCCCCCATTACATACCCACCATGTGGTAAGGAAATCCAAAGCAAACATTAAAACAATTAGATATTTAGGATTTATTTTATTATAATGCTAGAGACACTGTTAAGCTTCCAAATTTCTTTAACATTCTAAATATAGCAAGAAAACATTGCCCATTTGATCAACCCCCCTTTCCCTCTCTCTTTTCTTCTAATTGTGTAAGAATGTGGATTTGGGGGTATTTTAAAAAGTGAATTTGGGATGCTGCTTTATCAGTCTAGCTGACACAAGGGGCTACTGTCCCCAGATACCAATTGGCTGGACCCCAGAAGCTCCTGTCTATTTGTCCATCCTATTACTATGGGCAAGGCTCACTTGGCTAACTAGTAGCCCGTTTTTACAGGGGCTAATGGATGAATGGAAAAACTAAATTCTTGGGACAACTAATAAGAAAACAGGATAGAAGTGTTGCATGGGTCAAAGGGTCAAAACATGAAAATTAGCGCGTCTGAGGAGAACACCAAACAGAACCCCCTGGGCTGCACCCACGAGTCCTCAAAGGCATCCAAGGAGCTGGTGGATGCTGCCCACTGGTGCTCTGCCCAGAAACATGCACGGACAAGGGAGAGGAAAGCAGCCCCACAGTCTCCGGGCACCTTCCTGGCCAGAGCCTCCTTCCTGGTCAAGTACAGGGCCCACTTGGCCAGGGCCAGAAGGAGGTTGACCAGGAGGTTTCAGGACTTGGAACCTCCTCCAGCATAGTGGGGTCCACCCACCCTGCCTATTGTAGTCCAGGAGGTCTCCAATACAGGTGATACCAGCCAGGATCAACCTCTATCACAACCAGAGTGCCTCTACCATCGGCACCTCCAGCTGGGGGTTCCTAAGGAGGGGCTCAACGAGCAGATCAGCACCCTGGGCAACTGTTGCGGGGGACCTGAAGGCAGATACCAGCCTCCAGGCCCAGAGGAGGTCCTGGTAGAAATCTGGCAGCCTTCACAGGTCCTACAGGGAGAAGCCCCACAGGCTGAGGAACTACCAGTTGTATCGGAGCACCCGGAAGTGGTGGAGGAAAGTGCACCCCAGATGGTCCCATGCCACATGGTTACCGACACCATATAACAGTTGCTGCAGGGCCTGAAGGCAGAAAGCCAGGACCCAGCTGCACAGGCAAACCAGGCCCTGGCTGCCCTCCCACAAGGGGAGGCTCAGGACCTCTGCAGTGACCCAGTGCCATCCTGGCCAGAAAAACTCCAGCGCCCATCTCTGAAGTCCCACCAGGACCTTGGGAGGCACAGGCAGGGTGTGTAAGTGGTGCCAGAGCATGGACAGGACCAGCTGGTTCAGCACCAGCACTCTCCCATGCAGGGAGAGACATCTCAGGAGCCCTGCTCATGCCCAGTGCTGCCCCACCACCCTTGCCTCCAGCTGGTGCCAGTTCTCTGGCAGGGAGTGGTTTGTGGGAGACAGGTAGACCCTCAAATACAGCAATGAGCCTACACTCCAGTGGATCCTATGAAGCATGGGTGGGAGTGAGCCCACCTGCCACCCATCACCCACCACCAGGCCAAAGCTCTTGACCCAACTGACCCAGGCAGAGGAGGCCACTGAATACAATGCCTGGCAGGCCTCCACCTGTGCCAAGTCACCTGAGTCCTGGACCATGAGGAGTACATCATTAGCATACACTGACAGGACCAGCCACCCTGCCGGTTCCTGGAGCACTAACCCCGCCACCCACTTCCACAGGAGAATGAAGAAGGGCTCCAGGGCCAAGGCGTACAGCTGGCCTGACAGCAGGCAGCCTTGATGCACCCCTCTCCTGAATGGGATGGGCTCTATCAGGGTCCAGTTGAGCTTGACCAAACACTCTGCAGAGGCATACAGCACCTGGAGAGCCCGCACCAAGTGGGGCCCAAAGTCAAAGGCCCGCAGCATGCCTTTGAGGTACCCATGATCCACTCTGTCAAACTCCTCCTACTCCAGGGACAGAAGGGCAAAAGACAGGCCCTCCTGGTGCGCTAGCTCCGGGAGGTCCCAAACCAGGTACAGGTTGTTGAAGATGGAACATCTGGGCACTGTGTACATCTGGTCAGGATGGATCACATCCATCGGCATGGACCACAGGCGCAGCAAGACGGTCTTTTCTGCCACCTTGTAGTCTGTGCAGAGGAGGGACACAGGACGCCAGTTCCTCAGGTCATGGGGATCCTC
>NW_005841846.1:1914240-1940874 GCF_000455745.1 Alligator sinensis | reverse complement strand
GTCAACACAGCTCTCTGGCACAACAAAGGGAGCTCGCCACTTCCCTCAGATTTGGCCCAGACCGCGGCTGGGCCAAGGTCTGGGCCAAGGATTTCCCAGAAATCCCTGTAGAACTGTGCAGTCAGCCCATCACCCTGTTGTCAATCCCCAGCACCCTGTTGTCAGGCCAAAAACTCAACATGGGCACGGTGGTCATCTAGAGCATGAAGCTCTTCCCGCCTCTCCCGACACTCTCCGCAGAGGGATAGGTTGGTTGGGTCAGTGGCCAGGCACCTCTCCAGCTCTAGCACTTCCCATTTGAGCTGCTCCCGGACTGCCTCCCTCTGCTGGGTGTGCCCCCAAGTGTAGCTGAGGCAAAAAAGCCATATGCACACATTTCCCACATCCCACCATCTCTGAGCTGAGGAGAAAGCTGCCCGTTGCTCCTGCCAGGACAGCCAGAACTCCAAGAAGGCCTCCCTGAAGTCCACATCCTCCAGAAGACTGACACTGAAATGCCAGTAGGCCAACCCCGGACGCCCAGGCCCTAGCATGGCCTGGGCCCAGACAGGGTGGTGATTGCTGAAAGGGGTCAGCTGGATGTCAGAGAAATGGGCCCAGGCAAAGTGCAGCAAAGAGATGTAAACCCAGTCCAACTGGGAGTAGCATGCCTGCTCCTAGGGGAGGGGGTGGGGGGGGGGGGGGGGGGGGGGTCATTAGGGTGACAGGCATGCCAGATGTCCACCAGGGAGTAATCTGTCAGGATATCCCTGAGGACACTCACAGCAGCCTGGTTCCACTCCATGCCCGACTGGTCTCATGCATCTAGGGTGATGTTAAAGTCCTGCCAAGGACCAGGTACTCACAAGCGTTGAGGGTGCCGACGTATGTGGCCGCCTGGTGGAAAAAACCCACCAACTCCAGGTCCCTCACAGGGGTGTACACATTCAGAAGGTTCAAGACCAGCCCCTGCACCTAGACCCAAAGGTGCAGCAGGCGGCCCAGTACCACCTCAACGTCCTGGAGAACCTCCAGCTGTAGGCCTGGGGAGCACAGGGGGGCCACCCCACAACCACAAGACATGGCTGAGAGGTGACTAAAAAAGACCCTGCCTCCCCACTCTAGACATCAATTAGGCTCATCAGCTGGAGTCATCAGGGTCTCCTGCAGGAATACCATGGGGTACCCTCCTCCTGAAAGAAGGAGAGCACCCAGCACCTCCAGAGAGACTTCCTGCAGCCATGGATGTTGAGGGTCACGATCTTAAATGACCTCATGGCTGGGGGATGGAGTAGACAGTTCATCAGGGGCCTCACGCATGTCAATGCCTCGTGTGGGACCCACCGGCTCACATAGCACTCTCCCATATGTATAGAGGTTGTCTGTGTAACTGCAGGCCTGCCTATAGGTCCAGGTATTGCAGCTTTTGGGCCCCTTGCCCCAGTGCCAAGGATACTGTCAAAATCTCCCCAGTCATCCAAGGCAAGCTGTGCCCTGCTGGCAGACTGGCGGGTGTAGTCACGGTCAAGAAATGGAAGTAGCTCACCCCTGGGGACCACTGGGACCAAGATCCAACTGGTTCTCAGGCATCCTCCTCCTGGTCTGTGGGCTCAGTGGGCTTCTTAGGCACCACCTGAACCCCCCCCCCCCCCAGTCTGCTAAGACCCTGAACTAAGGTTGGGATTTGGAGAGTTCTGCAGCCCCTTGGGACAGGGGTGGGGGTGTAGGGGTGGGGCTCCTTCACAAGATGGTGGGGTAGAGCTGGAGCCCCAGGGAGGTCTGTGCAGGGTCCCCAAAAAGATTGGCCTGTTGATTAGGGGACCCCACCGCAACCCCCTCTAATGCAGGACTATTGGGTAGGCTGGAGGTGAGGTTTTTTTCTGGGAGAAGGAGGGAAGAGACCTCCCAGGCACCAGGGTGGCTTCGGTGTCTGCCTCGGGGTACTGGGAAAGGGGACCTCCTCCCTCAGGATTCACCAGGGTGAGCCCCAGGGCCTCTGTATCCCCCAGATCAGAGGAAAGAGGCTCTGCTGCCAGCCCTTCCTTTGGGTAGGTCTTAGCCTCAGCCTCGGCACCTGTGTTTTTAGGAGGTCAGCAGAATGAGGGGCTTCCTCCATGGTTTCTTGTTCGGGACTATCTAGCTACCCCAAAACCTCCTCCACAGGGATCACCCATTTGATCTTTCCCAGGGGTGGGGTGTCAGGTGCAGCTGGGGAGGCCCCTGGAGGCTAGGCCACTGCTTCCCCCCATGTGGTAGTCTTGGGAGGGGGAGAGGAGTCCTCCATGTCAGAGGGCTCCAGCTGTGCCCAAGCCTTCCACTTGCCTTTACACCCAGAGAAGACCTGCACCCACTCAGCCATGGGGTTGTCCTCAGGTGGACAGGCTCCAGTAGGAGGTGAAGGTTGTGGGGGTGGGGCAGCCACAACAGGGGCATGACTAGGGGCAGGAGGGCCCCACTTCCTCTCTCCCCCTGGTTGCTGCTGCCCTCCCCGGGACTTCACCAAACCTGGTTGTGGGGGGGCAGGGTCCCTTGAGCTCACAGGAGGGCTCGCAGTTGTGGCTGGGATGCCAGTGCAGCCTGAGCAAGGAGGGATGCCAGTGGTAGGGGCACCCCTTTTGCCAGTGGAACCCATGGATGCCCTCCCCACTTGGCCCATGGGGCACAGCCTTGGAAGCACCTTAGTTCCCCCAGTGTATAGGAAATCCTTACAGGGACCCCTGATAAGGACACCAGGCACACCTCAGCTTCTAGCCATGCTCCTGTCACCAGCTGGATCATAACCTGGTGATGGAAAGAGAACACCCGGTGGAGGCCAGCGTCTCGGCACCCCAGTGAGAGGGCTACCACCAGGGAGATAACTTCCACAGGGCTTGGAGCTAGAGGAACAGGACCCAATTGGGGATATAGAGAGGGATCAGCTGAGGACCACCCTGGTCCCCAGCTCTTCTAGAGGCTTGAGGGGGATGTATTTGCCCTCCACCATGAGCCCCCTCTCCACCGCCTTTTGTGCGGCAGCCTCCGAGGCAAGGAAAAAGACCCCCTTGCCATGAAAGTGGGAGGCTGCCACAATCTTGGGTACCCCCACTACCCAAGCCAGGGCCTGCACCCAGCTTTCAAAATGCAGGGTCTCCCACCTGAGCAGTTGGCACTTCACCCAGTGCCTATGAGTGAGTGCCAGAAAGTGTGCCCCACTGCCCAAGCTGGAAGGGCCAGTGGTGGAAGGTCCAGGCCCTGCAGCTGTGGGGGGGTGGGGGTGCGGGGCTGCATTGGTGGGGCCGGGGCTAGGGTCAGGGACAGGCTGAGTGGGTGTACCAGTTGGTGTGGTGTACCTCATCCCCTCAGGCACTGGTGGTCTAGGCTTGGGGGCATGGCCCTTGCCCTTCCCACCCCCAGCTGTGGAGCCCTTGCCCCAGCCCCTGATTGTTGGGAAGGTTGCTTGAGAATTCCTCTGGGAGGGGCCTGGCCAAGGGAGACTCCCTGGCTCTGCTGGCTCCCCACTGGAGTCTCAGCTGCCCCTGCACAGAGGTCTCAAGCTTCTCTACCCTCAGAGGAGGTCTTTTGAGCTCTGCCTCTGGGGTGGGGGCTGTAGGGGCATACATTCCCTTGGGGGCTTGGCTGGGATCCACCCCCATAGTGGAGGCTGCAGGAAGCTCTGGGGGGGCAGATGCCCCCTCAGAAGGTTCCTGCCCTGCCATTGTTTCACATGAGGGCAGGGAAGACAATAAATAAAACAAAATATCCAGTGGCAGGCTAGGGTTGTGGGGGAGAAGGTGGGTAGGGAGGAAGGGGACTAAAGCTCACGGAGCTACAGCCCCACAGGAAAAAAAAATGGGAGGCCTATGCTTTGAGAATGTGGGGGAGGGACACACATACACATGCATGCACATGCACACACACACACGCACATGCACGCTGGGGAAACTCGAGCTGGCTTACTCAGCCACACAACAAACACCAGGGCAGGGGGAGTGGACCACAGGATTTATCACACAAGGGCAAGAACACACAGGTAAGGCTGCTGAGGTAGATGAAAAAGATGGCTGAAGTGGTGGAGGGACTTTATTTGTTGAAGATCTGTCCAGAAGCCCCTCAGGCCTCCAGCCAGGCACTCAGCAGCAGAGCAGTAGGCAGGAAGACAAAACAGGATCAGATCCAGTGAGGTAGGCATGAGGTAGGGCAGGAGCAGTCAGTCAATTAAGAAGTAATCCAATGCAGGTGTGGTATCAGGTGGTACAAGGTGGTGCAGCAGGGAATCTCCCTCTCTCCTGAGATGGGGAAGCAGCAGCAGTATCAGCAATAGTAGTGATGGTGGGAGCCATCCAGTTCAGCCGCTCAGGGTATGCTTCTGGTGGAAGTGGAGGTGAAAGTAGGGGTGGCCTGTCAAGGCAGCTGGGGCAGGCAACGCACTGTTAGGCTCCAGCAGTGATGGTGGGGGAAGAGGGGCCTACAGGCAGTGCAGGCTCCCTCCCCAGGCTGTCCCGTCCGTGGCTTCACGGTGAGCTGGGCAGCAGGCCGGAACAGGGGTGCAGAAGCTGGGGTGCAGTGCTGAGGTGTGGTGCAGTGCAGTGGGCCCATCCCCAAGCGGGGGCAGCAACAGTGTGTAGCAGAGGACGCCCCCCATGGGGGAGGGGGGCAGCAGCAGCAGCAGCAGCACCCAAGGCAGAGATGTGGCCAACTTACTCCAAAAGCTCTGAGACCAAGCCAGCAGCTAATAGTAGCCAGAGGCAGAAAAGGGCCTGGCCATCTTCTCAGAAACTTCTGAGACCAAGCTTGCAGCAACGGCAACAGCAGCCCAAGACAGGAAAGGGAGTAGCCAACATCCTCCCAGAGGCTCCTCCCCCAGAGCTCCTGAGGGCAAGTAAACCTGAGCTGCTAGCCAGGGCAGGTTTTTATACTGCTGGGGCCAGGACAGGGAAGGTTTTTATACTACTGAGGACAGCACAGGTGGTGGTCCCAGGCTCTCGGTTCCCTTGACTGTAGATCCGAGGAACCAGGCAGGGTTATTTTGCCCCAAGTGGCACAATTTGCTCCACAACAAAGTGCATGTCTGAGCACCTGCAGAGGCAAAAATCCTTGGCTCAAATTTGCACCACTTCTATTTGAGCTGCTGCAAGTGCACATGCTTGCATGTGTGGATGCACCCCCAGGGCATGTCATCACAGCACAATACAGTGCCACATACAGGTAACCAGGTTAGCTCTCAAGGAGCTAACTTCAGTACCGTAAGCAGGATCACTTATTATCATGGCATTTTATCTAGGGTAATTCACCCTGAGAAAGTGAAGGTACCCATTCCTCAGAAGCAGGATAATTTAATTTAGCTATGCTGCTTCCAATACCTGAGTTATCTCTTTCAAATTATGGCTGGTATTTATACATGGCACTGTGTTGTTGTCTCTGGATACACTCTGTGGGTCAAAGGAACAGCAAGTAAATCAGCCAGCCATAGTCTTGTACACCATGCAGGTGTTCTTCATTGGCTTTGAAAGTCTGAGATAGGTATTTGGGGTGCAAGTTAGGAAAGAGTTCACTGGCTTCTTAATTATGTTTATTCCTTCCTCCTTCAAGGGAGGGCATAGAGGAACTCCATTGCCACCTCACAGATTTCCTAAAGGAAAAAGGATGGTTACCATTTCTTTCAGTCTCCCCAAATACATTGAGCATAGAGTCTTTGATGGGAAAGGGCAAATTTCATCTTAAGAGAGCCACAGTGTTTTTCACTATTCATAAGTATTCCATTTGTTTTGTTGTGATAAGGGCCAGTTTAACAATTGCTCTCTCTCGTAGAACAATGTCACGCTTCATAAAATTCTCTAATTCAATAACAAACCCTTATTGCTAGCAAACTAAATAACAAATGTTTCCCACATAACATTAGCCTTAAAATGTAAGTAAACACTAATAGTTAAACATAATGAAACATATTTTCTCCCATACAACACACACCTTTTTCCCCAAAAACAGCTGGTAGAAATTGGAGCGTGCATTACATGCCAGGAAATATGGTAAGAACAGTTTCTGCCACTTACAGAGGAAAGTAAAAATAAAGTCTGCACTCAATCCATAAGGAGCAGAACAATGAACAGGCTTGGCTTTCTGGCAGCTGTTACTCAGTTACTTACTAAAAGAAAAGATCTTTTTTTCCTCATTCTGCCTTTCAAAAACAAGGTGTGTATCTTATTCTAGGGAACACTGTATTCGAGAAAACATGGCATTATTTTTTATTAAAAGTGCTGTATATAAGTCACATCGGACATATATATTAGCTTGCAAAACATAATTTCCTAAAATTTCAAATTTCTCAATGTTCATTTTCATCAACCATACAGAGAAAAGAGAAACAAATAAAGGCTAAAGACTTGCACTAGAAATAGTAAGTATGCCTTCAATTTTTCTATAAGTTGTGTATAACCCTGTTACTACAGTACTGGTATGACAACCTATTTGTATACTGCCATTGGTATGGTGACTGTAGGCACATGTACATGTGCATAAATGCTTCCTTGCTACTGTGCATTGAGTTTAGTACCTCTCATATGAGGTACTACATAAATGCACAGTAGTCAGTGCTAATGAGAAGTAGCAAAGGTGCACAGACTTTCTGTGATGCTTAACGCACAGTAGAATAATTCTACTGCATATTAAGCATCTCTTCTATATGTGCCTTGTGTCTCTTATCTGCATATACCTTATTGGTATGCATGGATGAGGGGGTAAAAAACTCTTTTGTGCTTGTTTTCACTGTGATAAGATGTTTTAACTGCTTTTAATGTTTTGACCTTAAGAGGCCAGGGAAGTTAGGTTTGGGTGCACTGGCCCTGCCTTCTAAAACTATAAAGTTTCTAAGCGGGCTAATACTGTAAAAGAAGGTTGAGTAATGAATCTGAGGGGTCAGTGCTCTCCACAACTTGTGAGAGAGTTGCAGATGAAGGGACCCCCACACCTCAGGAATCATAAGGAAAGGATGAGGTGTTCAAGTTAGGTATAGTTGTTGTACTGGTCTGGAAAAATGTTGACTGGTAGTGTGTAGTAAGGGACAGAGACCTGTCCAATGTACTGCAGACAGGATAACTTATGAGAGTCTACTATAGCCTCCCTATGGGAGGAGCTTGGCTATATGCCTACTTTATGGAAATGGGGGATCTCTCTCTAGCTTGCTTCTTTGGCCTGTTGGCTAAGGGCAAATAAGACTTGGGGGCATCTGAACCCCAAGACCTCTGGTCTTGGGCCCATATGTAGGATGCCTACTATGGATTGATTTGGGAGTATGTGAAGCCCCAAGCTGAAGAATCTGGGATGAAGGATACTTCCTGGTGGTAGTGTCACATGGACATGAACAACTGAGTTATGCTTAGTTGATAGAATTTGGAACTGATTTGGTTAATTTGACCTGGAACATAAAATTTAAGAAAAAGGGGATGGAGGCAAGGGGGTGGTGCCTGCCAAGGATTTGAGAGTATCTGAAGTCCCAGGCTGAAGTGTCAGCGGGGGAGGATACTTACCAGTGGTAGCACTACACAGACATGAATGTTTGAGCTCTGCTCATTTGATAGCATTCAGAATTGATTTGGCAAATTTGGCCTGATACACAATTTTTTTTTAAAGTGTTGGTGTTGGAAGTATCTGAAGCCCCAGACTGATGAGTCTGGGAGATAAGATACTTGCTGGTAGCAGTACCACACAGTCTTAAACAACTGCTCTCTGCTTAGTCAAAATTTGGAACGTAATTCAGAACTGATTTGACCCTGGAAATGAAATCTTATTTAAAAAATAAGGGGATGGTATTGGGGATTTGATTTCTATGAACAGTGTTCATGCTCCCCACCATGGCTTATTCCTCAGCCTTTTAGCTAGAAACAAGTGAGACTAAGGGGTATTTGAACCCCAAGGCCTCCAGGCTTGGGGATTGCATGTAGAATACATGCCATGGATTTAGGGAGTATCTGAAGGCCAAGACAGATGGGTCTGAGAAGCAGGATACTTGTATGGTGGTAGTCTCACACACGTAGACTTGAATGATTGAGCTCTGCTCAGTTGACTTGACTATTGGACATTGCCCAACATAATTCAGAACTGATTTGGCTCTTGAAATGAAATTAAAAAAAATAATAATAAAATTGCATCTCACCATCCAACCAGAAAACGATGAGCACTGGTGATGTATTAATCCCTTGAGTGGGTCCAGTCTGAGCCTGTTACCCACAGGGCACATCTACACAAGAGACTTTACTGTGCAGTAGCATAGTTTACTATGCAGTAAGTGTGCACATCTGCACATGCATGCACTTACTGCACAGTAAATGACACTACTCACAGGTAAATTTGTTACCTGCAAATGCAAGTAGCAAATTTACTTTACTTGTGAGTAGTTACTGCACAGTAACACACATGTAAATGCCAAACAGGAGCAGATTTGCTCCTAGCCAGCCCTGCCACTAGGGGGCCAGTGTAAGGCTAGCCCTAGCCTTCACATGTGCAAGGAACCTAAGGCCACTCCAAGCTCCTGTGTTCCCCTGGGCAGGCAGCAGGCTAGCCACACAGCCTGCCTGCACCCCAGCACTGCTGCCTGGCACTGCACTACCATGAATCTGTCAGGCCCATGTCATCCAGGCCTGCAAGCTGCTCCAGGCTCCTGCCAGGCCTGTCAACACTCATGCCCGGCTCTAGGCAGATCCTGGCTGTGAGAGTGAACTCCAGGTGCCCACAGCCCATCTCCAGCTGCTTGCCTCTAGCTGCCTGCCTGGAGCCAGAGTTGCTGTGGGACATTGCCTCCCCACACATTCTCAGGCCATGCCCCTGTGCTGAGTGCTAAAGGCAGCTGTACTGGGTACTGCAGGCAGCTGCACAGAGGCCAAGAGAGCAGGTGTAGGAGCCTAAATGGCCTCGCCATCACCCATGCCTGTGCCTGCCACCTGGGGCCCAAACTGCTCCATGCAAGAGACTGGGGACCTCATGGCACTGTGGGGCAAGGTGGAGGTGCAGTGCCAGTTTGTGTGGGGTGGGCACTCCAATGCCTATGTGTATAAGGAGGTGGCAGTGTCACAAAGATCAAAGCCTTGTGGGCACAGTGAGTCACCATCACTGACCACAATCATTGGTTGGGGAGTGCCTGTAAGTCCATGCCCTTTATGCAGCAACTGACAGAGATCCTCATGCCCCAGGAACCAGGATGAAGCTGTGCTGTGTATAGCACAATGATTGATGTGAAGCATTTCCCCATGGCCTCAATCCGGGGCCCCACTCATAGGACTCTTGGGCATTTCACCTTACGGAGCAGTCCCTGGATTGGGGCTCTCCATGGAAGGGGGTGGTGGGTGGCAACTTGCCCCACTACTTGGCCTGGGAGGGTAAGTCTCCCCATAGGAGGTGGCACTGATGCCACTCAGGGGTGTCATACTTGGATCCCAAGCCATCTTTGACCCTGTGCATACATTCCTTATCCTGGCACTGTGACTGTCTCAGCTCCATAGCAGTGCATGTGACCTGTCTCAGAAAGCAGCTGGTCACCCATAGACCTTGTTCTTGGACCTTTACAGTGCATTTATGGTCCTGTATAGCTTGTTCCAGTGCTGTGGCACTGTGGTGGCAAGCAGTCACCAGCCTGTCCATTCCAACCCCCACATCAATGGTCTCCTTTGGTCTTTACACTGCTGGCACTGTTTACATATGGCTCTGGTTCTCTGCAGCTGTCCAGCCAACCATCCTTAATCTAACATCTTGGGCTTCATGACTGCTCTCCCTGCATACAAATGTGGAGTCCAAAGACAAGAGCGATAGGAAGGGACCTATGATGAGTTGGGCCAGAAGCCATGAAGCTCCTCACAGGCTGGCTCTGCCCATGGCACAGAATGCCCACTGAATGAACCTTCCAGCTGGGAAAACCCTGATGCCTGGGTTTCACCTCCCTACTGGGAAACACAAGTGTCAGGGTGCAGGGGCATGAACCTTCTTCAGTTCCTCTGGAAGAGAGGGAGGCAGTTTGGGTAGGGGGAGCTTGCTAGGAAAAATTCCATCTTCCTGTGGTGCTAATTCATAGTTGTTCTGCCAAATGGTGCCCGGAGGATCACCAACAAAGATACACATATTCAGCTGTAGGTTACAGGTGAATAACCAACCCCCCTGAGCTGTGGGGCTCAAAAAAAGCTTTCAGTGTATATTCGGGTCTGTTTGGGGTAGGGATCCAGGTAAACATGGTGGCCTTTCAAGAAAGCAATATGACCTTGAGGGATGGGGCAATCTGTTGACAATTCCCAAGATTTATGACCCCACTTAGTGTAACAGACTGATAAGCCCTTGACAACAGTAGGGGGTCCCAGCCCTGGTGCCTCTGCTTCATTTCAGACCAGTGGTGTGGGGTCTGAAGGGGGTGTTTGAGAGACAAGAGGTCAGTGGGGAGCATCAATCAATCAGTGTCATCAGTCTTCCACATGGACAAACAATGAGCCAAAACCATAGTGAATATCAGAGCAGGCAACCACATCCTTCTTTATGAGTATACCCCAATTTACCAAGGGGTCACATGAGACTGTTCCCTCACCTATACACATCACACTCAGAATGTCAATGTTGCCGGTAGGTCTTGTAAGGCTTCAGCCCCTTTCTGGTCAGTGCCTTGTTCCCTAGCGACGTCAGGGTGAGACCGCACTCTGGGGCCACCTAGGTGGTTCGGGCACTGCTCCTACTCTCCTGCCATGTCTTTGATGTTAATTCATGGAGAGCCAGTTCCCTGTCGGTGGTCCCAAAGGGGTATTACCCTGGTCTTTTCTTCATGGGGCTCCAAACCTCCCCTTTACCCCACCCTTACCACATCCACAGCCTGGGAAGACACTGCTCCCTGTAGTCTTCCTGGGATGATCTCATCCATGTTACACGCCTCAACCTGGCTCGGGTCTTTCTGGCTGTCAATCTCTCCCAAGTCTATCCCTTGTCTTCGGATTGACTTTCAGGCAACTAAACCTGCCCTGGCACGGGATGACTGTAACTTAGGACAATTTCAACTGAAAAGGTGTTTGGTGTCTGCCAACGGGCACCTGGGATTCTGGCTCCCAGGACCCTCTGTCCCCTGGGACGGGGGAGGGAATCCATCCATCTCTCCCCTCCTACCGGGCTCAGGGGCAGGCCACCTCCCCGTGTGTTTTTCCCAGGGCTCAGCTGACTCAGGCTTAATCACCCCTGGTCCCACCACCTGGTGGTACTTGCCACTTCCCCATAGGGCTCTGATGCAGCCACCTCCTGCTCCTCCCACTTCACCAGGCTGCCTGAGGGGTTTAGCCATCCCTCGTTGCCCCTCCCAGCCATGGTACCTGAGCTCTCCAATGCAGCTGTGGCTTCGCCCAGACTTGTGGTGGGGAATTGCCTCTCCCCACTGGGGCTCCCCAGTGATCCTCTGCTCCCAGAGCCCGGGATCCTTGTTCCTTTGGCCGGCCTTCCCCAGCAGACATTCAGCTTCCCTTCCCCATGCTCGGGGCTGATGCTGCCTGAGTCTGCCACCAGCATCTCCCAGCCAGCGTGCCACTCTTCTCTCCCTGGCCAGCTGACTGCCTCTCCAGCTGCTCTTTGAGCAGCCCACACTTCTCCAAAGCCCCACCCCCAGGGCTTGCCAATTCTCAGGCTCAGGCAGCTCCAGAACTGCCGAGCCTGCACTGGCATTTCCCCACAGCTGCCACTTGTCTTCATCCCTGCGGTGAGTCCCGGGGCTCATGGGGAGGGGTCCTGGGACATGCTGGGGTGGCTTTTGCCTCCCCTCTCACAATCAGCAGTAAAGCCTCTGCATGAGTAGCTGTCTTAAGATATTTAGCTAGCATGACATTGGGTGCCAGCTTCAAAGTGCTCAGAAGTACTTCACTTGCACTGGTTTACTCCCTAGCAGATTATTGTGGTCCAGAAGTTATCAAACTAAAGAGCTAAACACTGTATTTAACAGTAAATAGAGACTTATAACAGGCTGCACAACTTGCACACACAAAGATATATTCTCTGAACTCTTGGGCATTATACCAAGTGACATGAGAAGACAGACCCTAACCATTCCCCTGCTGCCAGGCTTCTGGCCCCATGCAGAACCCAGCGGGCTGGGTACTGTGACCTCATGTGTTGTGCTAAGTTCAGATAAGGAGTGGGGTGAATGGAAATTAAACAATTGTTCAGAGTAATCTAGTCTGAAATTTATTCCTACAGCATTTTAAATGAGTCCCCCTTTGGGCACACCCTAAGCAGAAAAGTGTGGGTCAAGCTAAACAGACTAAGATCTGGATACAGATGGTTCAAAATAACACTGTACAAGATGAGCATATTGGACAGCCCCCTGTGTTAATGAATTGTCCTCAATCAGCAAAGCACTTAAGCAAAAGTTGCACTCTTTACAAATGCCCAGGCAGAGTAGATGGAATCTGCACATTGAGTGATAATTGACAGTGGCTGCTAGGTGGCCAGGGTTGGGTGGGGACGGGAGACAAGAAGGTAGTGGAGATTGGAAATAGGGACCTTACTGACTCTTGTCAGTGACAGCTTGGGGGCAAGGTTGGAGTGCCGCTCTTTGAGTGGGGCTGAGTTGCCACAATGCTCCATGGAATGTTGGTGGAGTGTAGCCTACTGTGAATCAGGATGGGATATGGTACAAATGTTTGTTTATGGCACTCTGTAGGTCACATCCAGGATTCTCTTAGCACAGGATCCACCATTTTTAGTGCTCTATGGGCCCTGACCATCTACTCAGTTTTGGCTGTAGAGCACTTCCTGTGTGCCTACCATGCAAAAAGTGTAACTTCTATACCTGGCCTCCGATTCTTGGAGAAGTGATGAATATCCAAATGATCTCTGTGATCTCAGGATCCCTCATGAGTCTCAGGAGACAGAATGTCACAGTATCCTCCCCCATGTAGCAGATGCTGGATGTAGTTATCTTCTAGTGAAGTTCTAATGTGCCAAACATTAATGCCCTGAAGACTAAGGGCATCTATACACATACCTTTTTGTCCCGCGATTCACTGGAGATCCGCTGCTTCAGAGTAGACTCAGTTAATCTGCTTGATTAATTGAGTCTGCTCTACAAGCAAGCTCATGTGAATTGGGCTGCACCACATGCAGTTGTATGAGCTCACTGCCACCATTTTCTCAGCATAGACATGCATTTCACCACTTATACAACTGCAAGCGACATAGCACTGGGAGCTTTTCAAAGCACCTGGCTCTGCAGCGATTGCACGTATAAAAATGTCCTAAAACATGTTCCTGGGCTTCTCACAGGGAAGTTTTGATACAGGGCTTAAAGACTGGATCTTCAAAAGCACTGGATGCTTCAGGATGTAGATATAAAAACATTTAGAAAGTCTACTAAGTGTCTGAGCCCCACACTCAGTGCTACTGAAGAGGGCTGCTCTTGAGTACATCTCACCCACCCACTCCCTCTCACATGCACCAAACCTGGAAAAGTTATTATAAAGCCACTTGATGCAGCTCTCTTTGGTTCTCTCAAGCTTTCTGTTTCCAGGAGCAGAAGGGAACTCCTGGAGCAACTTGTGTTGCATCTATGTGTTTTGTGCATGTGACAGGAGCAGGTAGGGTAATACTGAAAAGACTGTCCTTTCCGGAGCACTAGTGATGAAGTGTAAAAATATCCATATAGTCCCACTGAGACTTGGATACCTCATTTGCTTAGATGTCTTTGAAATCCCACTAAGTGGCAACCCATCCTTTTACACCGGAGGTTCTCAATGGAGGTGCTGCAAGATCTTTTCAAGAGTGCTGTAGTGCTGACACTGCCACTACTGTTACTGTTACTGCTGCCGATGTCACAGCCAGGTGAAACTTCCCCAAGCACCTCTTTCCAGGAGAGACGTTGAGAGTCAAATGGGGAAACATCTGGAAATAGAGCAAGTAAGCTGAGATTTTAGCGCAGTCATTCTCAAACAGAGTGCTGCCAAATTCAGAAGTTATGGAGGGGGTGCCTTTAGTCTCAAAAGGTTAAGAACCACTGCTTTAGACATAGAAATAGCACATTACTTTCATTTCTGATTTTTTGTTATATATATTCATATTTGAATCTTCATAGAATAAAACTTAGAGTATAGAGTATTAAGCAAGTTGATTGCTTAAAATCTGCAGATCTTTGAATGTACATCCTTAACAGACACACTTTTCCCCCATAACTCACTGGATTTACACTTTGTAGTATGCTACGCTCTCTCGGAGAAACCTGCCATGGAGAATGGCTGCTCTCTAGCTTCACTTCTTGGCTGGCCCAATTCCCTCCCAAGGCATGTAAGTGTACACAGGAAGTGCTAGCACAGAGAACCATCCACATGTAAGCCTTCTGCTGGGTACCACATGACAGCCACAAGGGCTGAGCTCACCTTCAGGGTTTTACACAAATTGATTATCTTGACTGAAGTCCTCACCCAGAAACCTGGGAAAGTAATTTGTGCCTAGATGTTCCAATGTGAACAAATTCCCCACTTACAAGCAATATCAACTATGATGGGGTTTACTAATAGGGAGAAGGGAAATGGACTGACAAACAGCTTTAAGAAGCCCTTAATAATCAACCAGTAACTCCCCTTCAACCCACTACTAAAAGCTGAGCACAGTCAGTTGATTCAGAGTTCTGACTTAGTCCCACACAGGGCAGGCAGTGTAGTCAGTAGAGCTAATGCAGCTCTTAGCCCTAGGTTTCCCTTGTCTCACTACCCCGGGGTGGTGCTCCACTGCTGCTCCACTGCTACTGTTGCCACTCTTCACTGCTCTACTGCTGCTTTCCATTGCTCCTCACAGCTGCTGGGGGAGGCAGGGGGTCACTGCTTTTCATCACTGCCAACCAGTGATGGGGGGGCTCTGCTCCTTATTGCTGCCTACCACTGGTGGGGAAGGTGCTACTTCTCATCACTGTCCACCACTGCTGGGGGTGCTGCCTCTCACCACCACTGGGAGAAGCACTATTTCTCTCTGCCACTTGGGGAGGGGGTCCTTGCTCCTTGTTGTTGCTACTCTTTATTGCTACCCACCACTGGTTGGGGGGCGAGACCACATCTCCTCTTTCGGTTGCAGAGGCAACCTGCTTCTCTTAGATGCAGGCCCAGCTCTTGCCAGATTTGGCAAATATAGGTTTCTACCTGATCTGCTAGTACCCAAAGAATTTCAGGTCTTTAGGACCCAGTGGACACATCTACACATGCATTTGATCTGAGATTAATTTACTTGCAAGTAAACCACTTGTGAGTAAATGCTCCCGGGCAGGCATCTACACGTGCAGGAATGTGACAGCAGATTTGCTGCTCTTTGCAGCAAACTGGTGCCACTTCCTGAGGCCCTGTAATGAGCCCCTGCCACCACTGGGGGGAGCTTGAGGCTCCAGCTCCCACTGCCAGCAGTTGGCAGCCACCTCGAAGAGGCAGCCCTGCTCTCTGCTTCCTGGCCAGACACTTCTCAGGACAGGAGCAGCAGTACAGTGCACGGGGAGCATGCGGCAGCTCTCTCCTCACTGCCTCTGCCTCCCCACACTATGGCTGCTCCAGCCTCTGCTTCTGGCAGCAAAGACCAGCACCCCAGGATCCTGCTGGTCACTGTGCAGGCCCTGCTAGTCAGCTGAGCCAATCACTGTCTGGCCTACACCCATCTGGGTCTTCCTGGCTCCCCCATGTGTAGTGACTGCCTGCCTGGTCACAGCACACTGTCCCAGGACTACCACCACCACACAACTGCCACCTGTACCCCAGCAGGGATGCTGACGATGAGCTCTTGGAGCCAATGCCAGAGCCACCCTCACCCTCCTTGGTCTCCAGCCCCACTGCCTCTGGGCCCACTGAGCCAGCCAGGACTGATGGCTACATGTTATCCAGCACACCTGGAATGACGAGTAGTAGCTGGAAGCATTCTGGATGACTCAGGCTACCTTCTGGGACTGCCTGGAGCAACTCTGGCCACAAAGTGGGGGGTTAGGGAGGAAGAGGGAATGACGATGCCTGAGCAGCCTGGGCTGTGGGCAGTGGTACCCATGACATGGGGCCAGAGGAGCTCATGGCAGAAGACCCATGCCCAGTGCTAAGGTATGGACACTCAAAGCCCTCAAGCCCTACTCATCTGGGGAGGGCTTCCAGTACATGCAAGTGAGAAGGCAGTCATTCAGAGATTCACAGATCCAGACAGCCTGCAACAGTGCTGGGATGGGGCCATATACATCGGTAGAGGGTTCACCCACTCACCAATGCCTGCACCATATGTGCTTGCAGTGCCAGGTTCAGCCTGTAGTTGAAGTGCTGCTTCTGGCAATCCAGCTGCTCCCCATAGAGCCTCATTAGCCAGGGCAGAAGTGGGTAGGCCAGACCTCTGATGAGGACTGGGGGGCAATGACGTAACTGATGATGAAATCAGGGACCTAGGGAGCATAGCAAACACTCTTCATCACCCCAGGGAATGGGGAGTTGCACAAGAGGCAGGCATCATCCTCATCAGTTGCTTAAAAATCAGTGGCCCAGTTATGCCTTAGATGCCTCTGTGTGTGTGTGTGTGTGTGTGTGTGTGTGTGTATGTGTGTGTGTACACATTTCAAGGATGCCTGAGTTCGGTGTGTGTGAGTGTCCAGGACACCTGGATTCTGTGTGTGTTGGTGGGAGGCATCCACTGTCCCTTCCAGCCAATCAGGCAGCATGCAGCAGCCCAGAGAGCCTGCAGGGTATGCTGGGAGGCATGTGGGACATGCCCCCCTCATCACCACCTGCTGTACCCAGGCCATGCAGTCAGGCTCTGCATCCCCCCGCTACCCCACCCCCTCCAACCACACACACAAGGCCTAATGTGTATTCTGCTTCCTCCCAACCTAAACAGGAGTGCTTAGAGTACAGCTCAAAAGTTAGAGCACTTCCACTTCAGGCTTTGTGAATGCATATTCTTAGCCAGAAATGTTCTCTATGACACCAGATTTGTAAAGGTATTTAGCTGTTTCCCTTTTCAGTGTTCCAAAAACCAGCTTTAAAGGTATTTAAAATGTAGATAAGCACTTAACAGGATTTTCAAAAGGACATGGGTACCAAAAGCAGTGGGACTAAAATGTCTAGGCACTTTTAGAACTCCCAGTATGTGACTATCTGAATTATCAGGCAGCTAAATCCATTTAAAAATTCTCTCTAAATTACTTTCATTGCAAATAGTACTTAGATGTCTAAGTGATGTAGCCCTATTAAAATCTTAGCATCTGTGTTCAGAGACCTGTGGTTCTGAACACTTCAAGACTGTGAAGCTGTATAGAATCAATCTAAGTAAGTGTGATAGAATTAGGCCCTCTTCTATATGAGATATGGAAAAAAAGCTGAAATTGCTTAGTTCATGGTGCCTCATTAAGTCCAATGAAATCCAAAAGACTCAACTGGTTCCCAGGGAACAGCATAATTTGGAACAGCCAAATTTAAATCTCCATTTCAGATGACAGAATCTCTGAATGAATGTCTGTGCAAGATTCTACCTCTAACAATGGTCAGATTACTGCTGGTTCATTAGAGATACTTTTACTTCCACACAAACTTTCACTGTAGAAATCAGACCTATAGTCAGTTCTGTTTAACAGTAAAATTTGGCACCATACTGCCTTTCAAAAGCTAGTTAAGACATTCATACCTTACAACGCTTATATGCTTTATATAGGTATAAATGTCAAAGTATCTACATTTCAGTCATATCTATAATAATAATAGGCTTATTCTGTCTGTCTGGAGCACTTTGATTGGTTGTCTCAGCAGCCAATCACAATGCTTACTGAAACAACCAATTAGAGCGCTCTGGATGGACAGAATAAAGCATACTATTATTATAGATCCTGAGGCATTTCAAACAGCTATGCATCAGAGCCTCGAATGAAGCACCAGAGGCCCCCACTGCAGGGTATGCAGGCTCCACCAAAGGGTGTGAGAGAAAAAGTGGTGAGAGGCCCAACCCTTTCCCCCCACCTCCCCTGGAGCCTGCCCACTTCTCCCATTGCCAGGGGTTGAGCTCCTGGAGGGCCCTGAGCTGCAGGGGGGAGGGGGAGGCTGGTGCTTCCCTCCATGGTGGCAGCAGCCCCCAGGACCACCTGGGCAGGGTGACAGTGGGTGGGTGCTGACCAGAGGGCACCACCACCACAGGGGGACACACTGGGGTCCCCCACAGCTCAGGGGCTGTGCAACCGGCCAGCAGCTCAGTCCCCAGCCATGGTAAATACAGGCAGGCTCCAGGAGAAAAAAAAAAAAAAAAAAGATCAGGCCCCTTGCCACTTTTTTTCTTTCCCCCTCGGTGTAGTCTGCCCACACAAGCTGCTGCTGAGTCACACAGCCCCTGAGTTGTAAGGAGGCCCAGTGATTGCCTCCATGGCAAAGGTGCCCAGGGAGGGTGCTGGCTGCATAGGTGCAGCCCTAGCTCACAGGCAGCACCCGCCGGATCCAATGGTGCACAAGGTGCTGGAAGCCAGGGCATGCTCAGGGAAGCTCAGGCGTGGCAGGATTCCAGTGCCTCATGCACTGTCCCCACCACCTTCCTGCCATCTGGGACCACCCAGGAACACGCTGGCTGCCCCAGGCAGATGGCAGGAGGGAAGCTGGGTGTGCTGGCAGCCAGAGGAGGCATGGGGTGCTGGAAGCCCACACTGGAAGCCCACCAACCCTGAGCTTCCCTGTGCACGCCTGGGCATCCAGTGCCCCATGCACCATCCCCTCTGCCTTCTCCAGATAGGGCCCTTGTACACATGAGGAATATCGCTGTAATTTGTTACATAGCAAACTAAAATACATGGGACGTGTGTCACAGGCCAGCTGGGCACTGTGAGTGTATTGATTTTATCACAGGCCAACTGGGCTGTTCAAGACAACAGATAGACAGACATGGGTTGGCAACTTATTGATAGTCCCTCAATGCCAGGTACGCATCAAGTGATTCTAACGAAGTCAGGCGTCCCCGATTGACGCTGTCAGAGGGATTACCGGGGAAGTTCCCTTGATCAGGATACAATCCTCACTCATACCCAGAGTCCGGGGTCCGGGCATGGAACAGAAATGACCATTCTGTTCCCTCCTTCCTGCTGGTCACCTGATGCATGAACTTTTTATACCTAGTCTTATGCTAATCTGTTGGCTTTAGAGCCACTCACAATGTTGCCCTATAGCTGTTACCCTATGGATTGAAAGGTGTTAAAAATTATCATAAAAGGTTACTACCCAAACTTGGGTCTATCCAATAAGCAAATTATAATGCAGCACCTTTAGGTTTGAAATTGACATTGCTCTGCCTAAGCCCCAACCCCTTTTAGGTTTCGTTTGAATATGCTTTCTTGGGATGTGCTTTTCTGGAATGTGTTGGGTGTGCCAGGCAGTTGGATCCAGTATTTTATCGTTAAAGCTGAACCCTGAGCAGAAACCGTTAGGTCAGCTAATCTTGCATCTACAACTTTGCCTACGGGGCCCAGTCAGTTCCACAAACAGTTAATTTTATCATTTGGGTTAAACTTGTGACAGACAAGTTACATTTGTGGCTTGCATACTTACAAGCTCTATATTAACTAATATTACCTATTTAGACAAAATACCAAATGCCTCTAAGAAGCACATATTTATTGCTTATTAATCCCTCTGGTTCTGGCCGTCACAGATATGTTTTAGTTTGCTATGTAAAAAAATAATTTAAATCAAAATACACCACCAAACATGTACACTGTTACAAAATCTAATTGTAATATGCCGCCAAACATGTACACTGTTATGCAATTAAATCATTAAAAAGGGCAATTAAACCACTAAAAGGGGCAATGTCCTCAAGTGTACAAGGGCCCTTAGTCATGTGTACAAGGGCCCTCTTATTCTATGACTATAAACAAGTCACGAAGTCAGACTTTTGAGAAAAGACATATTTATATTCCTAAGCCCATGTTTACTCATGGACAGCTTTATATAGCCTTTTCAAGGGTGAGAAGTTTTGATTCTGTTAAAGTATTCGGTCAAAGGATAATCCTGTATTTAAAGAAATGCTTTTGCAATAAAATTTTAATCGTAAATGTTTTGCAGATTTCAGCTAGCATCACATAGAAATGTATCTTTACTCTATGTGTGTGTATGTACATACATGCATGAGGCATAGAGAGGTTTTCACACAGAAATTTCCAGCTTGTGTCACTATGACTGGCACATTAATTAAATAAATGGCAAAATCTATATAGAATAAAAAATTAAAACATACCAGCATACACTACTGGAATCACATTTCTCACAGAATGACCACTCCCTCTCTGACATCACTATCCTAGGAAATCTACCTAATGCCTTTAAAAGGAGAACTTGAGAACAAAATTCCATAAGTTGGCTGGTCCCTAAGAATAAAAGTCATAACACTGATATTAGTTTTATGGCACATTATAATTTACCTGACTCCTGAATTCTTTCCATACATGAAAGATGACCCTCCTCCCTTTTGATAGGCCTTGATTTCCCAATAATCAGCTTCTTTTCTTCTGCTAATTGTGTGTCTGCTATCCAGGGGCAGATCCAGGGTGGGTGCACTGATGCACTTGCACCCCCTTTGATTTCTGGTCCACCAGAGGTTTAAAAGGTACTGTCTGGCAGTAGCAGCAGCACTTCTAGTCAGGCAGTTCTGCAGGAGACACTTGACTTTATGGCTCATTATAATCTACCTGATCCCTTCTAAACTCTTCATTTCACAAGTATTAATGACCCTTTCTTCTTTTTAATGTTCTTGACGTTCCACCAATCAAGCTATCCTTTGTTCTAGAAATCTGCTGTCTGTTAGCTGCTCAAAGTAATTAAGCTCCTATTTCACAGCCCTGTAGATTGTTTTTTTAACTCATTGTAACCGTAGGTCCCTAGCATATTAGTAAACCTTCTAGTTTGTTTTTTAAAACTGGAGAAAAATATGTGTTGTTTTATATGTGCACTTGTCACATTTGCACCTCCTTTTCAAAATTCTAGATCAGCCCTTGCTGCTACCCCTGGCTATTTCTTCACCCTCTCCAGCAACTGTTTCTTACTATGCTGTGGTTGGCTTGTTATGGCCAGGCCTGAAGAAGAATGTCTCACACTCAAAAGCTTGTCTCACACTATCCCATCTATACAGTTGGTCCAATATCATCTTAAGAAATGCTTGACTCTGGCATAAAAAACATAAAGTCATGAATAATTCTGCATCACCCTTACTCATAGTAAGGTACTGAAATATTTTTGTCTTCCTTCCAACTGAGTTAAATACAAGACTATCTGTTCTTGTGCAGCAGTAGGGGGGAAGAGAGACTGGATCTTGCTGTCTTAAGCCTAATTTGGACACCTACTCAAATAGACTGGGCAGAATTAATTTCTACTCGCTCCTCTCAGCAGCAGTTTACCAGAAATGAGACAGGGATTAGTCATAGTAAGCAAAGATGGTTCCACATGCAAAACACTCCCTCCCTAACCAACAAAGCTGGCTAGCTACTCAGTGTAGATTGCAATAAATGGCAATTTTTTTCCAGCTTTCCCTCAAAAATTTCCCATGGAACAATGGAGAGTTGCAATTCCCTGTATCTTAAAACTAGACATATAACTTTTCATCATCATTAGTCATTATAACAAAAGGTGGGTGTGTATGTTGTAAGGTTGACCTGGAAAAGAAATTGTGACACTTTTGCAGAGATGTCTTGACATTATTGCTGGCCTTAAAAAAAAAAAAATTCTGCTATGCTAAAAAAAATCATGAATTTGAGTCAAATTCATGGAACAGTTTTTGCTGGAAAAAATTGGGACAAGATTGTTTAGAAAAAAATGAAGGACAAGTTCTCTAGTCAGAGCATTCATTCAGAACAGGGGAGACTTTAATTTCCTTTTCTGCATTTCCTAGGCTTTGGAAATGCCATAGGCCTAAATACCAGACCATGACATATTTTGCCATGGAGAGTCATTTCCTCAGGCAAAAATGACTATTTAACTATATTGTATAATGTGAAATGTTCCAATAGAAAGAAATCCCATGCCTTTAAATGCTCTGAAGTGCAATGGTGAGAAAACTGGCAAGAAGTTGGGAAAATTTGGTTCAAATCAATTTCCCACCTCCCATGTGTGTGTCCTAATTACCACACACTATTGCAGGGGTTCCCATTTTTTTCCATGAATGTCCATTTCAAAGGAGCAGTCTTAGGTGCTGGGCCCCATCTAAGCAGGGTGCTGACCTCACTTTGGGAACCCCTGCACAAGGGAATTCTTAGCTGGGTAACCCTCAGTCCTCTCTTTTGGATCTTTTCACTTTGTAAAAATTCTTAAATTTTCATCAAGAAAAACAGGAAATTATTCTCTAACCCTAATTATTCTCTAAAGAGGTTACAATGCTCACCTGAGAAACATGGCACTTGGAGTTCAGTCCCTGATCCTGTGAATGTTTAATTATTCATTACAAAGTAAAAGAGCATCAACAGGAAAGACTGAGAGGGTCCTACCACTGCAACTAGTGTATATTGTATCTTGGAAATTTGATCATTCTCATAGGAGATGTGATTTTGAATTTCCTCATTCAGAAGAAGGAATTGTACCAAGATCTTCCACACCGTGAAGAAGTATTCTAACCATGGAAGTAGTGAATACAAGTAATGTAGCCCTCTCCTTTTCTTACAAAAATCCACAACAAATCTTTTCTTTTCCTTGCAGGTCAAAATTATTTTTTTTAGTCAACACAGATATTTTTTCATCTGAAAAAAAGGGTAAACAATTAGATTCAGTTCAGAATGTATCCATTTTTTTCAGGATTTAAGTTCAGCAGCCAAGCCAAAAATCAATTATTCACGTGGCGCTACTTAAAACACATTTTGAAGATAATTGATTTATAACGACTACAATGTACTAAAGAAATAACAGCAAACAATAGCATATTAACTCCACAAAAGGAACCTTTGAAAGAAGGGCAACAGGTTGCAACCCCCTATTGGCAGTGAGCATTCAATTTCACCTATTCAAGTAACTCAGTCTGGCATTTTAACATTCTGCAGGTGAAGTAACTGGGCTGCTATACTCCAGTTCTCTTATTTCCAAGACAACCAAGATCCACCTTTGTTTATTACTTTGTGATACAAATCCATTCTTGCTTCAGATTTGACATAAACTTTAAGAACAACTTTTTAAAGCAGCTGTGGTTTAAATTAGAGAAAAACTTTTAGTATTGTTCTAGAAATTCACAAAAAAATGACTTGAAGATGAGACCATTTTCCCACCCCTTTATAAAAAACACTGTTTTGCAAAAAGCCATAGACCACAGGTCAAAGAGGCACTGCGTGTGCACAGTGATTATTTTTAAAGTAATGTTCCTTTTCTCATTAATAGCCTTAACATTTATGAAAGGTGGAAGAGCTAATTGGGAGTCTGAGAAGCTAAATCCCACTGATACCAGTAACTTTATCTTTAACCTTTAGCTAATTTCAGGAAACTTTTTGACACAGCTCCTAAACTGTTGACTTAATCTGTAAAAGTGTGTGTGTGTGTGTGTGTGTGTGTGTGTGTGTGTGTGTGTGTGTGTGTGTGTGTGGTTTCTTTACACCTGTAGCAAGAAGAGGAGAAAATGCTAAGCTGTACAGTAAGGCTTAGGTACAGACATTGAAAAAGTCTGAGGTGGAATCAAAGTTGCAGGGTTTTCTGCAAGCAGCATAGTTTAGATCGGTAGTGAACAGAACACACATTCGCCCTCTGGTGAGGGAGCAAATCTTAGACCTGGTTCCACCATTTTTAATCCAATCTATGTGTGCTGAACTTCTGTTCTGTTATGGGTATAGACTGGTTTCTGATCACTCATACCAGCAAAAGTATAATGTCTGTACCCGACCTAAATCCTGGATGGATACAAGGTAGATTTAGTGATAATACTAAATTTTGTTAAGATAGGCAAAACTATATATTTGTGATCATATTTGTCAGATCGTGTACCCAGAACTCGAGAACAAGTAAAAGAAAATTCCAAAAATCAGACTATAAATGATCTAACAGACTTGCTTCCAATTTAAGCTTAACATAACTTTTCCAAACCCTCTCCTCCCCCTTTCATTCCCTACTCATATCAAAATCAACTGTTTTTGCCTGCCACTCAGACATATACCAGTAACCTAGGAGTTATCCAAGCCATGCATGAGTCTTGCCATAACACTCTTCGTGACTTTTTTTTTTAATTGTCATTTTTGCCTATACTACTGAATCACACTCCTATATCCTCTCGCATCTGCATAAATTGAAATTACAGTCAAAGCATATGGGGAAACAGTCCATTTTAACAGAATCTGAAGAAGCTACAGAGCTCTCTCTAAGTCCAGGATCGTCAACAAGTACATGCAATTTCTGCAATAAAATTCAGCAATAAAACTGGATTTTTTAAAAATTATGTTATGAATCATCTTAACAATAAGAACATGAGATGCTTACTGTGGAGTTGCCTAATTAGCTCCTCAGTAAAGTGTCTCCATCTATATATGTGGCGCTATTAGTCCAGAGTAAACTAATTAACTCTGCTGTAGGCTAATACTGCCTGATATAAGTACTATCCTATGGCAGAAGTATTTACTCCACCACAATGCATGTAAAGACAGTAACCAGGGCTAGCTGGGGCATGAGGATGCTACAATACAGAGCTGCCTGCTGGCTAGCCCCACACTGTAAACACCCTCATGCTCCAGCCCCACATTGAGCTGGGGTGGAGCAGTTCCAGGCTGTCAGGCTGACCCCCCCCCAGACCCTCTGCCAGCCAGGGCTGCCCTGCCCCAGCTTTATGCACTGCAGTCCAGAGCATACATGTAAATGCTGCACCTATAAGCAATAAACTCCAGCACGAACTGCACCAGAGTTTATTGCATCACATTAATATTCACATGCAGACACACCTAGAGAGTATTTTTTATAAACATAAAGCTGTTAAGTTACATATGCACACAGAGCATTATTGTATAATCAATAGTTTCCTAAGAAAGATACATATGGTGGCAATTTGCTTAATGGAATCCAATGATAGCTTCATACTTGGTACTGGTGCTTTTTTCCATCCATTACAATTTATAATTAATAATGCATATATGTACATTTGTGTTTGTGTATGTTTGTCTGTGTATGCATGCATCCATCTATGTTGGAACAATTTCTCCAGAGGATGATCAATTAAAGACAAGCTTGGTATAAAAACAGCTAAGTAAAATTAAGAGACACATTGTCATCTATTGTGTAATGAACATTTTGATGTTTCTGTAGAAAATCTAGAGGAATCCAAGGGAATTAAGACACTTCTTTCCAGAAAAAAAATACATCAAAGCACAATGAAAACTATTCATTGGTTCAGCGTCATCCTCTAAGGAACATATTCTCAGCCCCATTAAGCCTACTTCACACAGCTCCAGAAGCACAAAGCAGACCTTAACCCTGTGTAATCGTCTGTCTGAGGACTCCACTTATGCATGGGAATCCTCCAGTGGTACATAGCTGGAATAGCAGTCAGTTTGTCAGGGAACTTGTGTGCGCATACCTGCACACATTCTAGGCTAAATTCACATCCTTTTTCTCTGTTTCAGTGTATTTTGTTTTATTTTATTTTAACATCATAGGTTTCAGTCTTTTTTAAGAAACAAATTTTGTTTGTTTGTTTTTTAAGAAGCAAATTATGCCATCCATATCCATATATGCTACTCCACAAACAGTCCAAATGAACTCAGTGGAACTGTTTGTGGAAGGTGGAGAAAGGTTTTATACTCGGTTTGATTAATAGCACCTCAGTCTGCCCATAAAGAGATGGATTAATCCTTTTGCAGCTTCAAAGATAAGGAATTTTAAAGCTAGACATTCAGTGAAATAATATAGTAGAGAAGATCCACAGGCCAGAACTTCAGCTGGTATAAGCTGGTATAGTCCTAAAGTCTCTATTGCTGCTGTGGAGCTGTGTCAATTTACTACATCTATATATATCTAAGTATATGGAGTAGTGTTTTTTTAAAAAAAACAAAAAACAAACCCCTCCAGATATATAAAAGATAGAATCAACAGGAGATTTCCACTTTCACATTTAGGCTCTGATCTTCCAACCCAATCCATGCCAGAATTACCCTAAACTCATGCAAATTCCTTATTCATAGATTGTAGTGTCAGAAGGGACCACGGAGGATCATTGTGTCTAACCCCCTGCCCCAGGCAGGAAAGAGGACTGAGGTCAGACAACCCCAGTCAGATGCCTGTCTAGCCTCCTCTAGGAGTAGTGTTTTTAAAACACTACTCCATATACTTAGATAAATACAGATGTGGTAAATTGACATAGCTCCACAGCAGCAATAGAGACCTTAGAGCTATACCAGCTTATGATGTCAGTGATACTCTCCAAAGACCATGGTCTCCCTGTATAAGATAAAGGCTCTATCCAATGGTTGAAGCTGTGCAGTTGAGTTAAATTTGCAGAATTCTTAATGTTTCAGTTAACAGTATGCTTTCAAAAGTATCTTAAAGCTAGATTTTGGTATACAGAGTAGAAGTGAAAAGTTTAACAATAGCAAGGATATATTTCTCTATCTGTCATTTAGGGTATGTTCCAGAGAGCTCTGCTTGACAGAAAGAACAAGACCCTCTTTAGGGATCACTTTTTGGGGGGGTTCATTTTTTCTTGTCACAAAATATTAGTTATTGAAATTCCAAAAAGAATCACAATAAGGCCAGAAGA
>NW_005841846.1:1911991-1914230 GCF_000455745.1 Alligator sinensis | reverse complement strand
GGGGGGGGGGGTGTGGGTTCACCTCAATATGCACATGCCCTCACACACAAACAGCTGATTATAAAAGCTATAGTTAGTTGAAACCTGGAACAGAGAAATCCTTTAAAATAAGACTTTATTTACTAGCTTACCAGCTTTCTCCCATATACTGACACTGTGTACATAATATGCTACACAAATAAGAACAGCAATCTGTTATGTTATGTTTCACATTATTATCAAAATAATGTAGTATGCTTTCATATGTCATCTTGCGGGTGATTAATGCATGCCATGCGTGATATTCGTTTCCATTTCTTAGCACTAAAGTTGGCATTAAGAATGGATTTAATTAACTGATTTTCTATTGAAATTTGGCATTACTGCACATTAAGCACTGCTATTGTTGTAAACATGTAAATCATTCTAAAAGCATTTATTATCCTTGTATAATACATTAGGCACTTTATATTCCAACTGCCTGATGATTTCTTCGTTGTATTGGATCTGAATATTTAACTTAGTAAACAGAAGTCCACAAGCAGTATAGGGAATTTCAACCCTTATCATTTGTTTTGCAATCTAATAATGCATAGAGACAAAAAAATGCTATTATCTTCAAAGGCTGCTGTTCTGCATTGATGTTTAAATTTTAAGGAAGGTTTCAGGATTTTGAATCGTAAGACCAATTTCTCCTGTGTTCAGGCTCCTTTGGCTTCATTTGATGAAAAGAAGAGTGTCATCTGGCCTGTGAGATTTCCTACAGCATAAGGGATTTGTCAACTGATGGATGGTTCAGAGCTACCTCGTACCTAATAGTCACTGGGGTATGGCCAAAAGGAGCCTGGTCAGAAACAGAAGAAGTATGAAAAAGTGTGGACTGAATCTAAAAATAGCAGCTGCCTTTTGGCCTTTGGAGACTATTGTTAGCTCATGTAAATTAAAATGGGGCCTGGAATTCCTTTGAGACACTAGAGACTTGCAGAAGTTTTGTAGGCCTTTGGTCAAAATCTCTTCTCCTTTCCCACAATGTGTTCAATAGGTTGCAAGTATTCTGCCGTTCCCTTCCTGATAGTTATGACTTGACAGTAGTGTTTGAAAACTGCCCGCAACCCAAATAAAAAAAGAAATACTGTTGATACCTTTCCCCTCTCTGTCCCCGATCGATATTTAACTTAATAACTACAGTACATAACAAAAAACATTTGGCAGCAGGAACTTTAAATGTTGTTCAAGTGCCAGTTGCTGAAACTCTATAAACACTGTTTTTTCTTATTTATTTGAGACAGTAAATTAAATTGACTGTAACTTGAGCTGCATTTTATTGCCTCCTGCAGCGAAATGGCAAGCTTTATAAACTTCACTAAACCATAAGATCATAACTGCCCTTTTTACCAAAGATCATGTCAATTATGGTCATGAGCAGATCCACCATCTGGGTCTAATAAGATTGGGTATATCTCCAATTAAAAAACAATGATTGTATTCAAAGTGTTTAGAAAATGTCAAAGCTAAATGAGTGATGTTTCAAGAACATGAAACAAGGTAATTACTTATGTAAAGATTTCCACAGTGTCTGTAGTCAAACAATATGAAGAGCTGATGCTTCCATTTGTACACTAGATTAATAACACCTGTTTCTAGAATTGACCAATAAAGGAATTTTTTTTGTTTCCAGACAAGTATGTAAGCATTTTATCCTTTTCTGTATTGAAATTTCAAATATTGATTTTTTTTTTTAAATCAGCTATAGGACCTGAAGCCCCATGTGCTGGGGCAGGAGCCACTTGGCAGTAGCTTCCCCAACACCTGGCTAGGCATGTAGTGTCCAGCACGCATTCCCATGGCTGCCACTGCTTCTGTGCACTACCTGCTGCCCAGAGTGGCACAGAAGAGGAGCCAGTGGAGACTGGGGGAGCTGATCAGTACCCAGATGGCAGTATAAACATTTATAAACATAAAGGCGCCGGGTAATGTGGGGCCCCTGCAGGATATGCGGGGCAATCTGGTGGTTGCGTCAGAGGATAAAGCGGACCTCTTTAACCAATTCTTCACCTCCGTTTTCTTGTGCAGGGACCGGGACTTCCCTGCTGTGATAGAAGCCGGACGCGAGGGGATCACCTTCAGACCTCAGGTTGGGGAGCACCGGGTTAGAGAGCTTCTGGAGGGGCTGGACGTGTTCAAGTCAGCGGGTCCGGATGCTCTCCACCCCAGGGTGCTGAGGGAGCTAGCTGGGGTTATTGCAGGGCCCCTGGCACGG
>NW_005841846.1:1891796-1911018 GCF_000455745.1 Alligator sinensis | reverse complement strand
GAACCAGAAGGGTTTGGGGGAGATGCTGTTTCCCCTAGCCCCCGCTGGCATAACAAGGAGTAATGGGCACAAGTTGATGGAGAGGAGGTACAGATTGGACATCCGAAAAAACTACTTCACAGTTAGGGCGGCTAGGAGCTGGAACCAACTTCCAAGGGAGGTGGTGCTGGCCCCTACCCTGGGGGTCTTTAAGAAGAGGCTGGATGCCTACCTGGCTGGACTCATTTCAGTCCCGTTTTTGTTTCTAGGGTTTTTTGTTGTTCTCCCACCCTGGCGGGGGGTCGGGCTAGAAGATCTATTAGGTCCCTTCCGACCCTAAAACTATGAAACTATGAAACTACCCTGAGCAGTGGGAGCAGCAGAGCTAGGAAACTGTGTTCACTGGCTGGGCCTGGGGCCGGGGCAGGGGCCAGCGTCAGAATAGTGCCATCAGCTGATGTGGGATGGCGGCATGGCTTGGGCTGCCCCAGGCAGGAATGGGCAGGGCTTGGCTCCATGTTGAGTGCCACAGGGGCAGCCATGGTATGGATATAATCAATTGGTGGATTGGTTCCAGCCCATGGGCCATATTTTCCCCAGCCCTGGTCTAGGGCCAGCCCTGGGGAGTGACTATCCTGGGAGCTAGCTGCCAGAAAGCAGGGAGCCCAGTAACAATAGGTTAGAAGCTACCACTTGGGAAGAGACTAACCTAAGGCTAGGTCTGCAATTGGCAACCAAGGGGCAGACATCTAAGCTGCAACAGAAGAAGATGGCTGGCCATCAGGCCTAAATGGACACCCCTTGGATGTCTGAGGAACCACCTGACAGGGATGGGTGGTAAGGCCAGTGCCTGATAGCAGTTTGGACCTGCAGACAGCAGGGAGAGGAGCTTATGTTTATGTTCCAGCTGGTTTAACTGGAGGATTGAGTTCTGGGTATAGAGGAGGTGTGGAGGCCATGGAGGGATGCCTGCAGAGTACTCACTGTCAGGCAGCCTAGCCTGGGGTCAAGGGGATGAAGCTGGGAGAACAGAGGCCAGTGTCAGATAGCCTGGCCTGTGGTCTGGAGTGATCCAAAGCAGCCCAGCCTAGGGTCATAGATCCTAGAAGGATGGAGAGGAGGAGGGAACTAGGCCAAGGCTCTAGGATTAAGGTCCCAACATTGAGGTAAAAGTCATAGCAGTCTTGGCTTTAAGATGTTAGGGCTAAAGCCTGATGGAAAAAGAAGAAGCTAAACTGGGGCCAGGGACCAAGGGACAGGAGTGAGCTTTGCCAAGGCTAGGGGCATAGGAAGCTGACCAGAGTACAAGGGCCAGGAGCCCAGTAAAAAAAAGCCTTGCCAGGTCCAGGACTGACTGGAGTGTTTAACGAATAAGCCAGAGGGCCCAATGGACAGATTAAAGAGACATCTGTGACACATGGTTGGAAAAAGACCATGGATAGCCCTTAAGTCAACTGATGCCCTGGGCACTGATGGGGCCAGGAAGGTCTCCACTTAGTGCTTGGAGGCCAGGACTGGAGTCAACTAGATAAAGGAGGGATGTGCTGGCCAAAACAGACTAGGGCTCACTCTGGGACCCTGAGGCAGCCTCTCTTTTACAATAAAATTATTCCATCAAAGCATGGCAGGAGAGATGAAAAGGGAGGGTACCCCAAGGAACCGGAGTTGGGAGGGGGCCATGTTGCCATCAGGAGGCATCATGGCCACCCCTAAGAAATGGGTTGCACAGGGGACTCTATGCAGGTCAGATTCCTGCCCCACCCCACCATGCTTGACACCCCAAGCCCCCAAAGTTTTTGGGGGGGGGGGGGGGGTTCACCCCAGCACTGAGTGAATTCCCCCTTGCCCCCCCCCCAAAAAAACCCCTCCCCTCTCTGTCCTAGTTCTCTAGCAGGTTTTTGCCCAGGGCACAAACATTGCTACTTATGCTTCTAACTTAGCCTACAAGTTTGTACGTGTGTAAGTAGAGCAACATAAGACTTGGACTTCTACACTCAAGGAAAACTTTGTCAAATCTCTTGAAATAATGTAATGGATGAAGTTATTGCACTTATTTCCATTCTCTGCTTAGGGAGACATGCATAGATTTCATGTCAATAATCACATGATTGCTTAAATAAAAATAAGCACTTCTCAATATTTCAATTACAGCATGATAATCAGAATAACTGAAACATTTTTATAACAGACTAAAAAATAGTAAGGTTCTTTTCAGTACCAAGCTTTATGAATAGGTAGTTTCTTAGCAACTAAAATAAAAATCTGAAAATTATATGTCTAGCCAATATTTGTCTAAGGTAGTATAACATAAATCAAATACATAGGACTTTGACATTTTTATGTATTTACACTATTTTGGGCCAACAGCCTTACACTCCTTGGCTCAGCTCCATATTATCTTATAGATACTATAATATTTGCAAACTTGTTTGAAGAGACAAACCTGTATCTACTGGCTACAGCAAGGGACTGGCATCTATAAATTCCCTGCTGTTTAACACTAAAACATTGATCTTGTGTATGTCCAGGTGCTTTGCTTTTATTCATTTCTAATGTGGGTGTAAATGCCATGCACCTGCTGTGAGTTTTATAATAAATGCTTCTAAAGCATATACAGCTCTTTAAATGAAAGATACAATATGGCCATATAAAAATATTATAGTATTATATGATAATAACCCAGAACCCAATGGTATTACTCCTTAAAGCTACTTTAAAGTTGACCATATTTTAGGATACAATTATACTTTTGAAAGGAGATAAATAAAAGGCCATGCCTACCTACTAAACTTACTGTCCTCCAGAGCAGCATCCTCAAACATTTAGTGATGGTCCCAGTAGGCTGTTTCTTAAACTGCAAGCAATGTAAGAACATTTGTGCAGCACCATAGACAGGCTTCATACGGCTCATCAGCTTAACCAGTTTCTCCAATTGTCCTTTTATCATCCTGCACAAGAAGCATGTAAGGGGGAACTTAAGTAACATAATTTGTCATGTACAACACACTACCAAATTAAACACACACCATGTTTTTAGAAAGCAGAAGGTAGAAAAAGCTTTATTTTTTTCCAGAGTCAGAGCTGCCGGTGGTCCAGGGACTTACTCTGTATTGAACCAGGATGTTTCTGCTACCTGTTGCCTCACTCAGACTATCTCCTGGGATGTCACACTTCCTGGACACATGGGCTAGGTACAGACAGTCAAAAAGTTTGAGTTCTGAATCAATTCAATCTTTGCAGGTTAGTTTAAAATGCACAGATTAAATTGAAACAGCAGTTAACAGACATTTACCTTTGATTCAGAAAATGCAGCCACATGCTTGCAGTGGCTCAGGCAGAAGCCAGGAAGCACTAGAGAACAGCTCTCTGGCTGTGTGCTCACTTTCTCTTCCTGCTGCCCCTGAGGACTCTGGGATTTGCAGTCTATACTTACAACAGCAGGATTTTGCAAGGTTGTTCATCACTTCCTCTACCTGCTTCCAGGTGCCTCTGAGATTTGTAGTCCACAGTTGCATCCAGCAGTAAGTTTGCATGGGGGAAGAAGTATTTAACCCCTCTCCCTGGCCCCAAATACCAGCTGGGGCTAGCCTGGGGGGGCAGTCTCCCTGCCCCACTGCAGATTGGGCTGCATCCTCAACTGGGATTGCCCCCATTCCTCTTGTCAGCCAGCCCTCACTGCTCCAGCTAGGGAGCAGAGGGGAAGCCCAGCCCTGCTTTCTAAAGCAGACAGCACAGCCCATTCCAGGGCTGCAAAATGCTGGGGTGCTGAAGGACTCTGATTTAACTTGAACCAGGAAGGGGTCTGGGACAGAAGTTTCATAAACTGGTTGGCACAAATCAGTTAAATCTGATATGACATTCAATTAGGTTTATCTTAAACCAGTTTCAGCCATTTTGAACTGGTTTATGTGCACTGAGCTTCTTTTCTGTTACAGGTTTAAACCAGTTTCTGATCACTTAAACTGGTTTACGTGCAACTTCTCTCCCTAGCTTTTATGTTCCAGGAGGACTTATTCTATGTCATATAAGGTTAGGACTCTTGCTAGACCATTAGCAAGATTGTTACTTCTTTACTGTAAATCAGTAATAGTCAAAGTTTTGACCCCCATGGGCCAGATGAATAGCATAGGGCTAGTTCATGGGCCAAATGAATGACACACCAGGATTGGGCCCCCATGGCCTCTGCTGCAGTTGGGCTCTGCACTGTCTGTACCTGCTGAGATTGGGCTCTGCACCATCCCCAACCTAGCCCAATGTGCTGGGATCAGGCCCTGAGGCCCCACTCTCACCCTGCATGCCCGGATTGGGCCCTGTGCTGCCCCTGCCCAACTCCATGCACCAGTGCTACACCCTTCACTGCCCCGCACACTTAATATAGCAGGCAGGCTTACACTACCAACCACTGGGCCTCCCCACAACATATTGATATGGTATATCAAGGGTGGAAATGAGTGTAATATCGTCTACCAGTTCCCAGGTGGAGAACAGGCATCTGACATAAATTATAGATATTTCTAGCTTCTCTAATTTAAACCACAGCTGATACAGGTCAGATCTCAGAATCAGGGAGAACACAAGAATTGCCATTTACTGAGTTGGACCATAAGTCTATCTTGCCCAGTATCCTACTATTCACTATTGCTCAGGGTGGGATCCTGCCCAACATCCAGGTAGTGCTGCTGTCTAAGAAAACTGAAAGCCACAAAGCCAGCAACAAAAGAGATCTGTGTGAATTCAGACCTAGACTTGGAAACATTCATAACACAAAAAGACTGTCACACACAGTGGCAGAGAGTAAATGCTAAAAGAGAGAGTGAACTGGTACAATCAGGGTTTTTTTTCCCCACTGTTCCTCTCTCACTTGCAGCCTCCAGCACTTAAGGTCAGAAAAGTTGTCATTCAGAGGCTGTATCTGTATTTCCCATGCTCAAAAGCTACTGATGACTTTTCCCTCCAAGAATTTGTCCAATCCCTTTTGGAAACTAGCTAAACAGTCAAGCTGCCACAACATCTGGTGGCAATGAGTTCTACCCTCTAAGTATATGCTGTGTGAAAAAGAATTTCCTTTGACATACCATAATCCCAGTGTCCTGCACCAAGCAAAGCTAAGAACAAGACAGAATTCGACTCGGTTACTGTGCACATATACCACATGCAACAAAATCCTGAATAGCTTTCTTATAGTTACTGTAGAAGTCAAAAACTTAATAAAATCCTACTGTGCCTAAAAACTTCCAACAAAAGTGTCCATCAGCCTGAGCTGCTTGAAAGTAACAACAGCTCAGTTTTACATTTCATTTCCAATACAGTCTACATTGTAGCTACAATCATGTCTCTTGCCTGTATTTCTGCTTTTAACTTTGCAGACTTTAAATCATGTCATGAATATTTATTATTATTTTAGCATATTAATGTAAAACAGTGACCATCCACCTAAACCGACGACCTTTTCATGATAACTTTTCCATTGATCCAAACATGGCATTTATTTTTGGCAATATTCAGAAAAGAGAGTATTTTGTTTTAGACAGATAGAGACAATATCCTACTGTTGGGATACCCTCTGGTTTTGATTAGTAGGAGGAAATTTGCTGGATTGAAATAGTCCATTTTCATCAGTTTTACTCAGTCTTTCTATACTATCAAATCTTCTAGATGAACTGATAGCAGTTTTCCCATCAATGTGAAGAGTGTTACATTGTGTTATGCTGTGAACTATTGTTTGATGATGTGATTCACCTGAAAGACAAAACGTGATCTCTCCCTGTGGGCCACTTATTAATGTGGGACATCTGTTTTATGCTGAAAAGGCTGCTTATCTTTACCTGCTTCAATATGAGTGTTCTTTTTTCAACTTACTGGGTGTGTCTACACAAGATGCTTAACTGAGCAGTAGCCTAGTTTAATGCTCAGTAAGTACATGTGTCGATACATGTGCATGCTTACTGCACAGTAAATAACTCTACTCGCAAGTAAATTTGCTACCTCAAATGCAAGTAGCAAATTTACTCATAATTAGTTACTGCAGTTACACATCTGTAGATGTGACCTGGGAGCAAATTTGCTCCTAAATCAGCCCTTCCACTAGGGGGCTGGCCTGAGGCTAGCCCCAGGGCTCTGGGCTGGGAGCCTCTCCTGCCCCAGAGCTGGGCTGCCTCTATGGCAGCCCCTGCACCAGACCTTTAAAACCCTGCAGGGAATCAGGAGCTGGCAGCCCCTGGGACAAGAAGTTGCCTATGCCCCTGCCCATGCCCCTGCTTTCCCCATAGGGGTCTCCAGAGAGACACCCTGGGGCAGCCCCATCCCACACCACCACTGCTCACTGAGTGTGCCCCTTCTGCATGTGTTCTGGGCACTGTATGAGGAGCTATTTGTGTAGACTGAGGGGTCCCACCCCACTATGCCCTGCTGCTGCTGATGGCCATGGTGCCCTGGGTGACCTGCATACCTGGCACAGAACCCTGAGCTATGACAGCAGAGGGGGCAAGCCTGGGCTTCCCCACAACCTCTGCCACTGCCTGGAAGACTACCTGTGGCTGTGTTACATATCCCTGTCCCCACTGCCAAGGAGGACATTGCCACCAGCATCTTCTTTCTTAAGAGGACCATGATTTCCCTGTTTAGCCAAGAGGGCTTCCCAGCCCTTCTGTTACCTTTTCTTCGCATAGGAATGAACTTCTTTTGTGTTTCAAGGATTGTGTCCTTAAGGAACAACCACTCTTTGTGCATACCTTTTGCCTTCAGTCCCTGGGCCTGCAGCACTTGCCCTACTAGTGACCTTAGCTTGTTGAAATTTGCATTTTTGAAGTTCAAGACTTCAGTCCTGATATCCAATTTGTCTGTCTTATGTCAGGTAGTGGACATGATGGTTTCATCCAGACTTCCCTCTCTATTTAGTTGGTCACCAGGTCATCTCCTTTGGCCAGAACCAAGTATAGTGGAGAGCCACCTCTGCTTGGCCCATGCACCTCCTGAGTCAGGAAGAGCTCCTCAACAAAGGTCAGGAAGGATCGTGATCGTTCCAACTTGGCCGAGTGTTCCTCCCAGGAGATGTCAAGATACTTAAAATCACCCATGACAACCATGTCACATGCACATGCAGCCTCAGTCAGTTCTTGGGTGAACTCCAGATCAAGTTCCTCCCCGTTTGGTGGTCTGTAGTATACACCTACAGTTAGGCAACTTGAGTGACATGGTCTTGGGCCAGGTGGCATTCGGCATGGTGGGCCATGTGGGCCAGCACAGTAGCCAGCATGATCGCAGGATGCTGGTTGCCACTGCCAGGGGCAGGAGTTGGAGCAGCCAGAGCATAGGGAGACACAGGCAGGGAGAAGAGAGTTGTCGCATGCTGTCCCTCTACTGGGCACACTACTAGCTGCCCCATTGGCAGACCAGGGCAGGAGTCTGGGACCTGCCCCACCTCTGCACCTCTTTCCAAGCCCGATGCCTCAATCACCCAATCAGGGCTAGAAGCTGCCTCTGACTGGGAGAATTCCCAGCCCCCACTCCATGATCACAGGGCAGGTGCTGAAGCTGGTGGGGAACACTCTAGGAAGCTTGTTTGCCACTCAGCTCCTCAAGCAGTGAGCTAGGTGGGAAATAGGCTGGGGAGCTTGTTCCCCACTCAGCTCCATGAGCACAGAGCTGGGCAGTTATTTCCTTGCTCGGCTTCACACTCATTGAGCTGAGTGGGGAACAGGCTCCCCAGTCCTCATCAGCAGAGAGCTCCCAGCACCAGGCCTATGACCATGGGGCCAACTCTGGGAGATCCTTATCTTCCAGGCCAAGCTCCATAGTTGATAAGGATCTCCAAACACCCATCCCATGACCCAGGGCAAGTGCTGAGAAATAAGGATCTCTCAGCACCAGCCCCACACCATGGAGCCAGTGCTGGGAGATAAGGATCTCCCAGCCCCCCACTCCCATTACAGGATGGCTTGAAGCTCCCTGCTGCCAGGGCAGGGGGACATAGTCCCCAGCTCCGGTGAAGGAGCCCATCCCAGCAGTAAGCAGGGAGCAATTTCCCACCCCCTTATAGCCAGCTAACCGGGAACGGTTTGCTCTCAGTTAGGCATCTACATGCGAGCTTCTACGCAGTAACTACTCATGAGTAAATTTGCTACTTGCCTTTACAGGTAGCAAATTTACTCGCAATTATCAAGGTTTACTGTGCAGTAAACATGTGCACATGTAGACGCATATGCTCATTGTGCTGTAAACTACACTTTTCAGTAAAGCATCTCATGTAGACATGCCCACTGTGACTACTTAACTCTCATTACTATTAGTGGGAATACTAAGAATACATAGCACAAGAAGACAGATACCATTCAATAAGCCGAACTATTAAAAAAAATTAATGTTAAATCAAAGGGAGGTTTAAATAGTAAATTATATAGGATGTCCCAAGAACAGCACTGGACCTTAAGATCAAGGTTCACTGAGAGTTCAATTGTGTAATCCTTGACATTAGAGCACTGTAGATTTGAAAAATCTCAGTTCATGAAGCTCCTATCTCAGGACCTAAAAACAGATCCTCTCCTAAGTGGTATGGAAGGGAACTTCTAACTAGTTTATCACAGTTAAAAAGTTGTTCTGAACCCATACCCGAGAAGAACATTTATGCTTCTGTAGGGCACAAATGTTGCTGTAGTCAGTAGATGTTGACCTTGCTCAGTAATCATATGGAAATCAATTGCAACATTCAGCAATGCAGGTTTTTAAAGAATGCCAAGAATAAAAACCAAGCAGCTCATAATGTGGAATACAGTATTATTTGTGGAGGTGCAGACTAAATCCTGTAATTGCACACAGCATGAAGTTCAAAATCTTTGTTGAGACTGGCAAGATCAGAAATAAGTCTGTAAGTGTATGCACTGGTACATTTTGATTTTGGGACTTGGAAAAAGTCAATCTTTGGATCCAACATAGCCCTGTTGACCAGATCATAGATTAATCCATTCCAAACACAGGTGCACTGTCAAGGTGTTACCAATTTAATTACTTTTGGATCAATCATCTGCACCTGCTTCCTAGTTCATATTTCATGCCATGATCAGATTACACACTGCATTAGTCTTCATGTTAGAAACTACACATTTTGACAAAATAGACTTTAATCAAATGCAGAGATGAATTCATCCCAACTGTAATTCATCTCATCATTTCAGTAGAAAGATTTCATTTGGCCCATACAGCAAGGTTCTACCTTTTGTGTTTCAGTCATCAAGTTGGTGACTGAAATCAAGGACAATAAGAAGTCCTTCTTTAGGTATATGGGGAGCAGGAGGAAAGCCAAGGGAAATGGCTTATCCATTTCATAGCAAATTAACAAGACTGTGTTATATTCTGATCTTCAGTAACATGCAGATATGTTTGAGTATGAATTTGATTATGTGTAGGTGTATAAATGTGTGTGTGTGTGTGTGTGTGTGTGTGTGGTGGATATACATATGTGTATATATGTATATGTATATATGTGTGTAAAATGTGTGTGTGTATAATCGCACACACACACACACACACACACACGTGTGTTTGTTGTTTGTGCATGGATATATACATAATGCCTGCTTTCCACTATCATAATTCAATGTGCAATTCAACCCCTCAATGGATCTTTTTTCCTCTTACAAATATAAACAGACAACAAATGTAAGGCTCACCCCAATAATTTGTCATGAGAAAGGAAAACAATGTTGAGTTTGGCTTCAAAACTGCCTTTGTTTTCTGTCCAGTATATACTGATAATGCTACTTTGGTTTCTCTGGAAAATACTGTCACATCAATATCTTATTGAGATTCATAGAACCATAGAGAAGTAGGGCTGGAAAGGACCTCCAGATGTCATCTAGCCCAGCCCCCTGCCCGAAGCAGGATCATCTCTATCAAAACCAGGCCCTTAATCTTTCTTGTGGCCCTTCTATGGATCCTTTCAAGATTCTCCACATCTTTTCTGAAGTGTGGCACCCAGAACTGGATGCAATACTTCAGCTGGGGTCTCACCAATGCTGAGTAGAGAGGACGTATCACTTCTTTAGCCCTACTTGCGACACATCAGCTAATGCATCCCAGTATGCTATTAGCTTTGTTAACTACATCATTGTATGGTGACTCATGGTCATCCTAGGATCAACCATCAGCCATCGTGCTGGCCAGGACACCTCCTCCTAACCTATATTCATGTCTCTGGTTACTTCTCCCCAGATGAAGCACTCTGCATTTATCCTTATTGAACTGCATCTGGTCCCACTCCACCACCTTTCCAGCTTGTCCAGGTCCACTCAAATCCATATCCTATCTTCTAATGTGACCGCTTTTCCCCACAACTTACTGTCATCTGCAAACTTGGCCAGCATTCTTTTCACATCCTCATCTAAGTCGTTGATCAAGATGTTGAACAGCATGGGGGCCAAGAACCAAACCCTGTGGGACACCACTGGTCACCTCCCACCAAGATGATACAGACCCGTCCACTAACACTCTCTGGGTTTGACTGCATAGCCAGTTCCCAACCCACGTAACCATAGACTTTGCCAGGCCACAATCCCCCAGTTTTTTATGAGCGTCATGGGAGACCATATTGAAGGCCTTTTTAAAATCCAAGTACATGACATAAATCACATCTCCCATATCTAAGCAGTTTGTTACTTGATCATAGAAGGAGACGAAGTTGGTTGGACATGACCTGCCCATGATAAAACCATGTTGGCTATCATTCAGCATCATGCCTTCTGCCAGTCTCTCACAAATGGTGATAATTTGATAATTTTTTCCTTGATAATTTTTTCCAAAATTTTACCCAGTATCAAGGTCAAACTGACTGGCCTATAGTTTCCCAGATCCTCCCTCCTCCCCTTCTTAAAGATTGGCACCACATTGGCCCTTTTCCAGTCTTCCAGGACCTCTCCTGAGCACCACAAGTCTTCAAAAATGTTTGCCAATGGTCCTGCAATGACTCCAGCCAATTCCCTCACCACTCTTGGGCATAGTCCATCTGGCCCTGCCAATTTGATGACATTCAGCTGCTCTAAGTGCTTCCTCACCAATTCAACACTGACTATTGGCTGACAATCGCCACCCCGCCTCCTCCCCCACATCCATCCAGTATCCAAACAGGTGGGAGACCACCATTTGTATGCAGGAACACTGACTCAAAGTATTCATTAAAGAGTTCAGCTTTCTCCTGACTGTCTATTATCAGCTGCCCTGTCCCATTCTGCAGGGACCCCACATTTTCCTTGGCTTTCCTCCTGTTCCCCATATACCTAAAGAAGGACTTCTTATTGTCCGCAATTTCAGTCACCAACCTGATCTCAATTGCCACTGTTGCCTTCCTTATCCTTTTCCTACAAATGCTGGTTATACTTGTGTATTCCTCCTTGGTGATTACACCTCGTTTCCACTGTCTGTAAGCCTCCCTTTCTTTTTTAAGCAGTCCTTGACTCCTCTGGTAAGGCAAGAGGGCTTCTTGGCCCCTTTACCACCTTTCCTGCATACAGGAATGGACCTTTTCTGTGCTCTGAGGATTGCTCCTTTGAGGAACAACCACCCTTCCTGAATTCCCTCCCCCTCCAGTCTTTCTTCCCATAGGGTCTCTCCCATTATTTTCCTAAGCTCATTGAAGCCCGTAATCCTAAACCCATCATCTAAATCTATTCCTAAACCCATAATCCAAACTCTACATAAGACTACAGTCAACTTGTCAGTACACTACTCTAAATACCACACCACAGGTTAGGAATTACTGGGTGCATCTACCTGAGACATCTTACTGTGAAGTAGCATAGTTTACTGCGCAGTAAGCATGTGTGTCTACACGTGTACGTGCTTATTGCGCAGTAAACCTCGCTAACTGCAAGTAAATTTGCTACCTGAAAATGCAAGTACCAAATTTACTTTCAATTAGTAATGGCACAATAGCACTTGGGCAGATGCCTGACCAGGAGCAAATCTTTTCCTAGTCAGCTGGCCACTTTCCAAGTCCCCTGCCCCAATCAGGGAGCTAGGTCTGGGAGCATCCTACTGCTGTTGCAGGAGGGCATTGTCCCTGACTCGGCAGCAGACAGCCCGAGGGCAGGGAGCAATATCCCAGCCCTGGCCAGGGGACAGCTGTTTCCTGGCCTGGTGCTCCCTACCAGCCCCTGGGTTATCATCACCCAGGCGGAGCCTGGAACTCACCCTGGTGATGACAAGGGCCCATTGCAGGGCTCCAGGAAGTGAAAGCAGTTTGATGCCATTAGCAGCAGATCTTCTCCTGCTTCCCTACATGTGTAGATGCTTACCCAGGGGAATGTTCACTCACGAGTAGTTTACTCATGAGTAAACTGCTCCCAGATATAATGCACATGTAGAAACACCTACTGAGTCCCTGAACCAGAAGTCCTTTTTGAAGTTGAGCCACTCCCTAGCATTTAGTAGTCATTGGATAAAATGGATGGAGAGCGGTGCACAAACTTCTGCCCCACTAGAAGTAAGGATCCAGGTTAGAATCCAGGGCCTGATTGTTACAATCCAGTTACTTATGTAGTTGGAAAGTGCAATCCAGAAATTAAGTTGGAAACTGAACACAGAGGGTCATATTGGTAAGATTTTGGCATTTTTATTCAGTATGCTTGAGAAGTATCATCAATATGCTTCAGCCTGCTGATAATAATACCCATGACAGTATCACCAACTTGTCTGGTTATGAGAAGTTTATCTCAGTGCTACCCTCCAGCTGGGTCAAGACTGAAGAGTAAATGGGAAACAGTTGGGTAAAACTCAATCCAGTTTCAACAGAGTTAGAACTCAGAAAACTATACAGAATGGATAATTCAGTCAAAAGTTTCAGCCCTTTTACTCTCGTTGTGAGCTCTCCATGAGCAGGTGGATTTTATTAAGCTATTTTTGTAACATTCTACACAATATAAGATATTGATGAAACAATAACTTTCAGATCAACAGAAATAACAATGATTACAGCTGCTGGATAGAAACCAATGTCAGATTTACCCAAAGAAAAGAATGAATGCACTCTTTTATATCATTTCCTGTTACCAGCCTGTAAAACTTCATTACTGGCCACCAATTCCTAACCCCCTACATTAGTAAACTATATTTAACTGAAGCCTAGAACTGATAAAGTCACACTCTTTTCCTCTACTAGGAGAATGCTATTATGTTGGCTTTATACACTTACTACATCTCTCTCATTAACACACAAAAGCATGAATAATGTATGATATTGTGGGTTTATGTGAGGTATGCAAGAGGATTAACCCCTTTATTTATTGGATGGTATCAAGTTTTAGTCTCTTTGAAGTCAACAGATTTCACATAGTTAAAAACTTACACATCACATCTCAAGTTTAGAGAGAAGTAGTTTCTTGTAAAACTTTGCTTTATCTAAGCAAAACATATAATAAATTATGTATATCTCAAGCTCTTTGGCATTGTATTAGTATATTCATTAGGGAAATGTCAAATGGAACATAATACAAATTAAATTCATGCATTTCCAATGAGAAAATTTGAAAGGAAATTATTGCATTTCTATTGATTCTGTAAATCATCTTATAGAATACTGTATCAAGGATATAATTTTAAATAAAATTTGCCAGGTGGTTAAAAAGTTGTATAAGAAAGATATACTTTTGTCTTGAATGCCAAAGATGAGCCACAAGTTAATCTACAATAGCTGCTCTGACTAACCCTTACTACAGCATATATTTCATAGATTTTCATAGACATTAGGGTTGGAAGGGACCTTGGAAGATCATCAAGTCCAGCCCCCTGCTGAAGGGCAGGAAGTCAGCTAGGGTCAAAGGATCCCAATATATTATGGTTCTCTGTTTTTAAAATCTGTTTAGATGGTTTCACTAATCCATAATGATATTGCATGAGCAGGATAATCACACAGGTGTAATTTCAGATCAAATAATTGCATGTATTGTGTTTTTTTCTCAAGTGTGGTAATTATCAATATCTTCCTGAAGCATTTCCCTATAAGAAAGGATGATTACAACAGTTACCTTCCCTTTTTCTGTTATTACTTACCATTTACAAAGATATACCCCTTCATTCAAACCTCAGTCAGGCTTTTCTGATTTATCAAATAATTACAAGTATTATTTTGCAAACAGCATCTACCCACCTTCCTTGTAAATGGTATGCAGAAAACTAGCCTCCCCAGAAATAGCTACATGTATCTACTGCTATCTGGAAAAAATGGCTGTGACAGAGGTGCAGCTACATGTGAGACACTAATGATTCATTTATTTATGCATGCAATATGACAGCGTATTTACTTAAAGATGGTTTAGAGGGCAAGAATATCAGTAGAAGAATGTGCCAATTTCAGCCGTAATGTATAATGTAGCATAAAGTAGAGCCTGTAACAGGGTGACAGGTTCTATGACTCCGTAAAGGAATGAAGGGCATCTTAATCTCTGCTACTAAAACTTTACCTTAAGTTTCCAGGCAATAAAGGAATCCATCAGGCTGGCAGGTGCATCCAAAATGAAGGAGATAGAAATGACTCTTGGGATCACAGAAACAGCTATGCTTGAAGAGCAACATTAGGCCTAGGTTGATGCTCTTATTCTTTTGAGATACCAGTACATTCAAGCCTCAGCTAAAAGGGTAAATTCAGAAACTAGCAAGGAGACTGAGTGAATTACTTGTTCTACTGAGGTCAGTGATGAGATTCCCACTGACTTTATTTGGGGAGAGTCCAGCTTCTAGATTTGGTCTACACTAGTAGTGTCATGAAAGGGAGGCAACCAAGGCACAAGCCCCCATCTTCAACTTGGAGGGAGGGCAGACTGCAAAAATAGAGGGCTTCCCCATGTGCCACCACCACCTGCTGCACAGAACTGCCCAGTTACACCTATGTTCTACACTACAAACCTTTGCCAGCATAATGTTGTTGGGGATGCAGAGGAGGAGAAGAAGGATCTTTTATACTCCTGGTCAACATAGCTCTGCCAGCAAAGCTCCTTGTCTGGACACAAGTGTGCCAACATCTGGCAGAAAAAAAATATTTTATTCAGGGACTTGATGTAATGAAGCTAGCAGAAAAAAACTCTTCAGTTGCCACATGCCACATCTCCACAGGGGGAGATCTGCCAGTATAACTCTTCTGGCAAAACTGTGGCAGTAGCAGCTCTGTAATACAAAGACACCTGCTATTTACTTTTGTTCAGACAGACTCACCAATAAAGATTACTGATATGCCTGAGAATCTAACTTGGCATAATTTATAAACTGAAGCCATAAATTGGTGGGAAGCTAGCCCCACCAAAATAGGATCTCTGACAACTCAACATGTGCCAGCTGGATTCAATATGGGGGACTGGACATGATGGAGATCAGAAGTGCCTTTCTATTGCTATGTCTCAGCTGACTCTGAGGAAGGGCAGTTCATGTCTGACAACTCATCTAACATCTCTCCCAGATACAGAATTTTTCCAATGAAAGATATTAGTGAACAAGTCCAGAGGATGAGGGGAAGCACCTTTGAATTGTCTAGAATTGGTTCAGTCCCTAGTCAAAGCTTTAGTTGTCATGACCCAAAGGCATGATTTTGTGTGTGCTTCGGCACCAGAATTATCCCCGCCAAGTTGCAGCTTCATTGCACAGGAGAGTTTCCTGTTGCAGAGGAAAACCCTGGTGCAGGGACGAGTTTCTGCTGCCTTTCTGCAGCTTCTTTTGCAGAGTGCATTGCTCGAGTTGCAAGAGGAATGCACGGTGCAAAAGAGTTCCCGCCACCGGTATGCAAATTTGTTCCCCGCTATTGGCTAGTTCTAAATTATTCCCACGTGGCGGCTAACGAATGGCCTGTTAGCCGTATAAGAGGCTTGAGCAGTTTCCGCCCAAGCCTAAGAGGACTCCACATCCATCTCGTGGGGACTCTGGATACACGCCAGGGTAATAGAGACCCTGTGTGAGATTCAGAGGAGCTTGGCGACCTGATCCATCGCCCACCTCTTCCCGTCTTTGATCGCAAATTTTATAAGACGTATCTCCGATTCCGATTTTGGTGGCGCGTTCACCCAGAGCATCCGGAGCTCTGTTCCGTGGAGCCTAGCAAACTCCACGTGACTGTCCGTGTTGTCTGTGTCTGTAACCGCAACTCAAGCAAGTTTTCCAGCCTACACCACTGCCATCTTGGTGTAAGTAAACAATCTTTAAAACTACCGCTAAGCATTTGTGCCTAATTCCAGCTCGTCACCCTCCCTCTCCGATTCAGCGTGCCCGGGCTGCTGGCCGCAGCCCGCGTGCAGCACGAAAAAGGGCTTGGGTCGCTCCCAGCCCGCACATTAGTAACCTTAATGACTCACCTAAATTGCATCCAGACTGTTAGGATATAGTTACAGTGCAGCTTCCCCATCTATGAGGCTCCCACCCCTAATACTCACTGCCTCCTCTGCTCTGCTTCTATTCAGCTGGAAAACTCATGATTGTTCCCTGCTTCAAGCACTTGCATGAGTGAAGCACAAGGGTGACCTTCCACTTTTCTGCCATTCTTTTGCCTCCAGTTTACCACAGGGCTGCCAATGGTCCATAAATGTATGGACAGTCCATGAAGAAATGACTAACAAATACTTGTCCACAAAAATATTTAGATGAGTGTAAAATTTATGGAGGCTTGGCAGCCCTGCTCCCCACACTCAAGACCTTTGGATGTTACCAAAAATACTTTGGGTATTGTATATGTAGGAAGGAGGGTTCTTTCTCACTTATTTGCAGAGGGAGGGGGAGAGGAAGGGGGCAAGTGAGGGCAGGCCTGGCTGACAGGGAGTATGTCCTGAGCACAGGGGGCAGGGCTTGGAGTGTCCCTGTCCTCTGCTCTACTTTTCCCCTCCCTCCTGTCTACCTTGTGGTTTGCAGCAGCAATGGGGAGGGGAGGATCAGGCTCTTTTCTATTGCAACAGGTCAGGGAGGCTACTTATAGTCCATTCACAGCAGCAGGCTTCTCTCTCCCATCTCCTGCAAAGGAAGGGGCAAGCTATAGACCCTTTACACCTCAGCCCTCCTCTTGGGGGAGTATGCAGTAATTTGGAAGAGGTGAGATACTGCACAGCAGGGGAATGAGACAGATACACTCCTACCTTTCCTGCTATCTGCACTGAGAAGGGAAGTTTATTTGGAAAGATAAGCTGGTGCCTGAAGCAGTTTCTAGAAGTAACAAGCAGGCACATGGGCAACTGGTGCTGCTTTACCTGCGGCCGATCCTGCCAATTGGGGAGGGTCCCCCCACAGCTGATTGCAAGACAGCCAATCACTATGGCCAATCGCTGTGGCCGATTGCTGCAGCCACTTCCAGAAGTGGCTACAGCTGCTTCTGGGAGGGCCATAGTGCTCCATTCCCTGGCCGGCGCTTGCAGGGGGGCACCTGCACTCCCACCTACCTCCCCTACACATCGCCTAAGGGATGATCGCAGCCAGTCAGGGGATACACTAGCCCTCCCCATACACCCCCTACACATCACCACTGGACAGGCAGGCAGTTACTACCTGAGGTATTTGGATCAGTTGTCTCTTTGTGGGTTCAAGCTCCTACTGCACTGTGCCCAGGAAGGCATTAGCTCTCAAGGTCAAACTCTATACATTTACTGAGTAAAAGGATGCCATTGGAATTGGCCTTGCCCACTCCTTCCTTCCCAATGGTGCCCCTTCCACACATTAATGTCCCAGTCAACTCTTGCATTGAAGTCTCCAAGGAGGATGATCTTATCCTCTTTTGGGATGGTAGTCAGGATGTCATCACAATGCCAGTGTCCTCACTGATGCTAACACCACCAATGTGGGAGCATTGATTATTCAACATCAGTTGCAGTGAGCAGGGCATTGTGTGCGCTTGTCTGATGTATGTATACCAAAGCAACTGCTATGCTCCCAATTCAGCCAAGGACAAAGGACATGTGGGGACCAAAGGAAACACCTCAAGGACCCCCTCAAGGCAAACATTAAGAAGTGTGGCATTGACACCACAAATTGGGAAAAACTAGCCCAGGACTGGGCTACATGGTAACACCTTGTGAGAGAAGGCACATCTTACTTGGAGGAAAACCATTTCACCCTGGAGCCAGAAAAACAACAGAAAAGAAAGGAAAGGAAGCAAGACCAAGAAATCTGTGGTCCAACCCTCCCACCTGTGGCATTTGCCAGAGAGTCTGAATCTCTAGGATCAGTCTTCTTAGCCATCAATGGACTCACTTAAAACCCTTTACTTGACTCAGGGGAGCGATCATTCTCAACTGTGAGGGATTGTCCATGATAACAATTAGCTCTCTCTGCTGGAGGAAGGGTTTAGCTTTACAAAGATGTAGCAGGAATACAGGTGTGACAGAAAATGCTGTGAATCATTGGATTTAATGATATTGGGAATTTTTAAAAAGACCCTGGCTTCTGAGGGCAGAGGAAAGGGGATTAAAGAGCTCTTGTGCCTATGAACTACACAAATAAAATGTGGGTTTTTGTATTTTGCACTCCCTTTACTTTATGTGAAATATGTGTCAGGAAAAAAGTTTGGTTTTTCATAGAACGTTTTCAGATTGTCAGTTAAAAAAAAAAGATGGTAAACCTGGTTTACCAATACATATGGACCGAAAGGTAATGCTTCATCAGGCCTAGAGGTTACAGGAAAAAGGCGATGCTTCATCAGGCCTAGAAGCTACAGCTGACACCATAATATTCATCACTTCTAAAATGGGTCCTAAGAAGTTTAACATGGCTCATCTTACACATCATTTGTGTGTTTTGCTGAGCCAATCATTCTTATATTTACTGTTCCCTTCATCCTACAATATTAGTTCTTTATGTTGATGATACAGTAATTTGCCCGTCCCCAGACATTCATGCTAATATAAATAAATATAGTTATACATGGGACTTCATAATACCCGAAAACATTTAATCACCTGCCTGTCATTTCTATAAAGTGGGAAGAATTGGTCACTGGAACTCAACATGATTTTTTAAAAAGTTTGATCCTAAGAGAGAGATCAACTGCACCATTTGGTGATTCCATTTCTTACTGTAAAGATATCATGTATTCCATAAATTAGAGTTTTGTGTTTTATGGCTTAACCAGTGCAACATGCTTCTGTTTGATTTGCTAACCACTCCATTTTTCCCATTTACACTCTAATTAATGGTGTGTAAAGGTAAAATAGATGGCCAGTAAAAATCCAGAATGGATGTTAAAACAGCACAGTAAGTTGGCACATTACACAGAACATATTGGGCCATAAAAATC
>NW_005841846.1:1883917-1891765 GCF_000455745.1 Alligator sinensis | reverse complement strand
TCTTTCCCATCACAAATTTCATAGAAGGAACACAAGCTAATATATCATGAATCTGTTCTCTTGACAAATCTTTTTTTCATGATAAAAAGCATATTTAAAATGGGAAAGGTATTGCACAGATCAGTCCTATGGTAGAGAAATATCTTTAAACTTGGGCTTTCTGCAAATACAGTGTGAAATATAATTTAAACTATAGATAACTTCCCAGTTAGAATTATCAAATATACATAGAGAAAAGAAACATGATTATGCAGCCACAGAACCACATTATCATGTCACATTTAGCTATAAAGAACATTTCTGTCAGATGTTTTATTATGAAAATCCCCCTCAATTGAGTTTCTGGCAAAAGAGCTGAATTCTGCAAGTGAACACAATATTGGGACGTATTACCTCACATAATATAATGGAAGTTGTTGAATGTATTAAGTGTGGGACTATCATTTTCCAAATTCATATTTGGATTTTAGCATTAAAATAGAACATTCAGCCAAATCTAGTCCTGATCTTCTCTTTGGGTTTTTTAAGAAAGATTGTTCCCTCTAAGTCCTTAAAAGCAGGTCAAGAAATACTTTCAAACAAGTACTTTTATTTATTATACATCACTGGTTCCTATGTAGTTATTAATATGCCATGTCCTAAAGTCCTTACTAAATGTTCATGATGCCTTTCCTCAAACAAAACTCCTAGGCCATGTCCAGACAAGCACGGTGGCAGCACGCACTGAACATTCAGGCATTTCCCATGCTGCTACCTTGGAGCATGGGGGAGTGGGGAGTTGACCCCAGGAGATCCCGCGGTCAAAACTCCACATGGAAAAAAGGCAGGGCAGCACATGTGGAGGAAGTGCATGTCACCTGAAACCTGAGACTGGCTGGCCAAAGCCATACTCCAGCTGCCACCCAGGCTCTGCAGAAGCGCCAAGGCTACAGGTTCCCAAGGCCCCCAGGACCCAAGGTAAGGCTGCTGGGGCCAACACAGTTGCTGGCCCCTGCCTCTGCTACCCTACTCAGGGTAACCTGCCATGTACCAGAGGGCATGTGGCATGGGCATTCCCTGGGGACAACTAGCAGTTGTGCCGCTGCTAGTTTCCCCCTGGGAACCAAATGTCCATGCTCATCTGAATGCGGCCCTATTGACTTTAATTTGCTCCACAGTGTTTTAAAATTAAATTTGCCTTGAAAACAATAATGGAGGACAATATTTCCCAGAATCTGAAACAGTTTAAAGGATTCCCATGCTTTTAATAATTGTCCCAGGGTTCATGAACCCAAAATTCTAGCACGGGTTCTCTTGTTCTTAACATTTATAGCATGAAATGATGTATGGCTAAAGCTGCTGATCAGATAGAAGTTTTGTGTCCATATTGTGTGTGATGCTAAAGGCAAACTGGAAAGATATTTTTAAAATAAAAATGTTAATAAACGATTTTCAATTCCAAATCAGTAAGAGAAGAATTCACCCCCTCAGAAAGACTGAATAATTGGGCTTCATGTAAAGAATAAGTGGCTAAGCTTGGATAAAATTATCTGTCCAGATTGTTACACTTTGCAGTCATCACTCTGGTTAGCTAGTAATGTCCTTTTGATTTCTGTGACATGACTTGAACCAATGACTCAGTAAGCAAATATAGAGCAATCATAGGATGCTCTCTGCAGCATGTATGGCACCCTGAAGCTCTTCATGTGTAGCTACTCCATTCTACCAACAAACACTAACAGAATACAAATGTGAAATTTAAAGAGCAAATGTTTAATCTCAAAGCTTGGATATTATCCATTCACAGTGATGAATGAGTGAATTGATGTCAAATTAACCCAGAACAAAAAAGATGAGCAGATATATGTGGGTAGCTGTTTGCACTATATGTTATCGCAGTGCCTGATTGACATGCTGAGGAGCATATAATAGGCTAGATAGCTACAGACACACTAAAGACGTTCCCAGGATAATTCTACACCAGATGCAAGTTGCAGTAATGTACAGTTGTATTTTGTGTGCCCACTACTTCTTTACACTTCTGTGATGGGTGTTTATACCAGCATAATTTTTTTTTTTTTTTTTTACAGTCAAGCCCTTAGATATTTTAAGGTTAACTGCTTGTTCACTTACCTCTTAAGATCCATGTTTAGTGATCCCTATCTCCTGTTAAAGCTAATAGTACCAAGGCTTATTATAAAGCATTATCTACACACCTTCCACTTTTTAAAGAGATATATTATCAACTGTTGCATGGAAATACAGAATCCTGAACATAAAGCCTAGACAAATAAATAAATGAGTGCCTGTTTTTTGAAATATTCAGTTTTACAATATAAATCTAATTCTTGAGCTGATACAGACCATATTCTGTTATTCATTTAGAATCTTGAGTATTTTAAAATGTATTTCCAAAGCATTTCTGAGAGGATTTGGTGAATCTATGTACAGATTATATATTCCAGTTTCATTTTATGAACTGTCTGTATCCTTATGTCTTATGATAGTTTTTTACTATGTTCTGTCTCACATTTCTTGTGCTATTTAGACAGTAGAGAGGCCCCAAAATGTCTATCCATGAGCATGAATTGGCTGATTTTTAAAGGCTATCTGCATCTGCAGATATCCCACCTGGGGAGAGTATCTTCATCCTAGATTAAGCCTGTGTGCTGCAGCCTCTCTGTGAGATGCTGTGACTGAAGGCATGGAGTTTCCCCAAATGCAAAACAGAGATTTGTGGTGGGTGCTGAGTCTTAAAAACTAAAGACCCAGTACTTAGAAGAACAAGGGAAGCTTTGACAAGAAGGGAACAGAAAGCGCTTCGGCAGAAAGTCGTGCGCAGTAGAGTGGAACCCGGTTATCTTAACTGCACGCTCCTAAACTTGACCTAGTTCCTAAACTGGAAGCAGTAGAGATGGGTTCATACAGCGCAACACCAAGGTAATTAGTTCTCATCACCACATCTTGAAGGAGCATTAAATTAGGCCAAGCTCATCACTCTGCAAATATGACTATTCTGCTTCTAGTTTGGGAGCTAATGCATGCACAGCATAGCCTTGTGCCATGAAGATGTATCCTAAAAATTCAAATAAATCTTAAATGAGGTTAAAATGATAATACAAGGAAACATGTTCTGCTTTTTTATGTATTTATTGTCTGGTTCTTGTGCTGTCTACAGTAAATAGTGATTGGTTGTGGACCACTTTCCAAAGAGTATGCCTACCTACTTCTATCATGAGACCCCAAAGAGATGGGCTGTAATCCCAATGTACCTATAACGTGGAAGTCAAGGAATGATGCTGTATTCCTGCTAAACTGGGGGGGGAAGAGAGATCATTCAGCACTGGTTCTCAGGCACTGGACAAGTGAGGTACGTGGTCCAAATCCTTTAAAGGTGTAACAGACAGAGAGCCTGTGCCCAGGGTTTGTGCCAGGAAACACAGCACTGATGCTCAATCACACTCAAGAATAGCAAAGCGTGCAGTCTTAGAGACCAACCTCCAGGCACTCACTACTTTTTGGTACAGGTTTGGTTACGGTCCCCCTGCTTGAATGCTCACCAGACTATTGTGTTGGGTCCCAGCCTACCTAGCCAATGGTGTTTGAATATTCCAAAATCTCAACAGGGTTTGGGCATTCCCCCTTAGGATCTCTAGACACACTCCCAAAGTGCAGAGTCTCTCTCTTGCATCCCTACTGAGAACTGAGATCCACTGTCTCAGTTCCTGGCTTCTGGGCCTGAAGCCAATTCCTCAGGTTCCCTTTAATATAAGCCACCCTCTTTTAAAAAATTTAAGCACTTACCAGTTCTGGAGACAGTTTAATTCTTCAGGTACACATGTCTAGATGGCATAGATTCTGCACAGGATTTCACCCCTGCTCTTTACTTTGCAGTATGAGAAATATGCATATGTATAAATAAAAATACAAATAAAAACCTCTCTCAATTTCTTACCACTCTGGTGCATCCTTTGGTTTAGTAGACAGGGCCCTGTAACCATCCCCTGGGTAGTTCCCTGAAGCATTAATGTTTTCAGTTCAACTGATTTTCTCTCACCTCAATTGGTCCCGTAGTGAAACCAACCAGCCCTGATATGAAAACATGCTCATTTCTTCCTTTTCTTTCCCATTCCTTTCAAAACCCCTGGTATTTATCGTTTTTGGAGAATTTCCTCTCCCCAAAATCATTCTTTTTGGACTGAAGGAATTTTTCCTAACTCCAACCAACCTCCTTAGCTACCAACTCTTATGTCAAGTATCATCATTAAGGCAAAGTACTGTACATTGTCCCTATGCTCCTGGATACTTAGTGAAAGCTTCTCACTTTAGTAGTGCATCTCACTACATGTTCTCTGGTATAAGCTCAAGCTTTGCTCTGGACTCATGCCAAAGGCTGTTTACAGACAACCAACTTATAAATGGAGGGAGAGAGGAAAGGTGGTATTAACTCAATCATTTGTGCTGGTTGTAGAAACTGACTTCACCAACCCAAAGGGCTGTTTGTCTTAGGCAACTTCTAACATACAGCAAATCTCAAGCTCTGTGATAACCTGGTTCCAGATTTGGAATTTTTCAGAACCAAACTGTAGGTTATTATAGTTTAATTCATATACATGCTTGATCTGATAAGGATACCTGGAGAGTATAGAAACAGACATTTTAAATGTATAGGGAGGCAGGCAGAAAGCATCTGGAGAGAGAAAAAAAGGAAAAGAAAACTTGAGAGCGACTGAAGGAAATCTAAGAACATCATAAAAATAGTACTTCCTAAATCATAAACATGAATTCTTATAGAAAAGGCACCATTAAAAGTATTCTTATAAAATACGACAGCTATAAAATTCCCTGAAAGACATTACCAGCAGTCACAAGCCAATGAGCTACATACCCTATGATTCTTTAACAAATTCATAACAACTGGCTGTACTCTTTACAAACTGTAATTGCTCAAACAGTTCCAAACACTGTTAATACTCTAGGGCTATGCACAAATAGCCATGACACCAGTCTGTTTCAGGTTCTGTAATTGCTGAGATCCTTGAAATGTGGCCTACAAATTGAAAACCCCAGGGTTTAATCAGGTAAGGTAAATCAAAGTAGAAAAAAGGTGATTTCATACAAATGATACTTGCAGGTCATAACCACCACCACCTCTGCAACTATAAATCTGTAGTGAAAATTAAATGTACCATGATGTTGGAAACTAAAACCTATTCCCTCAAAACAACTTTTCACATGAAGGGAAACTGTTATGTAGAAGGCATAAGTTTCAGGTTTCTTGGTTCTTACAGCCAAGACAACTACGTAGGCTCCAGACCTGGATGGACAGCTGTGTCTTGAAGGTAAGAACGTAAATAAGTATAAAGAACATTTCTTCCTCTCATGAAGGCATCACAGGAGCTAATACCTGGAATTTCAGTATATCAATCATAGTATCACAGAGCAACTGCCCCCAGCTACAGCAACTGGAAGGGCTTTCTAAGGCTTTTATGACATCCAAACTATGCTGATTAACCATTACAACTAAATAATGTTAGCCTGAAATGAGATACACAAACAGAGGGTTTCACACACTACAGGAAATATAATCACAGCGGAAAGATGAGAGTCTTTCAAAAAGGTGTATATAAATGATAATAGATACAATAAAAGATGCATCAGATTTTCCACTTTGCATATTGGTGTAATTCTACTTAAGTCAGTAAAGCTGCATTCACTCAGCTAATCTGGACCAGGATGGCAGGTTCTGATTTTTATCACATCAGTGTAAATCCAGACTATCTCAACTGAATAAGCCACTGAGTTATTCTGGAGTTACACTGGTACAGAAGAGATCAGAATCTAGCTCCTGGACTCCAACCACATAGCTTGAGGAAAACCAGCTAGACAACTCTGGTTCTGTTTTTGAAATGTCTTTAATGCACGCTTGGGCATTTTGCCCACAGCTGAACACTGATAAGAGGCTATGCTTTAACAGAAACTTGTCTTATAACTTAAGAGAGCTTTCCCTGAAGGATTACTCCTCAACCTGATTTGATGTTTTTCCTGATATTATGGGCTTCATCAGAGAAATGAAATTGTGCTTTCTACCTTGACACTTAAGCCCGAAGTGACAGCTATGATCAGGGATAGGAGAAAGCTGCTTAGAAACTACTCTCCACATTCCATTTCTAAACTCTGAGTGTACAGTGTTCCTTTCTGGAGATAAACTAGTTTCACATTTATGAGAATGGAAGTATAAATTCACAGAATGATAAACTAGAATAAGAAGTGTAATGCCAGAATTATATTTTTCTTATTAAAGTAACATTCAATAAAATATGAGTTTTCTGAGCAAGTTCCATTTATGCTGCATTTTCTAGCCCAGACCATGCACTCATGTGAAGTACTGGTCATAATTTAGTCACAAACAGATGTGAAATTATTTCGAGGATGTTACGCTGTCAGGGTATCTACAGTGCTCTTGAGATTGCCCTCCCACCTAATCCAAACTGCCAAACACAGAGAGGAGGCAATAAAGCAGCTCCAAGGAAACCTCCCACTCCCAGTATCAAGCATGCAAGAGGCAGAAATCCTGAGAGCAGTGGTGATGGGTGCCCTAAGGGCAGCTCTGCTGACTCACTTCTGGGTCTAGTGTGTGGGAGCAGAAGAAGGTGAGTGGGGACATGCTTCTCACCCACACTCCTGAGAGCACTATGGAAGATGCACTGAACTCACTTGTATAAACATCAGGAATAATTGATGGCGTTAATTGATTTAAGTAAAATCAGATTGAGGGTCCCTGGGTCCACAATGTAACCTGGCCAAATCTCCCTTTCTGGATAGACATACCTATATATACACAGTCAAACCAGTGTTCAGACTGTGCTGGGGATGACTTTTTAATAGACGAGTTAGGGGAAAGGTGGAAGCCAACTTGTGTGACAGTCGAATGGATGAATGATATAGTTCATGATCTTAAGAAAAGGAAGGGAGAAGAGTAGCAAAATATAAACACTGGACTTCAGACAATCAGATTTAACAAACTAAGACTCTCAGGAAAGGCAAGCCTAAAGGGGAAAGAAATCCAGGAGAGCTAGTTGCACCTTAAAAAAAGAAATATTAAAGGCACAAAAACACACTATCCTGTAGTGATAGAAAGATAGGAAACACAGCAAGAGACCAGCTTGCTCAACAGTTATTGACATTTCAATGGCATGAAACTTAAAAAGTAATCTCACCAAAAGTAGAAACTTTGCCATATTGCTAAGGTTTAGTATAATCGTACAGTACAGGCATGTAGACAGAAAATGAGGAAGGCCAAAGCGAGGGGTGGAGCAAGCTTATTGAGTGTCTGGGGCAGGGGCAGTGGGGGCAAGAATATGTCAACCACTGTATACAGATGAGAGCCCTCTATGGCCAGGCTGTGTGGAAGCTGAACCTTGTGCCCCATTCACTCCCCGAACCCCATATACATTAGGCCTATGCAAAGCGGCTAGTATTTGCTTCAGATTTGGATTCGGCTGATTCGGGGGAGTGATTCAATTTGGTGATTCGAATCACTGTCCTAAATCAATTTGGCCAAATCTGATTCAGAGATTCAGCTGATGCCGACCCAGCCAAATCTCTAAATCACACAGGCCCATCCCCCGCCTGCTTTCCCAGGCCCTGCAATGGCTGCCCCACCCACCCCAGCTCCTTGCACTTTGGGGAAAAAAACCCGTACTCATCGAGTACTGCCAGGCAGGGGAGGTGATCCCCGCTGCCCCCACTGCCCATGTGGAGGCTTTGCCACAAGTCCCCCAACATGCCACGCCCCCTGCTCTCCTAGCCCCTCACCCCCATGGCTGCCCTGTCTGCCCAAGGTCCGGCCCTTTAAAAAAAAACAAC
>NW_005841846.1:1880519-1883712 GCF_000455745.1 Alligator sinensis | reverse complement strand
GCGGGGGGCCCACCACACCTGTGGGAAAGCAGCTGGTGAGTAGGGGCTTTTTTTAAAAGCACTGGGAGCTGGGGCAGTGCAGGGCAGCCATGGGGGAGGGACTAGGGGAGCAGGCTGGGGGTGGGGAGGCTGGGGGAGCAGGCAGGGGATGGGGCCTGGGAGGGATCCCCCTATGGTCCCCTCCCCCCTCCTGCAACCTCTCCTCACACACCCCCTACTTACTAGCTTGGAGTCTGGGTCCAACTCCCTGCTGCAGCAGTGAGTGGGGACTGCACAAATCACCAAAGCTCTCTGAATCTTTTCTGAATTGATTCAGAGAGCTTCAAACCAATTTGGACCTTTTAATTGGCCCCCTGATTTGATTCAGATTCAGAGATTCAGCCACCAAATCAGGTCGAATCTCTTCCAAATCAAATCAGCACCTGAAGCTTCTCACAGCCCTAATATACATACATATTTAAGTGCTCTGGTAAAGGAGCCCCTGGTTGAAGGGGCATCATTCTGTTTGCCCACTCACTCCTCCTTCTGTCCCCATCTTCCAGATACTCTGCTTGGTGTGGTGCTGCTCTGACCACTTCCAATACCCAAGGGCAGTGCAGGGCTACCCCTTCCATGTCAATGACTCCTAAGGCACAGCCAGATGAGACCGCACATGCATCTTGCAGCATCACAAACCAGTTTGAGATCCTGCAAGAGGCACACTTCAAATGAAAAAATGTTCCCTGTGCTGCATATTTGCAGTGTGAGCTCAGAATTTGATACCTGGAAATCCAGGTATAAAAAAAAGAAATGGGGGGGAAAAAGCAAGGAACAGTCCTGGACCATGCCCTGAGGTAACTGAGAAGCCAGTCCTCCAGAGAGATGCTATGATTTCTTGCCAAAGTATCTCTATGTGCTTCTTCTTCCCCAGCATGCAGGGCAAACTCCCTTAGTGCACTTGGGGAAGCAGAAGCGAGCCAAGGATCCAATGTGACTAGGACCCGGGTGCTGTTGTGGGTAAGTAGGGACTGAGGTGGGGATTGTGGGTGTAAGGGGGCTGCGCATGTGTAGGGGGAGTGTTGGGGAGTTGCATGGGTAGCAGGGGCTGGTCAGGGGATGTGGATCCCCTGCAGGGTGCAGAGCCCCCCCCCCCTCCCCCACCTCTGCAGCAACCAACACAGTGCTGCACAGAGCTGTGTGCCTTTCTGCAGCTCCGGACTGCTTGGGCTGTAACCCGGTGGCCGGTGCCGCTCACAGGGACTGTGGGTCATGCTAAGCTGGGTCCTGCCTCCACAGAACTGGCCCAGCCCAAGTGGCCCAGAGCTGCAGAAAGGTGCATGGCCCTGTGCTGCACTGAACCAGGCCCATGACAAGCAGCACAGGCAGCACCAGCTCTAAGGTGGCTGGGGCCATGCCACACCATGGAGGACCTCTGACAGCAGTGGGGCCCTGAGCACCTGAGGGCCACTGCTACTGTAGGGGTGAGCTATGGTCCCTGTGGGTGGGGGCTGTGCCCCTGTGGGAGGGAATCTGTGGGCCCTGAAGGGGGGGAGGGCTGTGTAGTCCATGTGCTATGTGGGGGCTGTGCCCCTCCTGAGCAGCGCCCTCACCAATCCCCTCACACCTACCCACACACCCCACCCATCCCTCCACATGCACCTACATCCCTTCCCACCTCCCACCTGCAAACCCCACATTCCTGCATCACACATCCATCATGCCCAGCTGGCAGGAGCTGTGGCTGGAGGGGCAGCTGTCCCCACATCCTAATTAAGGACTCTAATTGTTCTATGATAAGAAAAAAAAAATCACACATTAAAACATGAGTATTTAGAATTTATTTTATTATGATGATAGAGACACTGTTAGGATTCCAAATTACTTTAAAATTGTAACTATATCAATAAAATATTGCCCAACTGATCTCTTTTTCTCTTTCTCTCTCTCTCTCTCTATATATAGTGGTCTTTTGTTTTAATCATGGAAGAACATGGATTTGGGGTTATTTTAAAGAGTTAATTTGGAATTTTTTTATCAGAGATTTTGCAGTTTTTCAATAGGGAACACCAGAATTCCTGCTAGGGAGGCAAGTGGCAGGACCAAGGCAAAGGCGCATGCTCAGGGCTGGTACCCAGGACCCAAATGAAGATGGCTGACCTCCTAGCTACTTGAGGCCAGGAGGACATGCTTTGACAGTTCAAAGCAGGCCATAACACTCAGAACATCTTCTGGGAGATAGCTGCCCAAATGGCAGGGCAGCAGCATACTTGGCAGTAGTGTCACACAGAGGCCAACTGTACAGCCACAGCCTTCTGGCATCTGGCTCAGAGGTGCAGATGCCTCTGATGTGGCTATGCAGTCCCCATCCAGGTCTGGTAGGTGCACAGCCTTGGAACCACATGCTCCCAGGCAGCAGCCCCCACTCCCAGACTGCTGTAGTGGGTAGAGGATGCAGGGAACTCTCAGTTAGGGCTCCAGCTGGCACAAGGGGCTAGTATACCCAGATATCAAGCCCCAGAAGCTTGTGAGAGTAAGTAGCCCTGAGCCGCTTGCCATGGCAGCTTTTTATACTGCTGGGGCCAGCACAGGTGCTGGCCCCAGGCTCTAGCTTCCCCTGGCTGTAGATTTGGGAGGAGCTAGACAGGGTCATTTTGTTCCAAGTGGCACAACTTGCCCCACACCAAAGTGCATGTCCAGGCACATGCACCGAGGCAAAAATCTCAGGCACAAATTTGTGCCACTCCTATTTGAGCTGCTGCAAGCGCGCACTCCTGCATGTATGAATGCGCCCCTAGTGGCTGGTGGCTGGTGTGCCACTCAGCCCACCCTATTACTCTACTGGCCAATGCACAAATTGAAATAGAGGTGCAAGGGACAGAAAGCAATCCATAAATATGTCAGAAGTAAAAGGAAGAACAAGGAAAATTTAGGAAATTATGATCAACTCTTCACAAGAGGTCATGGGAGGGCTAGAATATACAGCTTAATATCTGGTTGCCTATTTTGAAAACTCATATTCTATTGAATGTTCCTTCAATAACAATTCCCTTTGCATTTCCTCTTGTCTTACTGAATGGGGATGGTAATGTAATAATGTATGATGGGGAAAAGGCTGAAGTGTTTAATGCCTTTTTTCCTTCAGACTTCACAAATAAAGGTCAATTATCAGATGGCAGCCACAGTTAACAAGGATAGGGAAGGAAATAAATCAGCC
>NW_005841846.1:1879057-1880501 GCF_000455745.1 Alligator sinensis | reverse complement strand
GGAAAGAACAGGTTAGAGATTACCCAGAAAAGCTGGGTGTTTTTAAATCAGTAGGGCTGGGTGGTTTTAAATCAGATTAGATTTGTCACAGAGTACTCAAGGAGGAAATTGCCAACTGGTAATTATCTTTGAGAACTCATGGAAGTCACATGAGGTCTTAGATGACTGGAAGAGGAAAAATATAGTGTACATCTCTATAAAATGAATAAAAAGAATCCAAAGAAGTACAAACTGGTCATCCTAACTGATACCCAGAAAGATACTGGAGCATATCATCAAGAAATCTATTTATAACAGATTTGCCCTGAGGGGTCAGGCCAACGCTCAGGATCTCAATATTTCACTGTTAGATAGGAGGGTGTGGTGTACAATTGCACATACACACATACAAACTCTCACACTAGCAACTCAGATACACACACGTTCAAAATAACTAGTTTAGGTTCATGCACACCTATCACTAGTTTAAGCCCATACATACTACACACACCAAATTTAGATGGAATCAGTTACCAGTTACCAACACCTGCATATCCAATACACATACATGGATTACTAATTCATATACCCCCCCCCACACACACACATATCTATATATGTGTATTTACTAATTCACACACATACCACCCACCTACACATACAGACAGGTGAGTTCCTAAGTTGGGTGTTGTGATGTGTGTATGTATGTATGTATGTATGTGCTTGGTGTACTTGGGATACCCGGGGAAAGGTTAAAGGTAAGAAAGAAGAAGTGTAGGGAGTGAAAGTTACCAGGGCCGGGATTAGAACTGGTAGACTAGAGGGGCCTGGGCTGAAGAACTGAGGCTCGGGGGTAGTTTTAGGTTAATTGATCTTAATTGATTAAAAGACAATGCCCACAGCCTGCAGGACAGGGGAGCAATGCTGGCATAGAGGCTGGGACTGGAGCCAGACCTACGGGGGAGCTGAAAAGGTAGGTTAGGAGAGGGAAATGGGACTAAGGGAAAATGTGGGTGTTAAAGAGGGGCTATGGGTGTTGGGAGCCAGAGGATGGCTCTGGGGCAACTAAAGAAGTTGCAGGGAGCAGCAGTAGGTGCTGGGAGATGGAGAAAGGCTCCAGCTGCTGGAGAAAACTGCAGGACAGCCAAGAGGAGCTGGAAAGCTGCGGGGAGGGGGGGACTACAGAAGGTGTGGGGGAAGCCTGAAAACAGAGAGAGAGACAGCAGAAAAATCACAGGAAAAGTGGCAGGAGAGACTGAAAGGTGGCAGGGCAGCAGGAAAGCAGAGAAAAGCAGCAGAAAGTCACAGGGAAAAGACAGTAGATGGCACGGAAGGTTGAAAGGCAGCAGGGACAGCAGGAAAGCAAGAAGAGGATGAGAGGTGGCAGAAAAGGGGAGATGGAATTGGGAGGAGATCAGGAAACTAGCAGAGAGGGTGGGGACTGGAGCTGAGAGAGAGAGAGAGA
>NW_005841846.1:1861440-1878627 GCF_000455745.1 Alligator sinensis | reverse complement strand
CTGCCCCTTTTTATAGGGGCAGACCTTGTGTGACCCTAGTGACAGGAGGCATGCCCAGGCAAGGGTCAGCCCCTGGTGTACTGAGCATGTGTGCTCCATGCAGGGATGTGCAGTTTTGGGTGTCGGTAATGGTGAAGTACAATTCTGCAGGGTCTTTTGTCTTTCAAATGCTGGGTTCTTGTCTCTGTTCCTGGTCAAGGTCCATGGTTCCTGGATGAATCAAATTCAAGGTAATGGCCCAGTCATTACAGGCCATTCAGTAGAGGCCTGTTACCATTGTATTTCAATCATTCCCAATCAGTCTCATTCATCCAGGATCCAACTTACAATTAATCATATTGTTGCAACAAAGGATGCCTAGGCAGAGGACACACATAAAATGGAAACTTGACATGACTTTGGTTCACTTACAAACACAGGCCTCAACCATACAATATCCATATGAAACAATAAAAAAAAATACAAAAATTATACTACAATATACAACAGTAAAAATCATTACAAACCTAATAATTCTACAATATAAAACAGTGGATATCCAAAACCAAAAACTTGCTACCAAAATAAAAATGTTTAAAGCTTATCCTAAGTCTGAGCTCACTTATACTTATCTATAGGGAAAAGAGAGGGAGAGAAAAAGTCAGAAATGGTTTGGGAAGGGGAGGGAATGCATTTTAAAATAAAGAAAAAAAATAAAACAACTGAGGGTTTTGCTACACAGGGGCAGGCAATTATTTGAGGCGGAGGACCACTTACCCAGTTTTGGCAGGCTGCCGAGGTTCGCATGGGTAGCCCCGCCCCTTGACAGGTGCCCCACCCCCTGGTCACCATCTTGGGACCAAAGTCCCAGGGCCAACATCAGTGGGACCCAAAGCAGGGCACAGGCTGGCAGGGGTCTGTGGAGCTGGGCTGGGCTGCACCAGCAGGGAGAAGGGGGAGTTGGCCTGGCTCCATAAAGCCCCTGCTGGTTGGGACCCTGTGCTCCTGCCACCCTGCTCTGGGCCCCATGGGCACTGGCCCCAGGATATCAGTGTGGGCCCCGTGCTCCTGCTGGCTCCCCGCCCACTCACTCCCCATGGCCCCCAGCCCTGTGATACAAGTGGGTGGCAGCACACAGCCCTGACCCCCTGCTCACTGGCAGGGAAGAAGCTGGTGCTGAGTGCAGGGAAAAGTGGCCCCTCACCTACCCCATGGCTGGCGCTCCCTGCTGCAGGTGCTCACAGTCCACATGGGACTGTGTGGAGCAGGCACAGGCAGCCCCACATGGGCTGAAGCGGCTACAGCATGGGGCACTGGCCACAGGGCAAGTGAGGGGCCACTTTTCCCAGCACTCAGCAGCAGCTTGTAACCCATCCCTGCTGCCAGCCTCAGCCCTGCACTGGTTCTGGGCTTGCCCGTCAGGGCTGTGACAGCAGCAACAGCTGTGACTCCCCCGCTTGCCATGCCAGGCAGTGTTGGCTGCTGGTGCCTGCCCGGAGCTCGCGCACTGGGCAGCCCAGGGATGGCAGCGGCAAACACTGCCTAGCGCGGCAAGTTGGGGTGGGGGGGTGCAGCTGCTGTCGCCATGTGCAGCCCCGACAGGTGATTCTGGTGCGGGAACAGGGCCCAGGCTGGCAGCAGGGCTGGGTTACAATGTGGGGCTGAGCATGGGAGGGGGAAAAGCAGCCCCGCACCCACCCATGGCCAGCACCCCGTGCTGCAGCTTCTCACAGCCCATGTGGGGCTGCCTGTGCCTTCTCCGGACAGCCCCAGGCAGGCTGCGAGCAGCTGCAGCACAGGGTGCTGGCCACAGGGAGGGCGAGAGGCCACTTTTCCCTGCACCAGGAAGGAGCCTGGAGAAAAGCTGAGCACTGGGAGGCGAAAAGCAGCCCTTCCCCTGCCCCGTGCCTGGCACTCCCTGCTGCAACCACCCACAGCCTGTGCAGGGCTGTACAGAGCAGACACAATCAGCTCCAGGTGGGCTGCGAGTGGCTGCAGTGCAAGGCGCCAGCCATGGAGTGGGTGAGGGGCTGCTTTTCCCCCTTTGTGCTCAGCTTTTCCTTGGGCCACTTTTCTCTGGGCTCCTTCCCTGCCCGGGATCCTCCCCTGCCCTCCCTCGCCTTACCTGAGCTTCCCGCAACAAGGCAGCCACATGCTCCCAAGCCAGAAGCCTCAGCTGGGGCTTCCAGCTCGGGGGGCGGGGCTGGGCAGGCCCTGCTGTTGTGGGAGCCCGCTGGGCTTCCCCTGAGTCCTACTGCCCTTGGTTCCTGTTTTTTTTTTTTTTTTTTTTTTTTTTTTTTTTTTTTTTTTTTACAGGAACCAAGGGCAGATAAATATTAATTTTCTAAATTTTTTATGGGCCCCTCAGGTCAGATAGAAGGGCCTCGGGGGCCAGATCCAGCCCACAGGCCGTATTTTGCCCACCCCTGACATAAGCACCCGGATGATCGTAAGGTGATAAGAATAACCAACATGGATTTGCTAAGAGCAAGTCAGCCTTAACAAACCTGATTTCTTTCTACAACAATGTGACAGGCTTTTTCAGGGGGAGAGCTGTAAATTCAATACATTTTGAAGCTAGCAAGGCTTTTGGGAGGGGGCAGGTTCTTGGGAGAAGAGCTATAAATTCAATATGTCTTGAAGTTAGCAAGGCTTTTAATACAGTCTCTCTTGACAATTTCATGAATAATCTAAAGTACACTCTAGATGAAATTCCTGTAACATGGGTACATCATTGTGCTCAAGGTATTCACTAATGGCTCTGTATCTAAGGAAGAAGGTATCAAGAGGGATTTCTCAAGAATTTGTCCCACTCTGGTACTGTATAATATTTTGTTATCAACTTGGGGGATTGAAATTGAGTGCACACTTAATAATTTTGTAGATGACACCAACGGGGTAGGGTAGCAAGCACTTTTGAAGATTAGGATTCAGAATGATTGAAAATTAGAGAAAGGGTCTGACAAAAGAAGCACATGTAATTCAACAAAGTACTTAGGATGGAACAATCAAATGCACAAGTACAAACTGGGGAATGACTGGCTAGGCTGCAGCACCACAGAAGAAAAATTAGTGAATAGAGGACCACAGACTGAATATGAGTCAACGAACTCATAAACTAGTAAAATAGGCAATTTTACCTCTGTTGTAATTAAGGGCCAATAATGTTCTGGATTTTATTAATAGAAACGTTACCTGCAAGTAAGAGGTGAGACCTCATCTGGATGAGGAACTGTGGCCAGTTTAGACACCACATTTCCAGAAATATATAGAAAAATGGACATAATTCAGAGAAGAGCAATATAAATTATTAGAGGTGGAGAAAACAGAACATGCAAGAAAAGGTTAGAAGAGCTTAAAATATTTAGTATAGAGAAGAGAAGCCTGATAAGGGATTTATAGTCTTCAGATACAAAAAGGGTTGTTATACAGACGACAGTGATCGACTATTCTCTGTGCCCCCAAGGGCTGGAAAAGAAGTAATAGCCATAACTGCAACAAAGGAAATTTAGGTTGGCTATTAGGAAAAATTTTCTAACTGTGACCATCGTTAAGCACAAGAACAGATTACTTAGAAAGGTTGTGGAATCTCCACCTTTGGAGGATTTTAGTAGCAGGTTAAACCAAAGCACATGGCTTGGATAGTTTAAACAAGGATGATTCTGCCTTGACTAGGAGGTTAGATTAGATAACCCCCTAAGATCCCTTCGAACCTTATTTTTTTCATGATTCTGACATGGGTCTGTTGTGCAACTAATTCCCATGTCTGCCAAAACTCCAGCCAAAAGCCAGGATAGTGGATAGTCACTATTCCTAGGCCTGGGTTTCTTATACATACTCCCCGAGCCAAACCCCACAAAATGATACCCTGGAACAATGAGATTCCAGAAACTAGGCTTCTGGACTATGAAACCAGTGGCAATATATATTGAACTTCAGTTTGATATATATATTTGCTGAAGTCTATTGTCCCTGAAAGCTCTGTTCTATTGTGCTTCAGTGCATTTCAATCTTTAAACATGTATATCCTGGGCCCAGATCTTCTCTTTGTGTAAATGAAAATAGCTTCATGACAACTTACACCAGCACTTACACTTACCTCTTTTAAACAGTAGTAACAAAGTTCTAATTTTTTTGGCATCATCCAAGTTTATGGATTCAGCAACACAGTAATGGTGAAAAACCAGTCATTCTTACATCAGTAGTACCTAACTTCCTTAGGGTTTATTGAACATAGCAGGCTAATTGTATAGCCTAACACCATGACTACTCGAACACTTTCTAATTTACTTGTGCTTCCCTTTAAAGAACAGGTATATCTTCATATATTAATGAGAAAATAAGCAACTGGATTAGGGTAAAAGTATATATCCAAATGAAAGCTTCATTGGCCAATTGCATGCTTAATGGGCAAGTTCTATTCTATATGGGAAGTAATGGTCTATTTGGAGTGTTTTCCTAAGTTTTAATCCTTGCTCCATAGAAAAACTGTAAAAAATGTACAATAGTAAAAATACCTCCACATAATATGCATCATATGCTTTGCTTTAGTTAGAATTTACAGGAAAATATTTGGCATACAAAGATCTGTGTTCGACCTAAACGATTGACTCATGGATCATGCTGATAGAGTCCAAAAATTGTCCTCTATCTTTCCTCTCTTTTTGCATGAACTAAATTTGGACTGTGATGGGAAACTACAAAACAATACATCAAACCAGAGTGGATGGAAACTGTATATTTTTTAAAGATTCACTTCTTTGTAAATTTCTTCAGAAAAATTCACTATACAAATTACTTTTTCATAGATTTTATAGACATTGGGGGCTGATGTCACAAGGTTCCTTCCATCAAGTCCAGCTCCCCTGCCATAGGCAGGAAGTCTGCTGGGGTCAAATGATCCCAGCAAGATAAGCATCCAAATGCCTTCTGAATGAGTTCAGAGTAGGTTCTTGCACCACTTCTGGTGAGAGTCTGTTCCAAACCCTGGACACTCGGACTGTAAAGAAGACTGGACTTCCTTATGTCCAGTCTAAATTGTCCTTCCAGAAGCCTGTGGCCATTAGAACTTGTTATCCCTTGGGGAGCCCTAGTAAACAACTGGTTCTCCCAGATCCTGATGCACCCCCTTATATACTTATAGGCTGACACCAAGTCCCCCCCCCCGAGCCTTCTCTTCTCCAGGCTGAAGAGTCCCTCAGCTTCTCCTTGTAAGGCTTGCTCTCTTGGCCTTTGATCATACAGGTGGCTCTCCTTTGGACTCTCTCAAGCTTATCCATGTCCCTCCTGAAGTGGAGGGCCCAAAACTGGACACAGTACTCCAGCTGTGGCCTCACTAAGGCCGAGTAAAGTGGGAGGATGACATCCCTGGTTTTGCTAGAGATATATCAGTGGGTGCATGCCAGAGTTTGGTTGGCTTTGCCAGCTACAGCATCACATTGGTGGCTCATGTTAATTTTGTGGTCAATCAAAACCTTCAAGTCTCTTTTGGTCATGGTGCTAGCAAGTGTAGCGCTGCCAAGCCTATAAGTATGATGCTGGTTTTTCCTCTCAAGGTGGAGCACCCTACATTTCTCTATGTTGAATGCCATCAGGTTTTGGTCCACCCACCTTACACTGGAGGACAGGCTGGTGATAAAGGCCAACCTGGACAGGATTGTGACTGCCTTGCCCCATAGTTTAGTGTCATCCATGAATTTTGCCAGTCCTCATCTGACGCCTGAACTCAGATCATTAATGAAGATGTTGAAGAGTACTTTTCTTATGCCTTTTCAGCTCTAGTATATATATGTCTTCCAAGAGATCCTACATTTTTTTTTAGCTTTACTTAATAGCTACATATGGTTTAGAAACATCCCCCGCCCCCCATTTTTGTGGCGGACTGCTGAATTTTGTTACTAGGACATTTCAGCTCCACAGACCAATATTTGTTATCCTATTTCCCTTACTACCTTCTTTCTGGTCTTGCTTTGTAGTTACTCGCTTCATTTTGTTATGCCTCTTTTTTATTATTCTCTGTGCCCTTTTTCTTTTTGCCACTTTTCCACCCTTCCTACTATTTTGCTTCCATATTCTTTGCAACTACCCTCCCTCTGGTCCCTCAGATATATCTATTCCCTCTCCTCCTCTCTTATCCTTTTGACAGATTTTCCCTTTGCATTTCCTCTTCCCTTCATCAATGTCTTCCTTTAAGCAGAAATAAAAAAACTACTTCACCCTTTGTACACTGCCTTTTTCCTGCAAACTCTATTAAGCTTTATGATTGTTATTAGAAGCTTCCTGTCTTACCTTCCCAGAAAGACAGGTAGTGCAGGTATCTCTTAGAAACATACCAAGGAAACACTCTTCACCTGTGGTCTCCAAAAGAAAACAGAGAAGGAGCAAAGGAGGTCTATAAGAAAGCACATTCCCTTTTGAATAAATTTACACATATCTATACCATTATAATATTCTCGCTACACTCACTCAGGCTGAAGGTTTTTGCAAAAAGTAGCAATAAGAGAGGCCATGGACACTGCCCATCCCTGTGCCTGCTACTTCTAGTGTCTGAGGCAGCAGCAGTCCCTCGATACAAGGATGAGAGTCCTCCAGTAAATAGGAGGTCATCAGTGAGTCTGTGGTTGACTGAGGAAGCTGATGTTCCACTGTTCCACTGCAAGCATGGTAAATAGCTCCAGGAGGTAAGTAGATCCTTGTGATGTCAGTTCACAGGTCTCTCTCAGCAATCCACTTCCATAATAAAGTGAGTTTGCTATAACTGATCAATGCTTTGTCATATATCATGGCACCATTGCGGACAATTCAGAACTTGAGTTCCCAGCTATTGATGTTCATATTGCATTTCTTCAGATTGGCCTTGAAGGTGTCCTAGAACCTCTTCTTTTGCTCACCTCTAGAGCAGTGACTATCAGTTGAGACTATAGTATCCATAAGTCAGCTGGCCCAGATGAAATGTGCCCAAGAGTGCTAAAAGAGTTGGCTGACATCATAGCATAACCAAGGGAGATGATACTTAAGAAATCATGGAGCTCAGGAGAGGTTCCTGAAGACTGGAAGAGGGCCAATGAGGTGCCTATCTTCAAGAAAGGAAGGAAGGAAGATCCAGGGAGCTACAGGCCAATTAATTTGACCTCATTCCTTGGAAAGATCTTGGGGAAAAAAAAGCAAAGAAACCATCAACAACAGGCTAATGGAAGGCAACATTATGAGATATAGTCAACATGGCTTTGTTGTGGGTAGGTCTTGCCTGACTAACCTCATTTCTTTCTATGACCAGGTAATGCATCACCTGGAGAAGAAGTCGATGACATATATTTAGATTTCAAAAAAGCCTTTGACTTGGTCTTCCATGATGTTCTCATGGTAAAATTGTGGAACAGTCGCCTCAACAACCTTACAGTCCAATGGCTGGGAAACTGGCTCCATGGTCAGACCCAGAGAGTGATAGTCAATGGGATTGAGTCAACATGGTGCATGGTGACCAGTGGTGTCCCCCAGGGCTCAGTATTTGAACCAGTCCTCTTTAATATATTCATAAATTATCTGAATTTGGGTGTCAGAAGCAAACTGGCTAAGTTTGCAAATGACACCACATTATGGGGAAGTGAGGTCATGCTAGAGGATAGGCTGGCAATTCAGGCCAACCTAGACAGGCTCACTAGGTGGGCGGATTAAAACCTGATGACATTCAACACAGATAAATGCAAGGTGCTCCATCTTGGGGGGAAAAAAAAAACCCACATCAAATTTATAGGCTCAGCACACTCACTAATACCATGACCAAAAGAGACTTGGGGGTCATGACTGACCACAAGATGAACATAAGCCACCAATGCCATGCTGCAGCTGGCAAAACAAATGAAACTCTGGCTTGCATCTACCGATGCATCTCAAGCATGACCCAAGAAGTCATCCTCCCACTTTATTCGGCCTTGGGGAGGCCATAGCTGGAGTACTGGATCCAATTCTGCACTCCACACTTTATAAAGGATGTGGAGAAGTTTGAGAGAGTCCAAAGGAGAGCCATGCACATGATTAGAGGTCAAGAGAACAGGCCTTATGAAGAGAGGCTGAGAGGCATGGGACTCTTTAGCCTGAAGAAGTGAAGGCTCAGGGAAGACTTGGTGGCAGCCTATAAGTATATAAGTGGAGTGTATTAGGAACTGGGAGAATGTCTATTCACCAGGGCACCCCAAAGGAAGACAGGGTCTAATTGTCACAAACTGCTGGAAGACCATTTTAGACTGAACAGAAGGAAAAACTTCTTTACCCTCCAAGTGTCCAGTCTGGAATAGATTCTCCCTAGAAGTGGTACAAGCACCTACTCTGGATACCTTTAAGAAATACTTGGATGCTTATGTTGCTGGGGTGATCTGACCCCAGCTGACTTCCTACCCCTTGGGCAGGGGGCTGGACCTGATGATCTTACCAGGTCCCTTCCAGCCCTAATGTCTATGAAATCTATGGTTAGTTTGGGGTGTGTTGATAAAGTATTTTGGTTTTCGTATAGTTGAAAATAAACCTAAGCATTTCATGCACTTCACAGAAGCAATCAAGACTGACCTGAAGCTCTTCAATTGAGTGGGGACACACAACATAATAAATAGCATATTGAAGATCAGTAATAGAAGTGTTGGTTATCTTGGTTTGGAACATAACTGGTTGTTATTAAAGAGATCCCCATCCATGTGATGTTGGATGCTGACTTCAGATGGAAGACCACCAACAAGTAGATGCAAAATAGCTGTGACAGATGAAAAAAAGTGTGCTGGTGCAATCACACATCCTTCCTTGGTTCCAGTTCTAATAATGAAGGTGTCCATTTCTGGGATTATTGCTTGTGATTATTGCTTTCACAAAGAAGTCTGATAATGGTACCAACTTTTGACAGGAATCAAAATCTTATCAGGATCTTCCATGATGCCCCCCTGTTCAATGACTCTCTGAATCAAAGGCTTTAGTCAGGTCAGTGAAGGGCAGTGTTGCTCATAGAACTTCTCCTGCAGCGGTCGAGCAACAAAGATCATATTTATTGTACTTCTGAGTGGTGTGAAATCACACAGACTCAGGCAGAATCTCCTCAGGGAGTAAAGCAAGTCTACTGAGGAGAGGATAGATGAGGATTTTCCCAATTATGGACAGGAGTTAAATACCATGATTATTGCTTCAATCTGATCGATCTCCTTTCATGAATATGATAACAATTCTGGCATCTCTCAAGTCACTATTTATTCAAATAGATACAATGAAAAAAATTTCAAGTTCTAAATACAGTGTGCCCATATAGAACCAGTACGCCCACAAATGACAAATATACTCATGCGTTAAATCTGGCATAAGGGAAGGACGTTAGAGAGACAAATGATCAATCTGTAAGCCACTTTTTAACAAGAAAGCTTGGATATTTACCTTTGTAACCATGTCTTGGAGCAGGCTATTCAAAGTTATTCCAGCCCAGAGAAGAATGAAAGTTGGCCTGCCAGAATTGTTCCCGGAGTTGCTGCTTCTTCAAAAAAAAGTTCCCATAGAGAAAATTGATATCCTCTTGCTTCACCAAGTCCACCAACTGCAATAATAATAATAATAATAACAACAACAATAAAACACTTGAAAGTCTGGATGTAAAGGCTAAGAAATCCATCTCATCTCATAAAGATGTTTACCATAAACAAATCCTGTTTCACCTATACAGGAACCAAATCCTGTTTCACATATAGAGTCCTAAGTGCCACTTATTTATCCAAATGTAGCCTGCATAAGCACCATTCTTAATCAAGGACTCTTCCTTCCTGCTTTGAAGATGACTTTTTTCTTATAAGTTGAGGGAAGGAGATCAAACATCCCCTGTTAAATTATATAGAACTTGATACTGTCCTTGAATTTCCAGGAACATATATGGAGCTAGACTTAAATATTAAAGGGAAAGCAGACCATACTCTCTCTGTGAATGACACCCAGGTGCTGTTCATTCCATTAGAATTTTCCATCCATCAATCACACAGTCATAGAAAATTAGGATTGGAAGGGATTTTAGGAGGTCATCTAGTCCAATCTCCCTGATCAAAACAGGACCAACCCCAACTATATAATTGACAAGGCTTATTAATATGAAGCAGAAAGACTTCACTTCTTAGATGTCTGCAGAGCAATGTTGTCCTAGACTCACAGAATGTAGTGATTGATATAATCTCCAAGGCTTTTCATCTCCTTTGCAGAGAATCAGTAAAACTGTTGGTTCAGCAACACTCCAACTGGAATACATCACACAGAAAACCTGCTATGTTTTGGCTAATGAAACTCCACTTATAAGGATAATTGTTCTTTCAACTGAAGGCTACTTCAGCCAGGTGTCTAAACAATGGTTCTGTTATAGACATACATAAAATTGTTATGTGGTCCTCACCTCATACTTCTCCTAAACACTGCACCATCATACAAGCTCCTCAATGTTTTCCTGATTTTGGCATGACATTTAATACTATATTAGCCCCCCCAAACCCACCCACTGTAAAGATAATTGTTTGGGCAGTTGAATGGATATGTGCGGAAACAGTCAAAGGAGAAAAAGAATGTTGACTTTCTTTCACAGTGGCCACATCTACATGAGAGACTGACTCACATTTGTTACTGTGCAGTTATTTAGTACATGCACACCCAAATACTAAAGGGCTGTGCAGTAACTGGTGTTATTGCACAGTAACGTCCCCACATGGCTTTCTGGTGACTCTGACTGTGCAGTAGCCAATTACTACTGAGGAGTAGTGTCATGTCATGTTTCATGCCACACGACACTACTGCGCAGTAGTAATGAGCTACATAATTTTTCCATTCAAAGGAACTAAAAGACAAATAGTATAATATCTCCTCAATCCATTATACAGTTTGCTAGAAGTTCAAGGAAATGCAGGCACACCTAACAGTTGTGTTCTTAAGTGTCCAACTCCAGTGCACTTGGGGGGAGGAGGGAATTCTGTTACCCTGTGTACCCCAGAATGGCACTTTCCCAGCTATGTAGGTAGTGTTTTGGCACCCATATAGTTTGCATTTTGGTTAACCCTGCAGTGTGTATATATAAACTTAAGTGCATATACAGAGCATATTAGGTAAGCTACACACCAGCTAGGCAGGTATGTGACTACATATGCAGACACCTAAGCATAAGTCTCATAAAAAAGAAGAGGTGGGAGGGGAAGGGGGAAGTTGTTTTCTATGCTTTAGTCCCAATAAGTGAATAGTTAAGGCACTTACCTAGGAAGTGGAAGACCTGGGATCCAGGCCCCTCAGAAAAGTCTTAAGCTGAACCTTTCTGACTCCCTAGCATATGGCTCTAACCACCACACATCAGAGTACTTTCTTTTTGAAGCTGATCCACTGCACTTTGCTTTTAATAGCCATTGACTAAAAAGCATGGAGTAGAATGGAAGTTTATTTTTTATTGGGAACAATGGTGAAGGCACCTTCCTGTCCAAAAGAGTTCTTTCTTACCAAAGCACATACATAGACACTGACTGGCAGCAATTTGCTCCTGGTCAACCCAGACAGGGGGTAAGAACTGCTGCCCCGCTAAGCCCAAATCTCCAAAGGGTGGGAGGAGCTGTCCCAGCTCCAGGGCAGCTCCCTTGCAGCCCTGACCTCTTTGCAGCTGCGAGGGAGCTGCCCCCAGAGCAGGGGCAGCTCCCCCACCTACCAGCCCTGATCTCCCTGAAGCTGTGAGGGAACTGCCCTGGAGCTGGAACAGCTCCCCCCACTCCCTGAAGCCCAGTCCTGGCCTCCATGCCCCTTGCCCACTGATGTAGACATGCCCACAGATGACTAACCTGTGGCATGGTGATTAGAGCAGTATGCTAGAAATTGAGAGTGAGGCAGGTTCAGACACTTACTAGTCATTTCTTTTTTGCCCAGCTACAATTTTATGATTTACACATGTATATTGTATATTTATGCACCCAGATAGCTATCTGCCAATTCATTGCCTACTGAGTACACATGTACACAATGTGTACTTACACAAATACATTACCTGGATCAGTGATTCTCTACCTTGTTAAACTCCAGGCACCTCTCCTGAATTTACCGGCATCCCGTTTAAAAAATTTATTTATTTTGTACAGTGCTCTGCCTCCTCCTTGTACCTCATGGCACCCTTGAAAGGATCTTGAGGCACCCCAAGGTGCTACAATACCCTGGCTGAGAATCACTGAGTTAGGTAGCACACTTCCATTGCTAATACATTAAGCATGAAGAAGGTAAATGTTTCCTTCTCCAAAATTTTGCATCAGAACTAAATGTAAGTTACAAATTTGCTGCTACTGCAGCAATTGACATTTACACAGATTAGGAAGACTCCCAAGAGCTAATCTTACTGGCAAAAATGGAGTCCACATGGGCCTAATCCTCTCACAGAAACCTCTTTGACCTAGAAGTATGTAAAGAAAACTAGGATACAGGTACTACATTCCCTCCCTTCCCCCACCCCATGTAGTTTAGACTTAGTTGGTCCTTATCTGAGAGGGCAAATATGCATCCCAGGACTGCAGCTGCTCCTTTAGAGACTCATACACCAGTTATTGGTGCCATCTGCCCCTGAAGCCCTTCCTGCAGTCCCAGGCAGTGTGGGAAGAGCAGGGGGAAAAAGCTAGGCTAAAATTCTCAGCCCAACGGAAGTACATCCACTCACCCACCTGCAGCAAAGCAACATGCTTTAAGTGTGGTGGTTTTGCAGGAGCAAGGAGCAGTCCGTGGGATGCTTGTCTGTGGGATGTTGGGATGCCAAGCACCAGGCAGCAGGTGGAGTGAGTGCTCATCTCCTCCCACAAAAGCTGTGCACCGCAACACCCTTAACATTTCACAGCACCCCAACCTATGAGGGCTGTGATTTCCCAGTACACTGAGAAAGATAACACACACTTTCCCCAGTACATTGAGGAAGATAAAAAGTGCTTAACTAGGTTTTTGAAGAGAACTTAGATACTAGAAATAGACATTACAGAAGGAATTTTTAGAAGTGCACTGACACAACTCCTTCTGCCTTGAAGTCAGTGATAAATGCCTGCTGTTTTCAATGAGCACAAAGATAAGTCAATGTTGAACATACTTTTAAAAAAATCCAGTCCTAAAGAAGGGAAATACCAAATTGCTATTCTGATTACTGTACCTGATAGCCATCACTAAAATCCCAACTAGATAGTGTGCAGTGCAGGACTCCAAGGAGTCACCAATGTTGTTAAGGCAGGCTATCAGTGTTGTTATCTGACCCTGTTAGTGCTGTAAGGGGCTACGTGTTACCAATCAGTCAGGCTCCCTCAGTTTGGACGGTCTGTGAGCGTGCTGTCAGAAAACCATCTGTGATGCTGTGCTCCTAATGACCTCAATGTTAAAAGAAAGACTGCTGGCTTTGGTTCTTAGCGACAAAGATTTCAGCTAGGTTTGTTGTCTACAAACAAGCCTAGACACTAGCAACCATGACCCGGAAGGTTTTTTGCTGGCACCCCAGTGCTACCTAGCTTATTTTCAAGCATGGTACATGCATAATACACAATGGATTTGCCCCCTTAAGCCCAATAAAAAGTATTAAGAGTTCTCAGACCCCTGTTTATAAGCCAAAACAATGTCATGTTACAACCCACACATCTTAGTTCTCACCAACTTCTAAAACATCTTTAGGTGGCATCATCCATACCCTAATTCTCACATTAGTGTGACCTTCCCATCAGATAGGGAAACCTGTTTACTAGAGCACTCTGTACTAGTCATTCTATGCTGTACTAGTTTTATCAATTCATTTGCTATCTGCTAGCTTTGTGAAGTGCCTAATGAATTATTTCCCCAGTATCTCCATGCAAGCTATATGTGGTATGCCTAGTTTTATTGATTGAGGCCTACTTCAGCTCATGCTGCTAGTAGGGCCTCAGTATGATTTCTAGCTGATCAATGGTTGTATTAATCCATATTCTAGCAAGGCCTACATACAATGCATCTGAAAAAAGAATCTTACAACAGCCTAGCTTTCATAACACTGCGCTGTGACACAGGTTTGTTGCCTCCTCTGAGGAAAAAGTGCAGTGCTACCAACTTTTATCATTAGTGGTGGGGGGTTTTCAAACCCTCAGCTTCTGGAACCAGGCAATTACACACAAAATAAGTTTCAGCCTTAAAGGATGCAGAAAATATTTGAAAATGTGAAGTCCCAAAACCTTCAGAAGTCCCAGAAAGCAAACTGAAAGATTTCCAAAACTTCAAACTTTTTTTGCTTAAATCATGATTGGAATGATCATATGACATAACTGGAATAAAAGAGACTTGGTAGGATAGCTTGCATGACTGAAGCAATGCCATGGATAGGTATAAACTGTTCAGGAAGAACAGGAAAGGCAGAAGAGGAGGAGTTGCACTTTATGTAAAAGAGCTGTACGATTGCTCAGAGCTCCAATATGAAACTCGAAACAGATTTGTTAAAAGTCTCTGGGTTAGGGTCATGGGGGAAAGTAACAAGAATGGCATTGTGGTGGGTGTCTGTTATAGACCACCAGACCAGGAGGATGAAGTGGATGAGGCTTTCTTCAAACAACTTTCCCAGTCACAGGCCCTGGTTCGCATGGAGGACGTTAGCCACCTGACGTCTGCTGGGAGGTCATACAGCAGTGCACAGGCAATCCTGAAAGATTTTGGAGAGTGTTTGGAACAAATTCCTGGTGCAAATGTTGGAGAGGCCAACTAGGGGCCTTGTTCTTCTTGACCTGCTGCTCACAAACAGGGAAGAATTTGTGGGGAATGTTGTAGTGGGTGGCAACTTGGGCAGCAGTGACTATGAGATGATTGAGTTCAGGATCCTAAGGAAAGGAGGGAAGGAAGGAAGGAGAGTAACAGTGTAAGGACCCTGGACTTCAGAAAAGCAGACTTCAACTCACTCAGGGAACTTATGGGAAGGATCCCCTGGGAGGTCAGTCTGAGCGGGAAAGGAGTCCAGCAAAGCTGGTTGTATTTTAAAGAAACCTTACTGAGGACACAGGCGATCCTGATCCAATGAACCATCCTGATGCACAGGAAAACTAGCAAGTATGGCAGAAGACCATCTTGACTTAGCAGGGAACTCTTTAGTGAGCTAAAACATAAAAAGGAAGCTTACAAGTGGAAACGTAGGCAGGCAACTAGCGGGGAGTATAGGAGTATTGCTAGGGCAAGCAAGGAGGAAACCAGGAAGGCCAAAGTGCAATTGGAGTTGCAATTAGCAAAGGATGCGAAGGGTAACAAGAAGGGTTTCTACAGATATGTCAGCAACAAGAGGAAGATCAGGAAAAATGTGGGTCTCTTACTGAATGAGGGAGGCAATCTAGGGACAAATGATGTGGAAGAGGCCGAGTACTCGGTGCCGTTTTTACTTCAGTCTTCACAGGCAAGGTCAGCTCCCAGACTACTGCACTTGCCAGCACAGTCTGAGGAGGAGATAAGCAGCCAACAGTGGCAAAAGAATAGAATAAGGACTAGAGGTGTACCAATACAATTAGACCCATACCGGATTGGCACCGATAAAGGTAACATCGACAGTATCGACAATTGGCTTTTTTCGGCAGATGTGCCTGATAATGTCACTGACCAATAAATGCCCCCATGCATGCGCGCAGCCACAACACAGTATGCTGGTGACCAGAAGCACAGCCCAGCAGCATCCAGCTGGTAAGTCTCTTGTGGGGCAAGGGGTGAGAAGGAAGGGGCATGTGCAAGGGGGCCAGGAAGATTGAGGCCCCCATGGTGAGGGAGGGAGTGGAGTTAGGGCTGGGGCAGGGGCAGGGGCAGGCACTGCACAGCCAGGACAAAGAATGGGACAAAGCCATGAGCAGCTCATCCAGGGGTCATAGGGATGGGGGGGTGGCTCCTGCCGCTCTGCGCACCCCAGGAGGGCATGGGGGGGGGTGCCCCTGGATCTGCATAGGGTGAGGGTGGGATGCCACTGCAGGCTGGGGCCAGGGGTGGTGCCAGGCTCTCCCTGGTGGGGGCTGAGCTGGGCTGCACCCAGAGCTGGCAACAGTGGTGCTGGGAGGGTCGGGGAGCTATGGTGAATTCTGGGATGGCTGCACCCCCACTCATACCACCCTTGCAGCACCGCCACCCACCCACCCCAAGCACAGCCTGCCCAGCCCCCCACTGGGAAGAGCCTGGCGCTGCCCCCAGCCCACTGTGGCAGCCCACTCCTGCCCAGCACATAGATCTAGGGGCACATGCCCCCCATGCCCTCCCCCAGGGTTGTGTGTAGTGGCAGGAGCCACCTGCACCCCCCTGAGATGCTCATGGCTCCATCTGCCCCACCTCGGCTGTGCAGCACCTGGCCCCAGCCCCACTCCCTCCCTCACTGCAGGGGCCTCAATCTCCTCCCCATGCCCCTTTCCTTCCCCCACAACAGACTTACTAGCCAGACACTGCTGTCCAGGCTGCCAGGCCATATGTCGGTAATCAGATCAGTATCAGCTGATATGGCTCCTTAAAAATTGGCCATCAGTATTGGTCCAAAATATCTCTATTGGTACACACCTAATGAGGACTATTTAGAAAAGTTGGATGTGTACAAGTCCATGAGGCTGAACATGATGCATCCAAGGGTGCTGAGGGAGTTGGTTGATTGATTAAAGAGCCACTGGCCATTATCTTTGAAAACTCATTGTGACTGGGAGAGGTCACTGATAATTGGAAAAGAGCAAATATAGAGCCTATCTTTAGCAAATGGAAGAAGGAGGACCTGGGGAACTACAGCCTAGTCAGCTTCACCACAGTCCCTAGAAAAATCATACAGCAGGTTGATAGGATATCCATGTCTAAGCACTTGGAGAAGAAGGTGATTAGGAATAGTCAGCATATATTCACCAAGGGCAAATCATGCTTGACCAACCTGCTTGTCTTCTATGATGACATGACTGGCTCTGTGGATGCAGGAAGAGCAGTGGACATGATATACCTTGACTTTAGCAAGGCTTTTGATACAGTCTCTCAAAACATTCTTGCAAGCAAGCTAAGGAAGTATGGGTTGTATGAATGGACTATAAAGGTGGATAGAGAACTAGCCAGATGGTCAGGCTGAAATGGTAGTAGTCAATGGGTTAATGACTAGTTGGCAGCCAGTATCCAGTGGAGTGCCCCAGGGGTCAGTTTTATAGATTCATAGATGTTAGGGTCGGAAGGGACCTCAATAGATTGAGTCTGACCCCCTGCATAAGCAGG
>NW_005841846.1:1841436-1861196 GCF_000455745.1 Alligator sinensis | reverse complement strand
GGAAGTGTCACCTCCTTGGACCTATTCGTCATGCATCTGCTGATGCACGATAAAGTGCCATTGGCTTTTTTGATGGCTTCGTCACACTGCCGACTCATGTTCATCTTGGAGTCCACTAGGACTCCAAGATCCCTTTCCACTTCCGTGCCACCCAGCAGGTCATTCCCTAGGCTGTAGGTGTGCTGGACATTTTTCCTCCCTAGGTGCAGCACTTTGCATTTCTCCTTGTTGAACTGCATTCTGTTGTTTTCTGCCCACTTATCTAACCTGTCCAGGTCTGCTTGCAGCTGTTCCCTGCCCTCCGGCGTGTCCACATCTCCCCATAGCTTTGTGTCATCTGCAAACTTGGACAGAGTACATTTCACTCCCTCGTCCAAGTCACTGATGAAGACATTAAAGAGTATCGGTCCAAGGACCGAACCCTGTGAGAGACCACTTCCCACACCCTTCCAGGTCGAAACCGACCCATCCACCACGACTCTCTGGGTGCAACCCTCCAGCCAATTCGCCACCCACCGGACTGTGTAGTCATCCAAGTCACAGCCTCTTAACTTGTTCAGCAGTATGGGGTGGGATACCGTATCGAATTTTGTTCAGTATCTTCATCAATAACCTGGAAGATGGGATGGAATGCATGCTCAGCAAGTTTATAGATGACACCAACCAGTCACCAATGAAGAATAATAGAAACACTGGAGAGTATGGTTAGGATTCAAAAAGGCCTTGGCAAATTAGAGGATTGAACCAAAGGAAATCTCAGGAGGTTCAATAAGAAGAAATGCAAAGTCCTACACACAGGACAGAACAATCCTATGCACCAGTACATACTAGGGATGAACTCTGCGGAAAAGGACCTGGGGGTTACAGTGGTCAATAAGCTGAAAAAGAAACAACAGTGTGTCCTTGTTGTGAAGAAGACTAATGACACACTGGGCTGTATTAGCAGAAGCATTGCCAGCAAATTGAGGGAAGTGATTATTCCCCTCTATTCAGCACTGGTGAGGCCACATCTGGAGTACTGTGTCCAGTTTTGTTTCCCCCACTACAGAAAGGGTGTGAACAAATTGAAGAGAGTCCAGCGAAGGGCAACAAAAATGGTTAAGGGGCTAGGGAACATGACTTATGAGAGGAGGGTGAAGGAACTGGGCATTTTTAATCTGGAGAAGAGAAAGTCCTCCAGAGTGGGGACTTAATAGCTGCCTTCATCTACCTGAAGGGTGATTCCAAAGAAGATGGAGCTAAACTTTTCTTAGTGGTAAAAGATTAGACAACTAGAAGCAATGCTCTCAAATTGCAGCAAGGAAAGTTTAGATTAGATATCAGGAAAAAACTTGCATGCCAGGAAGGTAGTAAAGCACTGGAATAAGTTACCCAGTGAGGTTGTGAAATCTCTGTCCTTGGAGGTTTTTAGGACTTGGCTAGACAAAGCCTGAGCTGGAAGGATATAGCTGGGGGTGGTCCTGCTTTGATCAGGAGGTTGGACTAAATGACCTCCCAGGGACCCTTCCAACCCTAAGTGCTGAAACCTGATAAATTCATAGTAATGAAATATTTTTGTTTGTTTTCTTTTGTTTTGGGAGAAAGAGGCTTATAATAAAGAATGGAATTTCTTTTTTGTAATATGATAAACATTCTGTTGTTACACAGCAGCTTAGATTGCACTTAGATAAAATGTATTGCTTAAGGTAAACATGTTTGTCTTACTTCTCCTACAATTAATCTTGTTTGAATATATTAAATTATTCAGCATATTTCATACACTATCATGTAATTTTTTTAAAAATAAGAATAATAGCAAATATCAAACAACAAACAAACAAGTAAAATATAATCATGAGTCAGGCACAAGGCAATCAAAAGAAATATGTATTTTGCAAAAAGATAAATCTAGAGGGATTACTTACCTTTCAATCGTGCATACAAAGGCACTAATTGAATGAAAATCTGAATTGTACCATTATCTCCCTAGTAAAAAAAACAGAGGAAACAGAAACAAGGGACTGAGGAAAGGGAGGAAGGGAAGTTTGATTATACTTGTACAAATAAATAGGCAACAGACCTAAGACAAAAATAAATAGAAATTAGTAAAAATGAAATGGTAAACAAAATGATAAAAAGGAAATAGATGCCAAGTGTTTGAAAATTATATGCAAGTTCTCTGAAGGGAATGGGAGGTCTAAAGACATCACCTCCCAACCACCAAAAATATAGTGGTACTACTCCTTGCTTAGGTAGAAAATAGTTAGTGCTGTATAAAACTCCAAATTTTCACCATGCAGACACAAACAAAAGTACCATAAAACCCACAAAAAGTGGGTGTTTTGCTTTCCAAATATGAGAATCCTTTTTTAAACTCTTACCACTAACACAGTCTGTTAGCTATTCATACCTGATCTGACACAAAGCAATATGTCAATAATTATTATGACATGTACAACTTAGTGACAGAAACAAAATAATTATATTATTAAGAATCATTTGGCACTTCAATAAGAATTCTGTGAAATGGCAAGCGGCAGAAAGATTATATCAGCAGTTAATATTTTCTGTAGATATTCTGCCCCCAGAAATTTCATTTGATCATGATAAGTTTTTTTCTCAAACATCTGTAAATTAACTGTGAACTTTTCCATTTGAAAGCCCACTATCTTTTTCACATAGGTTTGAAAGATGCTTTGACAAGGAAAACCATAACTCTTTAGTTCCTACTGAAATGTCATACATCATTTAAAGTGAAGTCTAAAATGGCCTCAAGTGAAGCCAAATCCTGATGTTTGACATGTGGATTCTGGAATTAAATCAATGTCAAGCAAAGACTGAATGCTTATACTTAAGCACTCTAGTTCCTTGTTCATTTATCACAAGACTTTCTGTTGTTTTCTGCCCACTTGTCCAACCTGTCCAGGTCTGCTTGCAGCTGTTCCCTGCCCTCCGGCGTGTCCACATCTCCCCATAGCTTTGTGTCATCTGCAAACTTGGACAGAGTACATTTCACTCCCTCGTCCAAGTCACTGATGAAGACATTAAAGAGTATCGGTCCAAGGACCGAACCCTGTGAGAGACCACTTCCCACACCCTTCCAGGTCGAAACCGACCCATCCACCACGACTCTCTGGGTGCAACCCTCCAGCCAATTCGCCACCCACCGGACTGTGTAGTCATCCAAGTCACAGCCTCTTAACTTGTTCAGCAGTATGGGGTGGGATACCGTATCGAATTTTGTTCAGTATCTTCATCAATAACCTGGAAGATGGGATGGAATGCATGCTCAGCAAGTTTATAGATGACACCAACCAGTCACCAATGAAGAATAATAGAAACACTGGAGAGTATGGTTAGGATTCAAAAAGGCCTTGGCAAATTAGAGGATTGAACCAAAGGAAATCTCAGGAGGTTCAATAAGAAGAAATGCAAAGTCCTACACACAGGACAGAACAATCCTATGCACCAGTACATACTAGGGATGAACTCTGCGGAAAAGGACCTGGGGGTTACAGTGGTCAATAAGCTGAAAAAGAAACAACAGTGTGTCCTTGTTGTGAAGAAGACTAATGACACACTGGGCTGTATTAGCAGAAGCATTGCCAGCAAATTGAGGGAAGTGATTATTCCCCTCTATTCAGCACTGGTGAGGCCACATCTGGAGTACTGTGTCCAGTTTTGTTTCCCCCACTACAGAAAGGGTGTGAACAAATTGAAGAGAGTCCAGCGAAGGGCAACAAAAATGGTTAAGGGGCTAGGGAACATGACTTATGAGAGGAGGGTGAAGGAACTGGGCATTTTTAATCTGGAGAAGAGAAAGTCCTCCAGAGTGGGGACTTAATAGCTGCCTTCATCTACCTGAAGGGTGATTCCAAAGAAGATGGAGCTAAACTTTTCTTAGTGGTAAAAGATTAGACAACTAGAAGCAATGCTCTCAAATTGCAGCAAGGAAAGTTTAGATTAGATATCAGGAAAAAACTTGCATGCCAGGAAGGTAGTAAAGCACTGGAATAAGTTACCCAGTGAGGTTGTGAAATCTCTGTCCTTGGAGGTTTTTAGGACTTGGCTAGACAAAGCCTGAGCTGGAAGGATATAGCTGGGGGTGGTCCTGCTTTGATCAGGAGGTTGGACTAAATGACCTCCCAGGGACCCTTCCAACCCTAAGTGCTGAAACCTGATAAATTCATAGTAATGAAATATTTTTGTTTGTTTTCTTTTGTTTTGGGAGAAAGAGGCTTATAATAAAGAATGGAATTTCTTTTTTGTAATATGATAAACATTCTGTTGTTACACAGCAGCTTAGATTGCACTTAGATAAAATGTATTGCTTAAGGTAAACATGTTTGTCTTACTTCTCCTACAATTAATCTTGTTTGAATATATTAAATTATTCAGCATATTTCATACACTATCATGTAATTTTTTTAAAAATAAGAATAATAGCAAATATCAAACAACAAACAAACAAGTAAAATATAATCATGAGTCAGGCACAAGGCAATCAAAAGAAATATGTATTTTGCAAAAAGATAAATCTAGAGGGATTACTTACCTTTCAATCGTGCATACAAAGGCACTAATTGAATGAAAATCTGAATTGTACCATTATCTCCCTAGTAAAAAAAACAGAGGAAACAGAAACAAGGGACTGAGGAAAGGGAGGAAGGGAAGTTTGATTATACTTGTACAAATAAATAGGCAACAGACCTAAGACAAAAATAAATAGAAATTAGTAAAAATGAAATGGTAAACAAAATGATAAAAAGGAAATAGATGCCAAGTGTTTGAAAATTATATGCAAGTTCTCTGAAGGGAATGGGAGGTCTAAAGACATCACCTCCCAACCACCAAAAATATAGTGGTACTACTCCTTGCTTAGGTAGAAAATAGTTAGTGCTGTATAAAACTCCAAATTTTCACCATGCAGACACAAACAAAAGTACCATAAAACCCACAAAAAGTGGGTGTTTTGCTTTCCAAATATGAGAATCCTTTTTTAAACTCTTACCACTAACACAGTCTGTTAGCTATTCATACCTGATCTGACACAAAGCAATATGTCAATAATTATTATGACATGTACAACTTAGTGACAGAAACAAAATAATTATATTATTAAGAATCATTTGGCACTTCAATAAGAATTCTGTGAAATGGCAAGCGGCAGAAAGATTATATCAGCAGTTAATATTTTCTGTAGATATTCTGCCCCCAGAAATTTCATTTGATCATGATAAGTTTTTTTCTCAAACATCTGTAAATTAACTGTGAACTTTTCCATTTGAAAGCCCACTATCTTTTTCACATAGGTTTGAAAGATGCTTTGACAAGGAAAACCATAACTCTTTAGTTCCTACTGAAATGTCATACATCATTTAAAGTGAAGTCTAAAATGGCCTCAAGTGAAGCCAAATCCTGATGTTTGACATGTGGATTCTGGAATTAAATCAATGTCAAGCAAAGACTGAATGCTTATACTTAAGCACTCTAGTTCCTTGTTCATTTATCACAAGACTTCTGGACTTACGGACACAACACTAGTCTGTGAACTGAGCAGTAAGGAAAATTAAGGTCTCCTTTTGGCATTGCTGATATTACATAAACACACATATATAGGACTCTAGATCCATGATGTTGTGTTCAATTACTGCATTTTCTGTTAGGTTGACTAAAATGAACAGTTTTTGGAGCCTACAAAAGACCTTATAAGAAGTGTTCATAGCTATTTTATGCAACAAAAATGTTTAAAATAAGCTTCACACTAAGGAAGTAAGATTCTCCTATCAACAGTCCCAGCACACTAGAAAGACAATTAAATCCCTTCTCCTATGATACTTATTCATAGAAAAGAACACCAGGTAACAGAAGAACTACTGAAGAATTTGTACAGTTTCTTGTACAATCAGGTACATGCTGAAAGATTAGAATACAATAAGATAAGAAGAGATTAAAACAAATAGGGGAATAGCTTGGGAGAGACTCGTATAATTTCCAGTCCCGGTTTTAGCACACAGGAAAAGGAATGTAAATTACAAAGGAATAAGTTAAAAGTTAAAAATGAAGATAAAAAGGAAGTTAAGAAGTTAAAAGCTAAAGTTAAAAAGTTAAACAGTTAATAAGGAATCAAGGAGGTTGGACAGCAGGGAACAAAGTAGTTATAAGGATTGGGACGTAAGCAGTCTTGAGGAACACAGGGTTAATGAAATACAAGGAGTGGGGTTATCTTGTCACTTGCCCAGTGCAGGAAGAGATCAGCAGTGGCAGTGGCCTAGGCTGGCAGACCCCGCTGCAGTCCCCTGAGGGCAGAAGGGGTGGAGGGAGGAAATAACCCCACTACCTGCCCCTTCTGCCTCTGGGGACCATGCTGGCTGGCGTCTAGCTGCACCCCGCATGGCGCCTGAGTGTCTGCAGGCATGTGCCTGCATTTCTTCAGTCCACAGGGAATGTCTGTCACTTGCAAACTCGTTCAATCCAGGCAGGTTAGACTAACCTGCAAAGATTGAATCAATTCAGGTTCTGGCTTTTTGAATGTCTGTCCCTTGCCTTAATGGTACCCTGAGGAAGGCAGGCTTTTCTGGATGGGCCAAATGGAAATCATGGACTATGTCAGGGACATTAACATTTCCCTTGGTTCTCAGGACCTGTCTTCTGGGCTCACAAATGACATGTGCCTGCAGCGGCTAGGGGGTTACAGTGGTGGCAGGAGTATGGCAGCGGTAAGTGGGAGCTCCCACAGATGCTGCCAGCACTGTCGGCAGTGGGAGGGTGGGGATGATTGCCAACCAGGGGTCAGCAACCACCTGCAGACGCCACCAGCAGTGGCGATCACAGACTGACCACAGATGCCACTGGCGGGGGCAGCCCTAACCTTTTTTACAGACGCCACCAGCAGTGGCGATCACAGACTGACCACAGATGCCACTGGCGGTGTCAGCCATACCTTTTTGTAGAGAGTGCACTGCCACGCTCAGGGGGTGCACCTACGCATGGCCCCTGACTGGGCTATATCCCTCCCTATTCTTCCCAGTCTGTCAAATAAAATAACTTCCCTATCCTTCATCTAGAGTCCAGAACTTATTGCACCATGTATTCATTGTGCCTATGGACTTTGATGGGCAGCGGGGACAACAAATCCCTTTCCAGAGAGAAGTATGTTACACAGGGTTTTAAAAAGGGCTACATGGAACGTGGGTTGGACCTTCATGCTCTCTGGAAGTCTAAGCTTAAAAGCCACAGAATTGATTTGCTCATGCCAGACATAACTGATATTTTTCTTAGATTTTATAACCAAAGAAAATGGGATAGGATTTAATCTATCCAAACAATGACATGGAGATGAATACAAGAATTATAAGGTAGTAAACTATTGGATAAAAGTGACAACAGACAGTACTGAAAGGGGAAGTATCAGGCAGAAGGAAGATCATTAGCAGAAGTCCTCTTTGGTTTGGGGCTGATTTTAATTCCTTCATTAATGGATTTCGCCCAACAAATAGAAATTTGTTAATGGAAGCTGCTGCTGACACAAAGCTAGAAAACATTGTCATCACAGAGAACTACAGCATTATACTAAAAGAACTGCAGGGTCTTACTGGATGGAGAAATAGAAATGGGACGAAATGTAATAGTTTAATTTCAAGGTCTTGCACTTAGAGATGAATATGAATTTTTACCATAAACTCCTCAGTTGAAAACAACAGTGAGTGTCCTAACCACTCAAGTACTGTGGCTAAGATACAGAAGAACTGTCTTTCTCCTGTTTGTTTGTTTTTCTAAAGACTTTGGCCCAGGTACATTAACCTGTAGCCACCTACCTATCAGACCAGCACATCTAATAGCCTTGTGCATACATGCTAGTCTATGCTGATGAGGTAATAGAATTGTAAACTGTACATAAAAGGCCAAAATACCATTTATGCAGCTGGGTAGGTGCCATTTATGCATGTACAAGGTAATAGAATTCCACCCTAACTGTACCTGGAATAGAAGGTCATCTGCATAATCTAGATATGTCACTGTGTTTAATTTTTTAGTATGCAGAATATCATTAACATCCAACTGTCTCTCTCTTTTTGAATGCAGTATGATGTATGCTTGGATGATGAATTTAGAGACTGACAACTTTCACTATCAGCTATATTGGAAAGTTGCAAACATTGTTATAATTAAGTTTGTATTAGCCTATGACATCATGCCAGATGAGAAAGTTTTGTCAAGAAAAGTGAATAGCTTCTACCCTGATATCAATGCTAAGCAAGCCATGTGCGTGCCATGCTTTATAATCTGGAAAGTTTACTCGAAAATAAAATAACCTAGAAAAACAACCAGCCTTACTGCAGCAAAGCATTTGATCTGGAGCAAAACAGTTTATGAAGATTAGCAGACTATTAAAAATGAAATCAAGCTAATGGGTAAGGGGAAAATTCTTTTTGTTGTTTTGCAGCTATCTCATTTGATGTAGCATTATATTGCCCATTGGGCAAAGCAGGAAAAAGCTAGTATGGGAGTGCCTTGCTTTTAATGTTCACTTTCATCTGTGAATTACAAAAGCAATTCATCAATAACAAAACCCATTTAAATGATGTATGCAGTGAACGCAGCACTCTGCAACAACTGCTTCTTCCAGATAAGACGCAAGGATAAAGTGTGTCCATGGGGAAAGGAAAACAAGTCAATGGCAGGTTCCCACAAGACAAACAAGTATTTTACCTAACATGAAGGACCCTTTATCAAATGTGGTCATTTAGATAAATTATAATCAGACCAATAGATGTCCAGACCTTCACTTTACAATTTTCCCATTAGCAGCAAGCGTGGCTTTAAAGTGCAGTAATTTGATAACAAATTCCTTAAATGCCATGCAATGTGTCCAATTTTCTCCATAAACAATAACCTGATTCCCCTAAGAAGGGCTTAATAAAGCCAAATGAATCCGTGATCTCTGTTTGTTATTTATGAAACATTCAGGAACAGCTGCAAGAGGTGCGCAAGTTCCTAAGTGGGTTCTGCCTTCAGCAGTTGTGTAGACCAGATGGGAGGATGACAAGCTCCACTTAATATGTCATAGCATCAGTTCAATCATAAAACAGCACCAGACAAACCTCTTTGGAATGGGAGCCACCTGTTTACTATCAATACTTTTATTTCTCAAACTGCACCTTTTAATTTGTGGTATACAACTGGGGGGGGGGGGGGAGCACCTCTTCCAAGTCCAGAAAACAGTCCCTCTGCAAATTAGGTTCTTTTGAAGAGTTAATGCCTAAGTCTTTATAGTCACACTTGGACAACTTTAGAGTCTTTAATTTAAAAAGCTTCCTTGCAGATTATTCAATGAACTGTCTTCCTGGGGAGAGTTTCTCCTATAAATTATGATTTCAGTTTGCATTTGATTTGTCTTCAGCTTTTACTTGGTAGTTATGAGAAACAGAAAATTGCAATGCCTTCTGTTTTACCTCAGTGACAGAGCAGTGGTCTGAAGAGCTTTAAATCTGGTTTCTGCCTGCAACTATAATTTTTCAGACACTGAAAGAAAGAATATGATACATGTGTTCTGCGGCAGTTCACTTAAAAGGTACGAGGGTCTCTATGTCTATAATGGATTGGAAATAATTATGTATGTCTGGGAAGACAATGATTGAATTAGGAAATATTTTACATAATAAGCATCTATGCAAAATAAGTATTTCTAAAATAGCCACTTGTATTGAAAGCTTACAATACTGTTCAATAAATCCAACAGAAGGCGCACTGACTGTCTCATGTTTTCTCTCTTTCAACAAGATATTTTAATACAAAAATGGGTTGTTCTTATTTACATTGCCTTACAAAATTATAGTATGTCTTAATGTATCCATTTAAGTTTTAGGAGTTAAACCTGGATCTGTTTTATCATAGTAAACTAAAAATACTGTTAGTTTTGCCTGGAAACCTGAAGGTTAACACTGTCCATTTCTGGTGCTAGACTAACATCTAGAATAGTGCTAGATCCAAAATAGCAACCCACTTGTAAAGGATATCTGAAAACTAAAAAGCTTTTATTTCTAATAATTTGCAAACAAGTCACCTCAGCAGATGTTTAGCTACCTACACATTTCCAATCCTACTGATGTTTTGCTTGGATGACATTCATTTATAAAGTGTCACATGCTACCCATGTCAGCATATGCTCACTCATGTGATAACCATTATATTAGGAGACCAGGATTTCAGCCATTTGAAATTATAACTGGTGTGACATTGACTACAGGAGCTGTCATGATGGATGTCAGCCCATTCCAAAGTATGATGTTGTTAAGAGCATTAGAAAAAAAAACAGTCCCAAAGCTATAAGGATTTCTAATGCTAGGAATCTAGAGTAGACTACTGTTTGATATAAAACTTTCTTAACAATAATGTAAGTAAAATGTTTCCCCTCACAAAAGGATTAAGATGAAAGGACAACTTCTGCCTAGTTTACATGTGCATAAGCAGATTGATTCTACCTTGATCTTCCTGTACATGTCACCTTTTCCATTCCAGGGAAGTCTCAATTAAATGTTAAAACCAGAAATTCCTGTAGGTTAACACATTAGCCTTTTGCAGAGCCCACTTTCTCTTTTTCTTCAGAAAACATTATTATGATGCCTCCCGGTTGATATGCAAAAGAGAATTTTGTCAAAGCTGCTCTGAATAAGTACCGATACATTTATTTGTCACAGTTATGCGTTTTGACAAAACCCCCCAGAAAAAATATTTATATGTTATTTCATGTAGATTTTATAGACAGAATTGCTAGTTATTATACTTTTGTTGCAAGACATGATACCTGAAGGTTTGTTGAAGTCCCAGTTCCTGCAATCATGTTCTTATGTTCAAAATTAAGTTTTCACTTTTTAAAGTTTACTTTATTAAGGCTACTTAAAGAATTTTCAACTTTTTTTTTGGAGGAAAGAGAAACTATTGATATTTGATTTGGTGACATATTCTATTAGGAAAATTGAAACAAAATGTTTCCTTTCAGTTAGAAATGTTAGCCCATCCCTAACTGAAATGTTTCATTTTGGAATATCTTTCATTGTGTGACCCATTATATTGCCTCACAGGAATGGTAATCTCATATACCTCCTACCCCACTTTTCATATACAAGTCGAATACAAAGACCAGATTATGTTTCCCCTTCACAGTCTTCCCTTGTGGCTAAGAAGCCACAGTGACTCATGTAGTTGTAAATTATGAAAATAATTAAAATGGGAAAGAAAACTACAATTTTTATGAGGCACTGCTGTTACTCAGCCACAAACTATATCATGAATGACTGTGTACATTAGACCAACAAAAATGGAAAGGTTATAGAAATACAACTCTATTAGGCACTGTGGCAGCTCAAGAAGAAAAAAGGATTCCAAAACAAAATGTTTTGATTTGGGACTGTCAAAATGCTCAGCTTGTAATCAAAACTGAAAAACATTTTATTTTGTAAAGATGTTGATATTTTGGCTTATTTTCCCCATATTGGGATAAAAATTAATATTGAAATACCGTAATTTCCTATGAGTAACAACTCCAGGTTTTTGATTGACTCAGATTTCTAATCTGCATGACAGATAGAAACTTCAAAGTTCAAAGCCTTAATAATATGTTAAAAGACTACCCAGGAAAAAACTCTCATGATTATTGGGCCGTGGCTCGTGATTTCAAAGACTAAAGTTGGCAATACTGCACGGAGAACACCAAAATCTTTCCCTGCTGTGGATCATCAAATGGCAAAATAATTGAAACAGGGAGTAAATTCATAAAGGACTGTACTGTTTTAACGCAAGGTGGGTGCAATTACATGTGCATATTAATGTGCAGTAATAAACTCTGGAACAGTCCACACTGGAGTTTATTGCTTCCCGGTACTGTATTTACATGTGCACTTGGGACCTCAGCACATTGAGCCAGGTCAGAAAAGCTTAGGCTGGCAGGGGGCCCTGCAAGCCTAGGACTGCTCTGACCCAGTTCAACATGCTGTAGAGGGGACTGGCTGGGGCACGAGGGCGCTTCAGTGCAGAGCTAGCTAGCAGGCAATTCTGCATTGCTGCAGAGTTAAGAAGTCCACTGCAGGATAGTACTTGTATTTACAAGTATTAACCTGTGGCAGAGTTAATTAGTTTACTCCCTCCTAATAGCACTGCCAGTGTGGATGCTGAGATGTTTACTGTGGAGCTAATTTGTCAACTCCACAGTAAACTTCTCGTGTAGACGTACCTGATAATAAGAACTTAATGCTTACTTCTAACAGTGGAAAAATAGCCTGCTTAACACAAGGTAAGGATAGCCTACATAACACAAGTTGCCTCCCTCCAGAACAGAAAAAGGATTAATAATGATAACTCAAAGCAAGAAGTTATCAACTTCTTATCAGCAAGAAGTTGATAATGGTATCTACAAAGTCTTCCTCCTCAACTAGGATAGTCTCCCTGAGGATGTAGAAGTGGTTCAACCAGAAACAGCAAAGAGAGCTTTAGACTTCTTTAAAACCCCTGCTGTCTGCCAAGAGAAAAGAATGATCTGCTAGCAGTTGGACTCTTCAAGAGGCTTGATGAAACAACTCCAGCAGCCATTTAAAACATGCACATGCATGAACACACACAGTTCTTTGAATCTGGGTGTCAGAATATCGGAACAGCTCTTGCATTGACTTAAGTGTCTCAGATGATAGTATTTGCTCTACTTCCTGGAGCCATTATTATTACAGCTGTTTTATTCATGAACCAATTCTGAAAAGTGATGACTATTACAACTTCTACTCAATTTCATTATGTTTACCACCTCTTAGTAGTTTTATCATGTCTAATATAAAATAACAAATGAATATAAGTTACAAGGCTGCTTTACAAAACACTACTATGTACTACTTTAAAAGAATTTAGAATCTATATTCAAAAACAATTATTCTGACAGTTTCATAGGCACTGAACTATACATGATGAGAAGTTCATATGAAAACTGTAAAGAAGTTTGCTTTTAAAGAAAGGATTTAAAGGAACTGGAGAAAGGCATGGGAAGTTCTTTTACAGATAAGGTAAAATATAAAGAAAAGCAAGGTGAAGAATGGAAAAAGGAGATAAAGGAAAGAGTTAAAGAATGCATTATAGTGCTTCAAGCCCTTGACATAAATTTTCATGTGTTGCCCTGCAAAAGCTTTGATGCAAGATGGTAACTATAGCACTGACAAATATGGAAACATTTACAAGCATTGATTACAAATGGCAGTAAAGATTTTCTGTTACCAGAGGTTTTTTTAAAATGAGTGAAAATTCACTTCAGTGCCTGTCTGCTAAGACATCTGTTAGGTATTTTTCTATAATGTTTGTTTAACACCCTGTAATTGTTCGCTTACAAGGAAGTGTACAGTGATTTAGATACAACAGTGCCATTACTTTCATCTAAAGCTTCAGTGACACATGAAGTATCTTATACGGTGGTTGATAATAATTAATTAGAATTGGCAGCATCATTTTTTCCAAATAGAGGTAAAATAGCAAAATATGCGAATTTTGGCTGAAAGCCTAATTTTTATGGAACTTACTAGTAGACATGGTTGAAAAAACAAAGTCTGCCCCCTCCCCAAAAATCCAATATTTCTTTATTTGCATTTTACCTTCCTGATTTTGGACCAACACCCCCTAACTCCATATAATAAGTCCTTTTACACAATGACAAATTCTGAACATCCTCTTCATATCTGTCTTTGGTTTTGGCCCAGTTCAGTCTGACACTGCATTGCAGCTTCCTGAACAGCAACAGTACTTCATGGGAATTTTGCCTTGGGTCCCCCTTCTCTCCTGGCCGAACTATATTTCTTGTTATGCCTTGCAGTATTTTAATCAGACAAGAGACCATGCTGTATAATGGAAGAAGTAGTCCAGTCATAAGTCAGCCATTGCTTAGAGTGAAATGCATGCAGTCATATTTGAAGTATGGTAATCAGTTTTCATTACTGAACAAACAACCAACTCGCACAACTACCAGGCACAGTGCCTGAGAAAGTCAGAGCACTCTAACTGGCCACAGGTCACTCAGAGGGATGAGGGCATTGATCACAAGAACCATCTTACATTTACGTGAGGCATCCCAAGACTCTGTCAACTATTGGGTCATTCATCTAGCAATCAGCTCTTTTTTTAAAAAATCATAAACTAGGGAAAAATAGGGTTCAAAGGGGTCTCAAGAGGCCATAGAGCCCAACACTGCTCAAAACAGGATCATCCCTATCTAACCCATTCTAGACAAGTGTTGTCTATGTCATGGGACGGGGCCCCTAAGGATGGCTGTGATCTCCTAAGGCCCCTCAACCACGTCAATTCAGCCCGATGGGAACCCTTTTTTCTCACCTGCTATGTCTTGATGAAAATGTAATATAGGGAGGCTGCCTTTATGTCTGGTCAGACATGGTCCTGACGGACTACCCTGCACCCCGTGGGTCCCGGACCCCTTATGGGTCCTATTTCAAAATAGGTATCCTGGAACACCCCAGCCTTATAGGCTATATGCATGGCTCCAACCACCCCTTTACCACGCCCCAAGCCTCACAGATGGCATTGATATTGTCCGGTCTGGGCCTTACTATGGTTTGGCCCCCTTGTCCTCTCTGGGCTTCTCCATCGCCGTGTCTCTGCACCTCACCAGCGCCGGGGTCTGTGCACCCCAAATGCCACGCCCTCTCTGGCACCGGGGTCCCCATGCTGCAGTGGGCCCCCAATGAGGCCTCCTCTTTCCCCAAATAGCCTCACCCAAACCACTGGTCTTATAAAACTACAACCAAAACATAAGCCCCTAGCAGAAGGTGTGCTCTGCCCCTTTACATTATTAGGAGCAGAACTTAGTCAGGCCTCTTCCCTTTACTCACTCTAAGAGGGCTCCTTCCCCCTTGGCCACCAGCAGAGAACAGCCTCCCTTGGTCCCCGTCCTGGGGTTTATATGGGCCCAGGGCCCTGCCCCTTCCGGGCAGCTGACCAGATGCAAGTGCAGACTAATTGCCTCATTAGCTGGTTGCCATGGCAACCTGCACCTGGGCTCCTGCCTGGCTCTTTGGGCTCTCCCCAGGCAGTTCCTGCTCTTCTAGGAACAGGGCACCTTAGTGTCCTGCAACAGTCTAACCTATTCTTAAAATTGTATGAACGACCCTCTCCCACAACTACCAGGCACAACACCCAAGAATGTCTTCCATCCTAACTTGTCAGACCAATAGGACAAGGGCACTGTCTGCAACAGCCATCTCTAAAATGAAATGTAGTAGATATTTTTCAGTAAAATAAACTAGCAAATAATAGAAGTAGAAGAGAGGAAAACTACAGATGTAACTGAAAATTCTGAAATTTGCTAATCCAAATGATTTAAGGACCAAGAGGAAGACTTCATATTTTTTCAATTTCTCTCAAACTCCTTAAACTAATTTGTTAGAATGTTACCGGATTAAAATGTTTCTCTAACTTGTAGTTTTGGGATAGAGTGCCTACAGCTGTGAGTTATAGGTATTTCAGTGTATCCGTTATTTGTTGTTCAGATTTAGTCCTTTGGGGACTGTCACAGTAAGCATCTGGGTACTAAAATGTTGGGCAATGTATAAAACATGTGGGATGTCTCTGAAGAGTTTACCTCTAACACGCCATCAGCTGATAAAGAAAGGAGCATTTGAAGGGATCAAATTTGGTTCACATTTGCACTATTGCCATCTCAGTGACCTCAAAAACTCCCCCTTTCATTAACCATAGTTGTACTTTGTACATTATCAGCCATGTGCATGCTAATGGGTGTGTTCATATTTTGTTGTTTCTACAAGACCTTTCTAAAATGGCAATACATTTCCAATCCAACCCTGGAGAATGAATCTTCAAATCAAAGAGAAATACTTGACAAGGAATATTTTGCTTCTCTCACTTCAACTCATATTTCCTACTGTGTTAAGCTGTCACTCTTGGCAGTCTAAGTCAGCCCACTTTCCTATATTTTTAATATCCAGTTTAGTGTGCAGAGAGTTTCCAGAGCGATGTCAAAACACATCCTCTGCCACAGCTCTGAAAGTCCCAAGTTGGGATATATTCTGTTAAGTGGATTCTGTTGAACCACAGTATAAAATGTATTCACAGGAATGGATTCCCCAAGCTCCATCTACTGGTATTACTGGGTATTTATAATTGCTCCCTGGGAGAGAAATAACATATTCTGTTTCCTACAGATAAGTGAATGAATTCCTGGCCTACTTTCTGAACTTGTTAGCTCTGATTAAAGAGGGAGGGAAATGTATGTACAGCATGCAGCAGAAACATATTACATTAGAAATGTTGGGCTGGAACATTATAAAACTGAAACAATTTATCATGGCTGCATACTTTGACATCATTGATTGGATTCTTATCTGGTTAAGTCATGTAAAAGAAACTACTTGCGTGAATGCACAATAAAGTGTCTATGCTATGACTGGATTTTTAGTTCAGCATATGTTTTACATTTTTCTTCAAATGTTAAGCATTGGGTTATTCTTCCAAGGTACATCTCTTCTTTCTCAAAGAAGGTAGCTGACAAATGACACCATTTCTCTCAATATTTGTGCCATTTATAAAGGCAGCCTGTGTCACAGCTCTCACACAGCTCAAAAGAGTAAGCATGAACTTAGTGAAAGAGCACAGAGATGAATTTATCTAATGCTTCCTCTCCTGAATTTGAAAGAACAATGCTGAAAACATGCTTTATTTACTCCTACACTGAACAGAACGTTCGGTTTTTTTCCTAATAGAAAAGGACAAATCAGTTCATTACTCATTCACATACTCAGACACTTCTCACAGATCATATTGTACCACTGAAAAAGTTTTCTGCATGCATTTACAGTCTGAATATAAATGTGTCAACACATATTAGCTTTGTCCCCTTTGCAAAAAAAGAGTAAAGCAGCTACCGTCTTCCATGAAACTCAATAAGGGGCACTGCAATCATTCATAAATCATAAACCCCTGAGTCTTCCATACTATTAACTTACCATCTGGTATCTGGGTGTAAGGTTGGTGCCCAGGTACTGGCCTAACTCCAGTCCAAAAAATCATCTTTATCCTGGGGTCCCACAAACATTAGAACTCTAGAATCTAGTAACATACCCTGGCCCAACGCTATTTCCTACCACCTTCCCTTTAAATCATAAAATTATAGAATCTCAAAGTTGGAAGAGGCCTCAAAGGTTGGCTAGTCCAGAGCCCTACACTGTTCCTAAATGATCCCAGATACCTATCCAGCCTCTTGAAAACAACCAGTGAAGGAGATACTACAACTTCACTAGGCAACTTGATGCTGTTGTTCTTACAGTTAGAAAGGTTTTCTTTTTCTCCCTCAGATGTTAATCTGCATTGCTGCAGTTTAAGCCTATTGCATTGTATCCTGCCTTCTGTGGCAGGCAAGGGCAGTTGTTCTCCCTGTTCTTTATGGCTGCCCCTCAAATATTTGAAATGGTATTGTGTTCTCTTTAATTTCCTGTTCTCCAGACAAAATATTCCTAATTGCCTCAATCTTTGCTTGTACAGCTTGTATTCCTACTCCTTTATTATTTCTGTTGCGCATCTTTGGATCCTCTCCAATTTCTCTACAGCCTTCTTAAAATAAGGTACCCAAAACTGGACACTATAATCTAGCTGAGGCAATGAATCAGTGCCTCAGCTGGAGGACTGGCATCATCATTTCCTGTGACTTGCATACAATATTCCTGTTAATGCAGCCACAGTTGCATTTGTTTTTTTGTAACAAAAAACTGTCTTTTACGCCTGTTAAGAACTTACTGGACAGTTTGTTTTGCTGTAGTTTTTCTTCCAACAGGTATGAGGGAAATAAAAATCTTACATTTCTTTTATCTGTTGAAAAAGGCCTTGCCCATCTCATTTTCGTGATTTGGCAGCCTCTAATAAACCCTCAGCATGATATCACCATGTTCATTTCCATCTTTACCTTCACCCATATATACTTCTGGAACAACATATGTGGGCCCAGTGTTGATATGCCACTCATCATAGTTATCCCACCAAGAGCTCTGTGCCAGACAGCCAGAACTAAAATCCTTTGCTAGGATGACACCAGCCGACTATCTGAAAAAACCTGCTATCTGCCTTCATTGTTGCTTTCCCTGATTCCTGCTTAATGATCCTATCCAGTCTGCAGATTCATTACAAATTACTTTCATGTTCAGTGCTCTGCTCTGACTTAATGTCTCTTCACCCATTCATGCTCTAATCCCTACCATAGCTATCTTTGCCACCTCTTAAATGATGGCATGTATGCCACAATACTCAGAATATGCCAAATGAAATGAATATGTTACCTAGCAATGGAGTCTTCCACCAACTCTGTAAAAAATAGGACCACTGTGCCCCACTGTCTGGGGCACAGTGGTCCTATTCACTAAGACCAGTTTTCAGATAAATCACATATCACTTGTTTGTTGATGTATCCCTCCCTCCTTCCATTTGCCTTATACACACACACCTCCTTGCCAGGCTCAGCAGTACATTTTTTTTCAAGTATTTCAGGCAGGATTTAGGATACATTTTGAGATTCATGCTGTAGCACTGTTGGGACTGCTGCTGCTCTCCTGCATAATGCATGCTACAAATTCTTTGGGCTTGTTATTGCTACATCAGCTGCTCTTGGCCTTTTTGAAGTTCATTCAGTGAATGGTTTTCTCAAGTTGGCAGCTGGCACAAGCATGAGGCTCTTCCTTCGGACATGTACTTTTGATGAATTGGAACACCTGCAGAGGCTATGAAAAGAGTACCTGTTTGAGTGTCATGTGACTGGCTTTCTTTTTGTGCCTCCCTTTTGATTATCTTCTATCATCTCTTGAAGCTGAGATTTCTTCTAGAAGCCTAGTCAGGGACAGGGAATTAGGGACAGGAGAAAGAGAAATATATAGTTGATATAAAAACAGAACATGTGTTTAAAAATTTAAGTTACATCTTAGGTTGTACTGTAGTTTTTCTACTGCTGCGATTTAGAATTAAAATGTATAGTATCTCCAAAGAGCCTACACATAACTTTCAAGCTCTGACCAAAAAAAAGCATTTTTTACCATATCATAATAATGTGCTAACTGCTGAAGAACCAGAAAACCACGAGAATGTCCTTAACATGATCACTTTCTTAGAAACTAAAAAATACTAAGAAGTGGGAGAAATTCCAGTTCCACCTCAACATTTTTTTTGACCAACTACACCAGCAATGTGCACAGAATCTGACAGTTCAGTCCACATACTTTTCCACTAATTGGTCAAGAACCTAGCAGCAATAAGGTTACAGTACATATTACTGAATCTAAATGCTTCCATCACTCACCTTCTCCTTATTTATTGCTATCTAATGTGCACTGCAGTGTAAAGCAAATAATGACTATGAAGCACTTTTTATACTGTTTCAGGATGACAAGCTCTGTGCACTGATCAGGGCCAGATTAACCATTTAGTGGGGCCAAGGCAACAAACTCGTGGGCCCCTACTTTTTTCACTCAATAATTATAATATGTAAAATAAGCACAGCTGGGTCCCTTCTTCACTTAGGGCCCACAACATGTGCCTTGTCTGTCTGTGTGCTTATCTGGCCGTGGCACCGATAGCAATTTTAAACTAATATGCTTTGATCCTCTGGACATTATTTAAGTTAACAGGATCCTTATGAAGTACCAAATCAGAAAAAACAGATTCTGATCCAAACTAAAGCAAAATAAGTCCCATTTTGCAGAGGCTACAGTTTTTCCATTGACTTATATAGGCTTTTGATC
>NW_005841846.1:1827174-1841405 GCF_000455745.1 Alligator sinensis | reverse complement strand
GATGTTTGGATTCGCGTTCCCTCAGGGTTCAAACTGTTACCAATTACCATGGTGTTGTATATATAAGAATATTATTGGTTACTAGAAGATATCAGAAAAACCACAACCTCCAAAATAGAAACTGCTTTTAAAAAGAATTATTATATTGTGTTGAAATCCATACTAAACAGAAAAGAAGAAATGTGGATCTGTTGATGGGAGCAATAAAATGTTTGAAAAATCATGGAAATATTCACATTGTATAAAATTGATATAGAAATTGCACAAACATAATCTGGAATAAAGAAAATCTGAGGGAAGAAAAGACCTAAGAGCAGAGTTCTGTTTCACCTTAAGCATCCAGATGTCAGTATTCCAGCCACATAAGTGGTATTTTTGGCACTTCTTCACAGATTGGGATTCTGTTTTCTGTGTAATGTGAATTTATAAGCATCCATATGGCCCCTTACCATGTGAAGCAGATTATGCAGGTGTGCAGTTACCTGAAAGGTACAGGAGGAGAAGAAGAATCTACCTATGTTTAACTGTTAGCTGAGTGGTGAAGGCACTTGCCCAGGAAGGGGAAGATGCAGCATCTCTCTGACTGCCCAGCACATAAACTAGGCACAGATATTAGTCAGCCATCCTCTTGAGGCTGAGCCTCACATGAAGTACAGTTGAGGAGTTTCTACCTCATGGGAAGCAGGAGTTGAGCTAGAACTCAGAATTTGCTCTTTCCTGAAGGGAAATCCATTTCACTGAGCCAAACACCCTTTAACTTCTTCTCGTCCCCCTTTTCCTTCCTCCATATCATAGCCATGGAAAGGGTCAGCTTTAAAAGAGAGTGGGTGGTCACACCACTGTCCTGTGAAATCAGAGAAATACAGGTTAAAAAGCTCTATGGAGGAGGGAGACCTAGGTCTCCCACATCTTGGATAAGTGCACTAACCACTTAGCTATTGGGGCTGAGAACAAGAAAGGTCCCTTCACCTGCCATCAGCTAGTGATTTTTTTTGCTTTAGGGATTTTTTTCCCCACAGTGTAGATTTTTGTAACTTATGTATTCCCAGCATATGTATTTTAAAAACTGCCCAGCCAATGTGTAGTTTACTGTGCAGGCACATGCCCATACTCCACAGTCACATAGATGCTTAAGCATCCACACTGAATAAGTAATACTATTGCAAACTGCACATAATTGCCAAATGTGCCACTTACATGGCCAGAAAACTTCTATTTCAGTGCATGAAGTGAAACCGAATTCTGCTTTGACTCCTAAACTAGACTTCTACACCAAATCAAACCAAACCTAAAATAACTGCATATAAAAACCAGGAGATAAAAAATCCTGCCCATAAAATGAATTACTGTATGTACTCAAATATAATATGACCCTAAATATAAGATAACCCCCAGTAATTAGATTCTATATATGGAAAATGTATAAAGTTGTTATAATTGTCTAGGTATAGAATCTAATTAGAGGAAGTTTGCCTTAAATTTGTCCCTCTCCTACTGCTACAGCACAGCAAATAAACCTGGGAGTTCAAATAGCCCCCTTGCCTATTGGCCCTCAAACTTTTACCCCCTGAAGTCCCTTCCTCACCCCCCACTATCAGACTCTGCTGTCCCTGAGCATGTGGAACTGAAGGACAATTTGAAAATAGTGACTTTGAAATAAATATGCCTGGAATCATTCGCATATAAGCAAATTACTATGAATACACATAGATTTAGTTCATCCAGAATTGATGCATTTGACCTCTTTTGAAACTAATTCAAGTTTTAGCACAGGTACTCCATAAACACATTTTTAAGAAGCACTTTAGTACCTACTTATATATAGTGCAAACTGAGGGCATCTACATATTCATTAAAACACCGTAATCAGTGCTACTGAGCATTAGCACAGGTGAACACTTTTTTAGTGACATTAATGCACATTAAATTAAATCTACTGTGCATTAACGCATTAGCACAGGTTTTCCCTGCCGCACTAATACACAGTAGAATTAGTCTTCTGTGCATTAAGCATCTTGTGTAGAAGTAAATGTAATAAAGGACAGGTAATGTAAGCTGAGCAGTAAGCACTGTAGGGCTGTGCAAAACAGCACCATTCCATTTCGACAGCACAGTGTTTCATATCAAGTTTCATTTCATTTTGAAACCGCTGTTCTGTTTCACTTTGTTGAAACTGTTCCAGTGTTTCGACGTTTCGCCCATAGGCTATAATAGGAAAGCACAAAACTGCCTATAACGTTATCATTTCAGACCTGATTTAAATGAAACTTGCAGGAATGATAGCTCCTTCTGAGGCCATGATGTCTGCCAAGTTTCAAGGAGATAGCTAAAGGGTTTTCTGGGAAACTGCAGCCAAAATCTTGAAAACAAAACTCATGTCATACGTGTGTGTTAAGGTACAGTGGGATGAAAACTGCAGGCCTGCTAGCCCCTACTGAGGCCATGAAGCTTACCAAGTTTCAAAGAGATAATTACAGGGGTTTCTGGAAAACTGCACCTCAGGCTGCTGACAAGCAAAACTCATGACATGGGTGACACTGTATGTGTGTTAAGGTGCGCCTTCACTGGTGCTGGGGCCTCTACACGACATGGCAGTGTACCTTAATGAGGTCTCCCCCTCCCCTACAGCCTCAGTCCCACCCACCACTTTAAATGACAACAGGTAATAAAATAACTTAGTGAGAACCCCAGTAGCACCAGCAGCTTCTCAGGCAGCCAAACTGTGACAGAGCCTTTCTTTCCTCTCCTGCAGGAGCTTCCTCCCCACCATGTGTGTTAAGATGCACCCTCACTGTATGACTGTCTGTGTGTCAAAATCCAATGTCTATATTGAGTCCATGAGTTTATGTACCTAGGAGGCTAATGAAGTGAAGTTCATAAGCCCGGCTGTGAAAAGTGGTTTGTAAATTCAAACAAGTACCAAACTTGCTAACCTAACCTCATCACCAGAAGCCAACTTTCTACAGCTCAAAACACAAAACCTGCCAATATATCTCCAGTACCCCCACAAACTGCACACCAGAATCTATCAAAGGTGAGAATACCCAACTACCTGTGGGGGCACATTTCTCACAAAAAAACCACTCTGTCTCCAGTCTCCCAGGCCTGATCCTGAAAAGGAATTTACAAACCACTTTTCACAGCCAGGCCTATGAACTTCATTTCATCAGCCTCCTAGGTACAGAAACTAATGTACTCAGTATAGACACTGACAATGGAATTCTGACACACTACAACCTGCTGGACATCTGACTCCCCAGATACCTCTCCACTTTTACCTGAGCTGCGATATCTCCCTTCCCCCTCCACTCCAGCCTGTCCCTCACCCCCTAAACATCTCCATTTCCATTTTCGCTGACTGGCTTTCTTGCCTGCATTGCATGCCAGCCTCTGGCTTCTTTACTATTTCTTCCATCCAGGAACAGCACACACACCAACTGCAGGTGCTTTCTCAGCCTGACAAAAGGTTCTTCAGTGCAAAAGCTGACATCCAAGGCAGCCAAGATGAGCTCACCTGAAGCCTCACAACTCCACTGCAATCAGCCAGCCTCAGGCCTGTCAAAGATGTGACAAGTCTGGACTTTCCCCAGCCAGGACTGCGTGTGTGTGTGCATTAGCTGGAGGTTATGGCACCTCCTACCCACCTTTCACCAGAGGACTCCTCAGTCCTGGCATTTCCTGGGGTTTCTGCACCACCAGAAGTCCTACCAGGGCTCCCTGACCCTGACAGAGTGCAGTTTTACTGATCATGCCCAGGACCTGGGGTCTCCTCCTTCCCCATCGCCCCAGTCCATACCTCCAAGTTCCTCCACATAAGTTCAGCAAGGACATGTTCTGCCCCTACTGGCTGGTGATACAGTGAGTGCCCCCTCCAGCTCTGACAGCAAGGCATAAAATGGCTTTTAAAAAATGAAAAAAGGAAATAGGTGCAGACGGAGGGAGGCAGGTGGCATTCACTCTGTCTGCACCTGGAGCTTGGGGAACCCCAGCAGCAGGAGTTTCACCCTGAGGAACACCAGCTGCTGCACCAAACAGGAGTGCCCCAAACTGAGGGACTTACAACTGAGTGTACAGTCTGGAGGGGAAAGACTTGAAGAAGATATTTGGATGGTGGCATAGAAAGCTTCTTGAAAAAGTTTGTGGATAACATCAAATTGGCAAACACATTGGAAGATGTGAGCCCAGTTCAGAAAAATGTTAAGTTTGGAAAGTTGGGCCAGAACTAACAGGATGAATTTCAGTGCAGACAAATGCAAGGTGCTACAACTTGGGAGGAATAATAAAAAACACAAATATAAAAAAGGTAACACCTGGCCAAATGGCAGCACTATGGAAAAGGACTTCGGAGTCTTGGTAGATTACAAACTCAGTATGAGTCTGCAGTGGGATGCAGCAGTTCAAAAGGAGAATGCAGTTTTAGGATGCATCAACACAAACATTCAGTGCAAGACATAGTAAGTGATAGTGGCGCTCTACTCAGCACTAGTTAGGTCTCATCTGGAGTACAGCGTGCAGTTTTGGGCTTCACATTTTAAAAATGAAGTGGAGAAGTTTGAGAGGGCCCAGACATGAGCAACAAAGTTGATCCGGGGCTTGGAAAGAAATTCATACAAGGAGAGGCTGAAGGAGCTAAGCACATTCAGCTTGCAGAAAAGGGGCTTAAGAAGGAACATGAAAGACATCTTCAAATACTTGAAAGGCTGCCATAAAGAAGAGGGAAAGCAACTTTTCTCTCTTGCTGCACAGAGGAGGACACAGACCAATGGTTTGAAGTTTCAGCAAAGTAAGTTTAGATTGGATATCCAGAAAATCTTCTTCACTGTTACAATAGTGAGGCACCGGAATAAACTGTCTGGGTAAATTGTGGACTCTCCATCACTGGACGTGTTCAAGAATAGGTTGGACAGCCACTGGTTGGGGATGATCTAGGCATAGCTATGCCTATGTTCTACCATGGGTATTTCCAATGCATCTGGGCTTTCCTAGTTGCCCCCACAACCTTCCCCCCACCCTTTCTTCTATATGTGTCAGGTTGTTTTTAAGTCTTCCCAGAGTTGTTGGCTGTTGGCTATAGCCAAGGCTGTTGACTTTGACCGAGGTGTGCCAATTCTCCTGCTTGGAGCAAAGCCAGAGGTTCCTAGCTAGAGGGTCTTGCTTGTCCAGTCACAGTCAGGGTCAGACCAATCACCATATTTTAAGCCAGGAAGGAATTTTACCCCATTGTCAGATTGGTATGGATTGTGGGAGTTTTTGCGTTCCTCTGTAGTGGGGAGCATGGCCCTCTACCCAGAGCTTTTTGAGCATACGTTATCAACATTTTATAGAAGAAAATATTAGCTGCCATGGTTCCCTGCTTTACCTGTGGCAGGTTAGGGTGTTAGGTCTGTGTTGTGTGAGGGTTGATGGCAGTCTGATGTAGAATTTAGATTATGGTTTGTATGAGGTGCTTAGGATTCAGTGGGAACTAATGGTATTCTTTTAGAAAACGAAAAGGAAAATGCTTAGAAGAACAACACTACACAAGAAGAAAGTGAACAGAGAATGGGACTTCCCAGATGTGTTTCTGTTTGTTTATGTGAAGTTTGTCAGCCTATGCTACATAGAAGGGCTAAAAGGGGACACCTAATGGGCTGGGCTCTATGTTTGGTACTATGGAGAGACATTATTGCATAAATATAATGTATGTTAAAGGTCACTCATGGCCCTTGGCCTGGATAATGCCACCATATATATCAGAAGATTGTAAAATGTGTGAATTGATTCAGGATGCAGACAATAAGCACAATAGAATTGGTGGACCATAAAAAAATAAAGGCCTGGATTAGAGAAAAGGAGACTGTCCCTAGTACGGAGGTTCATATGGGAAGAAGCACAGATAGGTTATAAGACAGTGTTTGACAAAAGCTTACGGAAGCAGCACAGGGACTTCAGTTGGCTGTAGCATATTTGATTGTTCCAATGTGGGCATTTCATTACAACTGCGGACTGTGTAGAACAGTGGAATGCCCCAGACAAATGTGCCATGGGGAAGAAAGTCTATTAAAATCTTTCATTTAATTTTATAATAGATGGTAGCTTATGCTTGGAATTACAGATGATATTTTCTGAATAGCGAAATATATCTTATATTCTACTAAATATGTTGTGCTAAAGGCTATGATGGAGAATGATTAATAGCCAATGAGTGTGAAAATATATGGACAGTATAATGCCAAAGTGTTTTTGTAATATATTGCAATCAGTGACATAGTGTGAAACCTCTATTTATCCTTCCTTGATTTACACAAATCAAGCTACACTGTCTTCTGTTTCACTTTGCCTGTATATTGAATCTTCTCTCAAACTAGCATTTGACCTTGCCATATATAGTTGCATTTAAATTCCACTGTATTTCTGTGGACAATTATGAAGTCCAAGAACCAGAATGAAATCCAGGGTTAAAATGAATTAGAAGAAACTGTAGGGTGTTAAGCAAGAGAAGTTTAACAGTGCAGAATAATATCACTCAAGAGTTTTGAACAGGAACACTGTAATCCAGTGACCACTGAAGCCAAAAGAAAAATTCATGTTGATGTCAAAAGGCATTTGATTATACCTGAATTGAAGGAAAATAGCACATGGAACTGAATTCCAGGGGAATGTTGATAGGCCAACTTCAGATATCTGAGCTAGTATTTGGCACAAATATAAGAATCATTATCCAATCACACAAAAAGTGACACGGGATTTTTCATGGTTAAAATTAGCCTTCATTTTGTTGTACATCTGCTACATAATTACAACCATAACAATACAGCATAACTGAATATTGTTAGAGTCTGGTACATTAGACTCTCAAAAGTCCTATATAGACAGGTTATCTAAATAATTGCCAGATAATAGTTCAAAATATGACATTGGGGTCAGAATAATTATAGTAAGAATAGCTAAGCTCAAACTAAGTTATATGCAGGCAAACTCCTTAGTGCAAAAACTTTCCCCCATGACACACTGTATACAAAAAAAAATCTGCAGAGACAGATAAGTTAGAACAATAAGTTAGAGTCATAGCAACTGAAATGCAAGGTGATAAAGTTGCTACAATACAATATACAGAAAAAAATGAAAAGCAAAAACAAAAAGAAAGGAAAAAAAAGGAAAAATCCTGAGGTTTTCACTCTTTTATCCAGATCAGAAGCAGCTTCTAATTTCAAAAAATGTTATATTCCAACATAATTCTCCAATTTCCTGTTGTTAAAGAAAATTATTTAACTTGATGCACTTTTTAGAAGCAAGTCAAACAATAGGCCAGATTGTCTCCTCTTGAGACAATGCAGTCAGAGAGGATACAAGAGAACAAGTCCAAACAGTGAAGTTTAAGCAGCACCCCTTCAGTTTCATGCAAATTTTCACTGAAAGGAGGCTGCAGGGTCTACAGTTCAGGTGAGTGTCCCATAGAAGTAGCACAGGATGGAAAAGTACCCTTATACAAAAGCTCTTAGCTGCCAAAGTAAATGCTCTGAAAGTACTTTTGTTTATGACTCCTGGTCACCCAACACACACCAAATTACTTATAATAATAACAGATGGCTCAAATGTGAAAATGACTGATGGCATCAGAAAAAAAGAAAGTTGACAGAGGCCACCAATACACAAGATGCTTACTGAGCAGTAGCTCATTATTACTACACAGTAGCATCACCAGGCATGAACTCTGACACCATGCTACTGCCCAGTAGTAACAAGCTACTGCACAGTAGTAATGAGCTACTGCGCAGTAAGTGTAACTGGGCAACTGTCAGGACTCTACTGAACTGCGTACTCATTTAGCTCTTGGTTATGCAAGTATTAAATGACTGTACAGTGGGCATCTTGTGTAGATGCACCCAGACAGAAGGAGTTTGAAGGATGACTGGATAATGGGAATGCAATCCCAAAAGAAAGAATAATGCGCAATTTTAGTAAATTAAAGGTGTATGAGAAGCAGTGCTGGCCTAATTTTGATAGTAACATGTATATCCACCACCATGTACTGTAACTCATAGTTTTGCTTCTACATCATTAATGCAGAAGTACACGCATCTATTCCTTCAGCACTGGAAATGTACTTTCACTAAAGCATGTGCAGAATATAGCATGAATGATGGGTGCCCCCGGTGGCTGGGGGGGCACAGCGGCGGCAGGAGCATGGCAGTGGTAAGTGTGGAGCTCCCGCAGGTGCCACCGACACTGTCGGCGGGGTGGGGGGGGCATGGAGGGTCGGTGAGTGCTGACCAGGGATCAGCGACCACTTGCAGACACTGCCAGGAGCATCAGCAGTGGCCAGCAGGAATTGCACGTCCACACTCAGGGGGTGGATGTGCACCCCCTACGCATCACCCTTGGAGTATAGTAAGAGTCAATTCTAAAATGTAACATTGCAATAAAATTAATATGGAGCAAATATATAACAGGCTTATTTGGTTATGAGTCTTTTATGTAAAAATTGATGCTATGCTAAGTAACATATAACTGAATATGAAACAGCACATATCCAAAGCAAACTGGTTCCAATATAAGCATACAGGGGCAGATTCAGGATTTTGTAAAGGTGGGTGTGGGAACAGAGACTGGTACTGCAGGAGTGGCTGCACCTCTTGCTCCTAGCTCCCCACAGAATCAGGTGAGAATCTTCCCCCAACCTCACTTCCAGAACCCTCTCCCTTCCCCACCATGCTCAGCTTCCATCTCCATCTTTCCTGTTCCCTCCCAGCCTCCCACCTGCCTTTCACCCCCTGTTCCCAGCTGACACAGGGATGGAAGGAGCTTGTGAGCTGCTCATGCCCCACTCCAGCCAGTGGTTGGGTTCTTTGTCCCTGTGCCTGCTCTCAGATTGATAGGGAACACATAGGAGGAATCAGGCAGGGTGGGGAAACCTGCCAGATGCTGCCACCTTTGTCACTGACTGAGCCCAGCTCCCCCCACAGCCTAGGTGGACTGAGATAGGAGTGCCTCTGGTGCTCCCCTCACCCTGAGTCAGCTGGGAAAAGTGGCAGAAGCAGGGGATGAGAAAGGAGTATGAAGGGGAAGGGAGAGGGGGAATTCTTACCTGTTTCAGGAACTTAAAAGGTCTCCAGATGCTTCTCCAACAGTGTGGTCTGCACCCCCTCTGAATCTACCCCTTTATGCAGAACACCAGAATTATGTCACTGTGGCATTCATATAGCAAACAGTTCATATATTGTATTTATTACTAGTACATTTTTTGGACAGAATGTCCCACAAAGCAATAACTCCTACAGGAACACCAATGTGACATGCTGTGACCCCTGATGCAGTCAGGCACACCTTTGAGACACTCCTGGGGCATGGGTGACTGGTGCCTCCTAAGCCGGGGAGGGGATGGATCGGGACATCTGCAGGGACAGGGCTGGCAAGCACCCACAGAAGCTGCCAGCAGTGTCGGCAGCATGGATGGGGCTGGTGAGCACCCGCAGAAGCCACTGGCAGTAGGAACGGGGCTAGCGAGCACCCACAGAAGTTGCCACTGTGCCCCCCACCCCCCACGCTCCCCTACCAGTTGCCTATGTCCTGGGGTATTTTCATACCTGCAGGAGTGCCTTTCAGTCCCAAACCCTCTACTTCTTGACTACTGAGAACCAACTGAGAGGGTTTCTTGGCCTGTGGTGCCCCAGCCTTACCCGTCTCATCCAGGTCTTGCCAGTTCTTTGCAGAAGGGATTTTTCCAGCTAGAAGAATCACACCCGTGTCTGGCCATGCACTCAGAAAAGATAAATCTCTGCTTCAGGAAGAGACCTGTCTATATGATGAAGTACACTGAAATCACACTTACCCTGACAATAAGTTACAAGAGATAACAAAAAGATTTATTACAAAAACAAAAGCAAAAATAAGAAATCGGTAACCATATTTACATATATGGACAGAGATATAAGAATGCACAATTAAAATAGACTCTTAGGACAATCATCTGGTTTTTACCTGGCATTTTAAACCCAAGAACGTAGCTTTTATTCAGCTCAACAGATTAGAAGGCAACCCCTGCCTCTAATCTTTCTGTAAGGGCTTATTGCCTCTTTTCCTGTTAGCCAAGATATTCAGCCCACTGGCTGAAGACCTCGGTGTTTCCTTGTGAATGGGAAAACTCTCCATTTTATTCACTGCTCTATGCATGTCCTTTCACAGCTTCTGAAGAAATGAGCTTGGGCTCACAGAAGCTCATGTTGTATTATATATTATTATATTGGTTAGTCTGTAAGGTACAAATCTATTCTGCCTTCGATCTGACTTCAGACTACATCTACCTTTTATTGAACTACCTGTATAATTGAGAGGGAGCTGTGTCAGTCCAACAAAAAATATCACCCCCCCAAAAATCCTTGCTGCCTCTATTTTTCCTGGGCCACTATACTACATTACCCCTTACTACTTAAAATACAGTCATTCTCCTATATATGTACACACACACACAAACACATATAGACATACACCTCCATCAGAGATGCATATTGTCCCATTGTCTTAATTCAATGAAGCATTTAAGGTCTTTGTGATCTTCAGTTTTACTTCTCCTGCTAGCCTCAACTAGCATAATCATTATTCAAACTGATTTCTTAATAAATGTCATCAAACAATAGTTATATTTTAAAGTTACTGTCTTATTTTTACAGCATTTTTATATGGCAGCATTTGTATATGCAAATTTGAGTTTATATCATATGAGATCTTCCTCAAGATTCTGTTTTCATCTAAAGCAAATCTTTGTAAAGGTAAAGTCTGAACTAAATGCAAAATGTAAAAAATAATAAATTAAATGAAATGCAATTGCATTACATTTGTCACTTAATGTTCTTGAAATCCCTCTAAGCAGTTCAGTATTATTTTCCAGCCATTCCTTACAGCCTTCCTCTCAACAAAAAAATCTTTGGTTTCGTGAGTAGAATATAATAAAAAACATCAATACAAAATGTATTCAAAAGCGTTTTTTTAACCCAGAATGTCCTTAAATTCATAAGACTAAAGCCAAAGATCTCTCTCTGTTTTCCTTAGTGCTGTATAAATGTGAAATTGTCAAATGAGGGTGTCTTTCTTTTTTCATGATAATGGGACAAAACAAAGCTATATTGATTCGAAGTCACCCAACCAATTGATTGGAAAATTTTGCCAAACAGAAAAGCCAGGATACCCTGGAATGTTTAAGAAAAATAAATGAGATTTTTTTTAAAGACCCTTTCTCGGCTGGAACTCTCACAATTTTTTATTACTATGATACTGTGATTCTTCAACATCCTTATCAGTATTTTTAGTATGAGCAGAGATGCTCAAAACATTCCATTCTTCATTTATTTCTGTCTGTATTCAAGTGCAGCTGAATTTCAATGAAAAATTTAAAGATGTTACTAGGATACTCCAAAATGTTTTAAAAGTATATTTATGCCCTCAGAATCCCATAGATGCAGCTAGAGAACAAGGACCCAACAAGTGTTATTAAGTGCTATTAGCTCCTAAATATCTGGCAATCTAAGGTTACAATTAAGGAGAATACAATTTAGTATGCAAATATTTTGGAGCAGGGTCTGGAGACTGTGGTTGTGTTGCATGACGAGCCATGGCGACATAGCTATGCCACTGCTGCTGTGCAGTAGGGTTAGAAACAACCTGTGTGCTGCCAAGACTGCGTAGAACCAGTGGGTACTGCACAGTCATTTAGTAAATGCTAAAGAAAGTACTAAATGACTGCACAGTATGAACTGTGCAGTAGGGCACACATGTAGATGTGCCCACTCAGAAGAGAAGGGAAGAAGAAAATTTGGACAGGGAAACTTGCATTTGAAAACTGAACAAACCTTCATTGCAACAACACATGGAATATTTTTGTGTCTGTATCATCTTTCCAATTCTTTTAGGAATACACTGGGAACACCATACTGAGTTCTGTCACTCATTTGGTTAATTTGGGTAATTCTTTTAACTTCTCTGTTTCTCATTTGCCCTAGCTATGAATTAGAATAATGATAAATATCCTCCTTTGGAAAGCAATATTTGATCCTAAAATGAAAACTACTAGATGAGTACTTAGTTTTATTATTATAAATGACTCCTTGGTAATTAGAAGCCTACATGGACTCCAGATGCCGTTGAGAAGAGTTTCAAGCTGGGGAGATGTTTTGTTTGTTTTCCACTGATGTAAAACCATTTGATTTTCTTTGCATAAACACTGTCATTTAATGAGCCAGCAACTGAAAAGAAACTGCTTAAGGGCTTTTTTTTTTATTTAAATTAATCCTTATTCACCCCTTTCTCAATCCAAATGCTATTTCATATATTTTAAAGATAGAGAATTTTATTCAAACTGTTTAAATTGGTTATAGAAAACCTAGAGCTATAAACACTGCTAGAAGCTGCAAGTGAATGGCATTTCAACTCTATCAAATTCAGCTCCATCAGTGGAAACTGATTCTCTCAAAGTTATTTTCTATCTATAATGTAACCTAAATCTAGTCATTATATAAACTCTTTAGGGTTAAAAAATGTAATACATTGTCCCGGTTCCAAGTAGATAGGTTTGATTAACTTGGAAGTACTACCAGCATTTATAAATGGCACATACACTGATATTCAACACATACTGCTAACAGTTCAACAACCAGGAATAAATGTACAGTAACCATGGGGCTTTCCAGCTGGTTACCACTAGCCAATGTAAATATTTAATTCCCCTTATGCCCTTCTGCTATTGCACAGGCCAGGCTATGGTCTGACACTTAAATGGTAAGAATTGGGAATTGTTGCATATGTAAGATGAGGACTCTGCAGTTGAATATATTTTATTACAGCAGGACATGGATTAATTTAAATCCAGTATTGAAAAAAAATAACCCTCTGATGTAGTCAAATATATCCTCCCTCCTTGACTTGCAACCCACCCTGAGCAATTAAGGTAATCACCAAGGGGGTCCAACCTCATCCTCACAATCTATACAGTCTCAGTAAAAAATTCAGATGGATCATAACATTCCTAATTTATTCTAGAGCATGAGGGCTCACTAACTACAGAGCCTGTGTGTAAGAATGACTCAGGCAAAATTTTGAAAGATATATATATATATATTTTTTACCAAGATAAAGAATTAAGAGACTGGATTCATTCAGATAGCATATGCACCCCTTAAGACAATCATAGAAGAAAAGAGCAGGCTCTGAATCACATATTTCCCCAGGTAAGTGCTAACTGCTGGTTTACAATGCTCAAAAATAAACCACTCATCTTTTTCATTCTGGTCTCCACAGGAATACAGGTGGCAGTCTACAAAAGGAATGTGGTCAACCAGATTCCCAACATGCCATTGCAGTGCCTCCTCCCCTGCTAGCCATATCCATCTTCTGGCCTGTTCTCCAGGTTCAGTTTACTCAACACTGGGTGTATCTACATGAAATGCTTAATGACTGACTATGCATTACAGCGTCACTGAAAAAACCGTGCTATCAGGCTAATGCATAGTAGTATTAGTCTACTGCACATTAACTGTCATGAAAAAAGTGTGCGATCACATTAATGCATGGTAGAGAAGCCTACTGTGCATTTATATAGTACTTCCTTTTGCAAGTACTAAATTTAATACACAGTAGGCATTACACATTAATGAACACGTAGATGCACCCATAGTAGGTTTGGGGATACTATGCTCTCTGTAAGTTCCTCATTTAGGTGCATTTTCCATAGGCGGGAAGAATAGAACTCACTCATCACAGATGCTAAGCTTTGTCATTCAAAGCTCAGTTGCACATATTATTCCAACAATCTTTGTTAAAAATCTCATGCCCAAATTGATACAGTACAAAATTTCCACCAGAAAACCTCCCTTACTGCATAAAAGGTAGTAACTTTTCTACTTTCTACTTATTAGTCCCTCTTCTCAAGCCTTAATATCTTGATCGGTCAAATGGTAAAATCAGGATCTCTTAGGGTATGTGGTCCTGACCCTGAAAACTCTTACAGATGAATAAACTAGACCATACCTATTGATGCCAGTGAGGCTACTCACATGAGTAAAGAATTGCTCAATTAGTAATCAACAGAGGCTGGGGGAAGTATGGGTATGGGTCCTGGATGCATTTAATTTCTTAATGTATTTTATTTTGCTTTAATTATTTCAGTGTTTTGTTTCCTTATCCCTGCTCCATTTTTAAGCTGTGTTTATACTGTAGAGGCATTTGACATTTTTTCCATTACTTGAGTGTCTCACTCTTTC
>NW_005841846.1:1785029-1827123 GCF_000455745.1 Alligator sinensis | reverse complement strand
TTTCCTAACATAGGTTCTGGCTCCCAATCTGAGAGCATTTAAGATAATATGGAACAGATTTGACCAAGACACTTTACTCTTCAGAGGACAGATGGAGGAGACATTTGTGCTTAGCATATATATACGCAAAAAAACAGTACTCACAGCAGCAAAGCAATGCACAGTAACAGCCTGCTGGCCAAAAACAAAGTTTATCCTGAATCCTCTGTGGACACTCAAACCTGGAGCTTTTTAGCCAGTCTGGAACCTTTGGTGCCCTCTGTATAATACTGCAGACACAGGGAAACCTTAAAGGAAAGGCTTTTTACTTCTCCTTCAAAGTTTCAACTTCCAATTAATTATAGATATCTGCTACTTATAGTGACTGATTCTAGGTTGGTTTTATTTTTTTATTTTTTTTTTCCATTGGGGTTGATTTGGCTTAATGAGTCCTGACATTTCAGCCAGCATACTGTGAGCTTTTTCACATTTTCACGGCATTTAAATAAATAAAGCTCCTATCTCTCTGACAGCAAAGTTAGTTTATTCAGTGCTGTGCTAACTCAGATCACAATAGGTGAAACATCAAGAATAATGGGATCAATTGGCAGTGGAATACTCAATAGACAGAATCTATTCCTTGTTTACCACATGAAACCCAGCATCCACAGCCTAATCACAAAGAATCAAACTCAGCAGAGAAAGGGGTACATCAGCACCCTCATATTCCTGTACATTAGGCAGCAAAACACAAAATTTGAAAAAAGGCTGAGGTAGGAAACCAAATTAATGGTGCAGTTAAAAAAAGAAGTTCCCCCTGGCTATTAACCGCCCAGCAAGAGCTTCTGAGCCCAATATGATGAAAGGGCTATGGTGAGTGAAAGGGACAGTGGTGAATTTGTGGTGGTTTGAACAGCCATGGGATTGTGGAAATCAGCAGTAAGAAATGTGGATAATGGCGCAAGCAGCTGCCCGAGGGAGGCTTGAAGAAAAAGGATTAATGACCATTGAGACCTGCTCTCCTTCCACTCCTTCCCTGAAATGCCAAACTGCTGAGCCAGTTATCAATCAAGAACGTGGAATACATTGGTGGATTGATTGGGCTTGATACAGTGGCAGCCAGCTACACTTTTGAATACTCTTTGAAAACAATTTTTACTGTGCAATGCTGGAGAAAGCCAACAAATAATAAACCTGTCAGAGTACTCACCAAGTGCTCGTAAATACAAAAGCTGCTGTATAGTGCCTTGCAGCTGCAAATGGGAACCATGCCAAGGTTGAAAAATTGTCAATACTTAATCGTTGCATCTGATATCAATTCTAATTTAAACTTCTGTTCCTTTCCCCCCCCATGCCTTATCTTTTTCTAGTGCAAAATATACAGATCCTAATAGAGGGCACACTGATAGCATGGCTTTCTGTTTAGTGGGAAATGTATAATTTTCCAGCTGTACTCATTTTTGCTGTGATTTTATTTTTTTCTTCAAGTCTCTTAGTAGAAGGTATAATTATATAAAGTACAACTGAAAGCATAGATGCATACCTGGAAATGATGTCTCAGGTGCCCAGCATCATGTTTGTAATGAAAGAATTATTAGTTACATAAAATAACCAATACAGCCCCCTGGACCTGCTCATTTAGCCAATCCTTAGTCAGACAGAATTCCCATTTAAGTCAACGGTGTTGCACTGGAGCAGACTAAAGTGTTAAAGCCAATTGTATTTGTGTGCAAGCCTTACCATATAAGATCCAGGAATGTTTCCCTTGAGGAGTTTCTCTACACTGTTCCCTCAAGATGATAGGTTCCCCTCACTCTTTTGCTATGGATGAAAGCTTAAAAATCTACAAATACCCTGCAATACTCAGGGTCAGAGGGTAATCCACATAGCAGTTGTATGGTTTTGCAATAGCTCTGGCCCTCTTCCTTCACTGCCTGTTTAACTGAAGCCTTAATAATAAGGATTCCCATGGTCCCTTAAGAAGCTGCCCTTAAAATATTCTCATTGTGGAACCACAGGTCACTGTGAAAAAAAGCAGATATAAGTAACAGGCTTCTACAATTTTGCTATATTTATTACATTTAGTACTATATGTACTACTTTTAGTTTTTTAAATACTTCAAACTCTTAATTAAAAATGTACGTGGAACTATTTTACATTCGTATGGCTGACAGACTCTTACTCCCCCCCATTGCGAAGAGCTATCAAAAAGCCATAGAGATCAGGGAACCCTTTGGCTTCCCAAATCTCTGGCCTCAGAAGTAAGATCTGAAGAGAAGACAGAGGACTTGGCCTCTGTGATACAGGGCATGACTAGAGAGATGCACAGCATTAAAATTAAAGTGGATAAGACTCAATAATTCATTATGAATATTCAGGCTTTCTTCAACACCCTACTGAAATGGGAGTCAGGAACAAAATTTCTGCCAGAAATTTGGCCAAAAATGGCCAGACAGGTGGGCTCTCATAGCAAGGAACTTTTGTTACCCCCAGCAGAATTAAAGAGAAAGAGGAGCAGTGCTGCAGAGGCAGCTGACTTCCCTTTTCCACATGAGGAGAAGTCAATCTTTTCAGAGGAGACCTTACTTGTATCAGGCCCTGAAAAAGGATCACAGAATTTGGCCAATAACATATGATATGTTCATACCACCTACCTTCAAAATCTTGAAAACATCAACTAATTGACAGGACATACTGTATTTCAGATCCACCATTCTGTTCCATAAATTATTCTTGTCAGGCAGCTTTACATGAGGTCCCAAGATCTCACTACGAGTTTGTGCGCACACATGCAGTTTGTGTACTTGGGGTCACCAGCCCCACTCCATGTCTTTCTCCCAACCTCTGTGACTTAGTTTTTCTGGAGAGCAGCTCAGCTCTCCAGAATAAGTTACCAGATTCTGCAAAATGTTCAGTAGTGTGGGCAGTAGGATAGTGAGGGTGGCTAAACAGGTTGCCCATTTAAAGGATCATAAAGACTAGGGACTGACATTACACATAAACTACTTTAAGTGATCAGAAACTGGTTTAAGTGTGTAACAGAACAGACATTCATTGCATACAAACCAGTTTGAAGATGGCTGAAACTGGTCTGAGCTAAACTTGGTTGAATATACTATCAGACTTAACTGATTTGGCTCAAACCAGTTTATTCAATGTATGTCCCATGCCCTTGCTGGTTTAAGGTAAACTAGACTCCCCCAGCATCCCAGCATGCTCTCTGGGCTGGGTGGGGTCTCTGCTCCACTGCAGGGCTGGCCCCTCTCCTTTGCTCCCTGGCTGAAGCTCCAGCAGAGACTTGCAGGCACAGAGCATCTGCCTGGCTTCTCCATGCTAAACAGGGATTATTGCCCCCCCCCTCACCAAAAGTGGTTCCCCCCCCCCCCCCCCCCCGTCTGCCTTACGCAGACACCTCCACATTAGTTAGTAGACCACACGCTGGCTACAGTCTGTGCTGTGGGAGAGGACAGAGGCAGACAGGCTTTTTGGAGCTAATTAACAGGTGACGTAATGTCTTTACTTGGAAGAGCTGTTTAAGAAGAGCTCTATTAGTTAATGGAGAGAGGCTTTGTTTTCTTAATGAGTTGATAAATAGTGAGTTAGGAGTGATAAACATGCCCAGCTGGGCTGTTTAGGAGTGGCGGGGAATAATCATAGTGTCCTGTCCAGGTCTGGCCATGCCCCACTCAGCTCTTCCCTGTGGAAGCTAAGGGAGGGCTGTTCTGGTGACCTCCGGCTTCTAGTCTGAGCTACTGCAGGTATGTGCCTGCATTTCTGGGGTGTTTGTCTAGGTTACAAACTGATTTAGCCTAGCCAGGTTAAACTAACCTGCAAAGACTGAATCAGTTCAGGCTCAGGCTTTTTGAACGTCTGTCCTTAGCCAAAATGACAGCTGTTGTCACTGCTGGCCCGCACATTGTGCTGTTGAAGCCAAACCCTGCCACAATCCTACCACCCAGAGCACAGATCCAGGTAGTAATACTTCTGAGTTTAGGGGCATGGTAGGTATTCAGCTTTTGGGAACCTGTGTACATCTCCATACACGTGCCCTATCATATCACGGTGCACAGGCCTCCAGTAACCTCTCTGCTTCTTCTCCAGGTTAATTTTATTACCTCTGTATTAAATACGAAATGTCACAGACAACGTGAAAACAAGTCAGGGTGTTAGAGAGCAGCACACTGTGCAAAGTAGCTTTGCTTATACTAGGAAACCAGTCAGAAGTGAAAAGCTTCTTTATTGTTTTTTCTTTATCTTCTTCTGATTAGATGATGGATTTGAGATTTTTAAATGCCTATATTTAAAATAAAGCAATAGCAAAATTACAGACTTTAAGATACTCCCTGTTACAATAAATTCTATGACCAACACCACTTCATGGTGCTAGACACTTCTCATCCTTGCTCACATACAGCTTCCTTACTCCAAGCCATCTGTAATCCAGATCTTCCATTGCCATTAGCTTGAAACTACTCCATGGAATCTGACACAGTAAAACTAAATTAGGTAATAGCAAAACAAAAATACACCTGGCCAAAGTTAGTCTGATACCCACTTGAAAATGAATTTAAAAACTACCATGTATTACAGCAAAGAGTTGATGAACTGTGAAAGGCTGTAAAAAAACACAAGTGCAAAAACCAAGTTAAATCTGAATATCTTATCTTCCTTTTTAGTCATTTATCATATAGATTACTTTGTCCCTTATTGGCCTGACAGCTTTTAATTTGGTCCCAGCATGAAGTTCCACAATACAAATCTATTACTACAATTCCCTCATGGAGAGTTCTTGTATATCATGAAATCATTTCCAGGCAAAATAAAACAGCTAGAATGGTGGGAACTGTGTTCTTTCAGGTGTACAGAATTGCAGTGATTGTTTGGGCATGTTGTGATTCTCTACCCATCATACATAAGAGGAAAAAAAATCCCTTAGGGCTTTATCAAACTTCCACTGAAATCAGTGGGAAACTTCCTACTGATTTGAATGGTGCAGGATCAAGTTCTTAATGAAAGTCCTCTCAGATGCTTAAATTAGATGAAATCCCAATGCTCTAATCTCTATTTGCTCTGGAAGGAAGGGAAGGACTGCTCTGATATTGACATGTGTAGCCAGCCAGTGACTGTGATCCTTCCCTGAGGTCACTTCCAAACCTTTCCAATCCCAGTGCTCTGGGGGAGGGATGGAAAAACAGCTGCACCTTAATACACATGCACAGTCACACATCACAAATTTTGCTTGTCAGCAGCTTAAGGTGCAGTGTCCCAAAAAACCCTTCACCTACCCCCTTGAAACCTGGCACACTTCATGGCCTCAGAAGGGGATACCACCCCTGCATGTTTCATATGAATCAGGAAAAAAATGACAAAGTTATAGGCAGTTTCATGATTTCCCATTATAGCCTATGGGCGAAACGTCAGAACAGCATCGAAACAGCAAAACAGTTTTGACAAAACAAAACAGAACAGCGCATCGAAAATAAATGAAACTCAGAGCAAAACCCTGTCCCATCAAAATGTTGAAATGGAAGTTGAAATGATATGGTACTGTTTTGCACAGCCCTAGTCCCTACTTCCTACTTCCAAGCCAGTCTCCTCCATTCCCTGCAGGAAGGTGTACAGTACAGTGGGTGCATCCAAAAAAGTTCGTAAAAAAATGTTGAGAAAAATCAGAACTTCAATGGAAAATAGTTTTTAAAATGGTCATTTTTGTTATTTTACTGAAAACAAGGGCATCAATAGACCTTCTGATTAAAACAAGCAATCCTTTGTGTTTTTAATTTTAAAAATGAAGATATAACTTACATCTGCAATTTTTTGTCTCAGCATCTGGAAAGTTTGGAACTCCATGGAAACATGTTCCAGATTTGTTTTTCTTTTTAAATTAGATGGCTTCAGGGCATTTTTAAACATTGTTAAAAAGTAAGATTTTATATTTTCTCTGTAAAAGTTACTAAATATTTTACTAAAGTACTTCATGGACAATTCAATTGCCTTATGAAGGATCATTATGGCAACTTAGAGACTAAATTCAACAATTATATTATGAAACAGAATTCTAGTCCTGATTTAAGTATATATCTGCAGCAAATTTAATTATAGAGACTTGCTAACGAGAACACATTTGCACACACACATACACAAAGAGTATATCACAATGAACTGCAGCAATAAAAAGTGATTGTAACACATAAATACAGTTGATAGCAAGGACTGAACTTCTTTACTTCAAAAAGAAATCCTAAATATATTGCTATTTTTCTTGGTTTCCTCTGCATATCTTATTGGGGAAGATTCTGTAACTTTTGGTAACTAACATCAATATAGCTACTTCCAGACCCACTGCAATAAAAGTTAACTGAATGTGCTTGCTTATCTCTTCTGTCTGTGTTGCAAGTTTTCCCCTTTGGAACATGTTTTATGACTTGTGAGAAGCAAGTTCAGTTATATTTGTAGAAATCCTTCTGTCAAAGAAGCAAATCTTCATCCAAAGCTCAATCTAAGCAATTCTACTCTGTTTCTATATCTAGGAGACATGCACTAAATAATACAAATGCTGTTCCCTTTTGCTGAGTGCTAGACATCTGTTATATGGGTAATTTCACACTGTTTGTCCATCTCAATAAACAGCAATATTCCTCAACCTTAGAGGTGACATACATAGGTGGAAATCTCAAAGAGCCATGGACTGTGATGGTATCATCATCCCAGGGAAAGGTGACATCACTTTGTAACCATTCAAAAAGATGGCAAGATGGACTGCAACCATGACATGAGATTTACATCCTACTTTGGATTTTATACTTTATCCTGGAGACAGTACTCTTTAACATGACTGAGGCAGTTAGCCAGCTCAGTTGTAAAATCAAAGGAAAGACTGCCATCTTCTGAATAACCGGCCACATTTTCTACAGCATCTTGGAAATCCTTGGAGGTATCCAATCCATGTACTGATTAGTCCCACTTCTTAGGATATGATCATATTCTGTAATTTAATGGCTGCAGGCACTGGTAAAATGTTCTGTTATAACCAGAAGTATCAATTGTTCCCACTCCTTTAATTGTCACAGGCATAATTTTCACCTAAAAGGCACTTTAATAAAGAAAGATGCAAATGTCTTGTGTTTTCTAAAACAGATACATGACTCCTTAAAACAGCCTTTTCAATAAAGTGCACCTTAATAAGATACACTTTTTACACCATTACAAAAAGACATCTCTACCATCATGAATTGTTTTGTTTTAGACAGAAGAGTTTTTACCTATTATTTCTATAGAACTACTTAGAAGCCTTCAATAATTCAAGATTTTCTAATACAAAGAGAATAATCTGTGGGTTGAACTTTTAGAAATAAGAATCTAAATAATGTAATAAAGACATTTTATACATTTTAAAAGCTCTCTTTCTGTACAAATCACTTATTATTCTTAATCTATCTCAGTAAGATAGAACCACAGAATGTTTCTGTGCTTTATTTTCAGATAAAATTCAGCAAAAAAATATGAATTCTAAACGGGAGGTCTCAATTCCTGCTATAGCCATAACTTTACCATGTTAAAAAAATGAAAATGTAACCTATGTCTTCTTTCTCTCATGTATGAAGTGTTAAAATATTCTCTGAGCCACAAGACATGTTCACTGCTTTGCCATTTTCATAATTTCCTTTATTTGTTTCAGATAACTATGAGCTATAACGATGTGGAGTACCCATTATGGAAAAAGCAATATCCAATTGAGCAGATGGAACGGACAAATTGAGCTGACTTGTATGTTCTGATATAGTTATTCTCCTAATAAACTATAAATTTTTTCAGAGTCCAGTTCTTCAGTAGAATTTACCAATAATCTGAAACCAGAGAACAGGTGTACAGTTTCACTTTTCCCTGGCTCTCTACTTTCCTCCATCAATTCCTGTCACATACTTGGGCTGTAACCTCTGAGGGATCTTTTTTATTTTAACATGTGCCTAACACTCTAAGGATCTGATTCCCGTCTGAAGCCTCAAGGCATCACCCTGCTGCAGACAATAAAGAATGCTAACAAATGAGCCCTTGGTATTTGAGCAGTACAATACACAGGAGACTATATACCGATTTCAAACAGCTGATAATTAAGGCTTTGTCTCTGCTTCCACCAATAGTACCATGGAGTCAGCAAAGGGAATCTGAAGAGCAGAGACACCAGAGTTGAGAATCTCTATGGAATTAAGAGGATCTGTTGGTTTTTATGAGGATGAATCACCCCCTTTCTTATTACAGGTTGGGAAACAAATTCCATTCTACCAAGGGGATCAAACCAGGGGAAATTCTTCAAGAGGAATGTTACCAGGCCTAACACATAGGCAATTTCTGCACAGGGGATGATTTGACCCAGAGTAACAACTTTACTGCATTTTGCTCACTTCCTCATAACCTAAGTATTACATAAATACAGCTATAGATTTATATACAGTCCCATGTTAACACATCTTCTATAAGACCACGATTCATTGCTACCACAGCTCTTATTACACTCCAGGGAGTGATGGATTTTAAAAAGGGGAAGAGAATAATAAAATGTTTGTCCCAAAACTCTCTTTTTAATGATCATCCTCCTGCCATGTTATAATAGTAATGATCTCTATGTTGGACTTTGCATTCAAATGATATATAATGGCTGATGTAATGATGTGTACATATACCAGAAAACTGCATTCACAAAAGGCCACACGTTTGTATGCTTTAATGAGAATGGGTGATGCTTATGAAATTTCTCATCCTTATTACAATGGCTGTCACAAGAGGAGGGTAAATCTATGCCATTTTATTTTTTTGTTATAATCAGAGTTTAAATGTTATGTCCTTCTATTTAAAGTGTTGCACTACTCCGACCTTTCCAGGTTTCCATAATTAGACAAGCTAGGCATTTTTCTTCCCCCTCTATATGCAGTTTCACTGATTTATTGCAAAGGGGTAAAACTGCTTATGAAATGCAAAATATTGGGAAGATCAAAGCTGTATAACAGTGTAATATTCCTAGTAGAATATTTGGAATTACTATAATCTTTTTTTTTCCACAAACTTTATACAAGGAAAACAATTATTGCAAAAAAGAGTGGGAAGTGTCAGTCTCATTGCAGATTTAGGCAGATTACAATTCATTTTCTTTTGACAATTTTATCACTATGCTTGTATTGCAATGGAGGCTAGGGGCTACAGTGATAGACCATGGCCCAATTGTGCTAAGCATTCAGCAATCACAGAATAAAATGAACACAGAGACAGTTAGACCCAGATTCCCCGATGTATTTAGGGATCTAACTCTGATGAAATTAGATCCTTGGATCCTACTGAACTCAGTGGAAGTTAATACCTAAGTAGCTTGGCTAAGGATCTAGGCCTTAGAGTTTTCACAAGATAAAAACAAGAGGCGGACCCAGTAAAGACACTAAGTAACAATAGGTGCATCTACATGTGAGAAAATAAGCATGACTGATGTCAATGTGCATCAAGCTAATGTGCATTAAGTGATTTTTTGCAGGTGTCTACATGTGCAGGGATTTGGGACTAAAGTTAGTCCCAAGTCCTTCCAGTCCTGCCGTGTACCCCTGTGGCCACTGGGGAAAGCTCCAGCTTCTAGTCACATGGCTGCCAGCACTTGGCAGCCATGTTGAAGCCAGACCCAGCTGCCAGCACCTGGCAGCCATCTTGGCAATGTTGATCCCTGGCCAGTCCCTTCCCTGCCCAGGACCTGCATGTCCAGTGCAGGGGCAGCAAGCAGCAACTGCCTCCTTGCCCACCCTGCCTCCAATGCCAGGGCTGATTCAGACCCTGCCCCTACCCCTTCCCCTGCCAAGAACTCTCAGCATCCTGCTGCTCCAGCCTGGCCCCTGCCAGTGATGACCAGCGCTCCTGCTGGCCATGGTGCTGGCCCTGCTGACCCTAGCAATGCCGTCCCCCCAGGCCCCAGGAGAGTCATGTACCCACCAAAAGGGGGTACCAGGGCACCAGGTGTGGGAAGCCCTGAGCAACCCCTTCCTCCTGCACTCCGCACTCCAGCCTGCCTGCCCCACCACCTGCACACCCCCTGCCCGCCCCCAGCACCACTCTCTGGACACACACATGGGTAAAACAAAAAAACTCTTTACTCTCACAACACCAACCCAATTCCTCCCGCATCCCCCCTCCACCAACAGTGCCCCTTCACCATCCTCCCCACCCACCAACAATATAAAACCTGCTTATAAATGGAAAACTATATACACATGGAAAACTATTTACAATATTTTGGGTGTTCAAGCCCAGAATGGAAGGACCAGGGAGGAGGTGGGGTTTAGGGGACAGAGGGGCAGGTGCTCAGCACCCTAACTCCTGTTACCCTATGGGTCCAGGGGCCAAAGTGACCCCAGCAGGTGGTGGCCTCATGCATGGCTGGGTCTTCAGCGATGTGGTACGGGAAAGAATGGTGGGTCCATCCCCAGGCAGGTGGTGGCAGGTCTGGATCAGGGGCCAGGCCAAGGGGTCTGGCAGGAAGGGGGCACCCAAGGACCTCCTCCCAGGGGCAGGTGGCAGCCTGCTGCAGGGTGGTGGGCCGGACCCAGGGACCCTGTGGGGCCATAGGCTAGGGCAGTGTGGAACATGGACATGGCCATCAGGTCCAGGAGGGTGGCCATGGGCTGGCAGATAGAATCCCCCTACTGCCAGAGCAGCTCCAGGCACTCCTGCTCCAGGACCTCCATGTAGTCCCAGTGGTCCCACTGCCCCCAGTCCCATGTCTCCATCCAGGCAATGTCCTCTGCCCACCAAACCTGCTCCCACACCTGCTCCTGCACCTCCTGCTCCTCTGCCACTACTACCAGCTGATGGAGCAGGAGGATCATTCAGTCCCTGGTGCACTGCTGGCACAGCCAGCACATCTGAATGGCTCCAGCAGTAAGTGGAAGCAAACCAGAGCCCACATCCACACTGGAGCTGGTGGCCTCTCCCCAGCATCCAGATGCTGGCCCTGCAGAAGCAAGAGATAGAACCCTTTTGTAAGAGTTTTCAACATTTCAGAGATAAGGTGCTCTGCACCATGGGCCATGCACTGCCCAGTCTCAGATCAGAGATTGGCCACACACACATCTCAGTGAGCATGATAATTGGACTGGGCAGGCCCAGTCCCAGGTGGCTGCCACTCAAGCCCCCCCGTTCCCTTTTGGCCACAGGCAGCTTACCTCCTCCTACCCCTTCCCACTGATGGACTCCCCATCAGTGATGGCATCCAGCTGCACCCAGTATCCATGGCCCATGGCATGCATTGGGCTAGCACCCAGCCAGGGCCCTCCCCCTCCCCCGGGGAGTGGCTGGCAGTGCTGATGGCCAGCAGTGTCATAGGCAGCTGCTCCTTGTGGCGGGCTCCAGAGCTGTGCCAAGGGCATGGCAGCCACTGGCCAGGGCTCCTTGAGCTGCCAGTGGATGCAGCAGCTGGGGAGAAGGACAAGGCAAAGTGTTGAAAACCTGAGGGACCTTCCTCTGGTGATGTGTCACCAGAGGGGTGAGGGCAGGGTGAGGTCTCAGCCAGGATGCCCCTGCTGGTGACATTTGCAGGGGTGCAGCCTGGGTCCTGGGGTGCCAAAATATGGGTCAGTTCCCACATAGAGACAGCCACGCAGAAACCCTTTGGGGGATATCAGGGCTGGGCATGGGGGCACACAAGGCCTGCTGGACTCCTGGACAATGGACAGGCTCCCCCAGGCTGCCTGCTGTGTGCGCCCCAAGTTACAAAATGACTGCAGGCTTTTATACCCTGCAGTTAGGGGCTACCACAAAGCAGCCCAACCCTGGAGCAGCAGAGGTGGTCAGACAGAAGCCCTGGGGCTGGGATCAGGCCAGCCCCCTAGTAGCAAGGCAGACCCAGCAGTAAAGTTAGTGCCAGGTTGCATCTACACATGTATTTGCAGGTCTCAAATTTAAGCATGATTAGCCTATGTTAATGCACAGTAAGGGCGCACACATGTAGACACGCACCCATACTACACATTAAATTAGGCTAATGCACATTAACACATCTTGTGTAGACACGCCCAATGAGACAATATTTGTCACTACAACAGGCTGTCGTCAGAATATGCCAATGGCTTAATGCTAATAGTTTGTATCTTTATTTAACAATACTTAGATAAATAGCACTGTGATTCCCTTCTATCCAATGGGGTAGAGGCTCTAAATTCTACCCTTGAAGGGTAAGTCCCAGCTTGACAAAGCCCTGGCTAGAATGATCTAGTAGGGGATAGTCCTGTTCTGAGCAAGGCGTTGAACTAAATGATCTCCGGAGGTCCCTCCAGTTTCCCACTAGATCAGTTTCATCAGGAAGGATGCCCATAGCCTGGTAGTTTAGGCCTCCTAGAAAATAGATGGCTTGGTAGAAAATAGGAAATGTGGCTTCAAGCCCCCTAGTGGATGATGAGGGCCTAAAGCCTGTGTCTTTCCCTCCCTGATTAAGTGCTCTAAACCAGCATTTCTCAACCTGGGGGTTGCAACCCAAAACTGGGTCACAAGAATATATGAAAGGGTCACAAAAAAACTTTTAAAATGTTTTCTCCTTTAAAGGAGAAAAACATGGGAAACTGTGGCTTTTCCCTTGCAAGATGTCAGTTCCAGCTTGCAAGGGGCTGCCCCACACACAGCCCCTCTGCTCCACACACTGAAGGACCTGGGCTGGGGGTGAGGAGCAGCAATGAGAGGCAGTAGGTTGAGACTGGTCATCAAGGTTTACAAATGGGTCCTGGTACAAAAAAGGCTGAGAACCACTGCTCTAAATACTATGTATTAAGTGAAAAGTAAAAGTACTGGCATCAATTCTACTTTGGGTAAATTATATGGAATTAGAATCTAAACTCAGAGTAAGTGGTCCAAATGCCACACATCCAGCTGAAGTTAGCTTTAAAGAATCATTTAAAAGTCAGGCTGGAAGGGACCTCAAGGAGATCATCTATTCCAACCTCCTTATCAGGGCAGGATTATCCCTATCTAATCCCAGGTAAGTGTTTATCTAACCTGTTTTTAAAAGCTTCCAAAGATGGAAATTTCACAGCATCTCTATGCAATATGTTTCTTTGCTTAACAACCCTCAATGTAAGAATGTACCTCCTACTATCCAACCTAAATTTTCCTTGCTGCACTTCAAGACCATGTGACAATTTTATTCCTTGTCCTGTCCCCTTTTAGCCACAAAAATGCTCTATCACCATTCTCTTCATAATCATCCTTCAGGTGTTTGAAGACTGATTTCAAAATAACTGCTCAATCTTCTCTTCTCCCAACCAGATTATCCCAGTTCCTCATTTTCTCATAAATTATATTTTTAACTTCTTATCATTTTTATTTAAGTCTGCTGGACTCATTATAAATTGTTCATGTTTCTTGATGTGCAGTGCCCAAAACTGGGCACAATACTCCAGGTAAGAACTCACCAGTACTGAACATATCAGAAGAATAATTTCCCTTGACTTGCAAGAGACTGTGCTGTTAATACAACCCAGTATGCTATTGACTTTTTTTTGCAATAAGACCAGACTGCTGGCTCATATTCACTTTATGGTCCACTATAACCCCCAGGTCCTTCCTGCATTACTGCAACCTAGCCTGTAATTTCTGCCTGTATTTGTGCACGTGAATGTCCTGTCCCATTGTGCTTTGCGCTTGTCCTTATTAAAGGTCATTTAATTAATTATGTACTATTTTTCCAGTTTTTCAAGATCATTCTGAATCCTAATCCTATTCTCTAAAGTGTCTACAAATCTGCCATTTTAGTATCACTCAGTGTACAATTTGTATCTTCAGCGGAGAATGCAGCTGATATCCTTTTCACTACCTGAATTCTCTTCCTGTACATTAGATTTAATAAAAAGTATTCTGGTTTGTTTAGTTTAACCTGTTTATTTTCTACTTTGTTTTTGACTGGTCGGTTTGGTATAATTATACATATAGTTTAGCTATTTTGGTTAATTTCTGTGCTTAGGTTCACATATCATAGAGGACTATAACAAAAGACATATTTGTTGTTAAGGGTTCCGTTGTCTGATCATATCCTAGTTAAATATTTCAGCTTGATATAGTCCTCTATTCATTGAAATAATTTCTCCTGCTCACTCAATTGTAATAAAAAGGAAACACTACAGTCTTGCAACAGAATGTTACGGAAGTCCAGTAACAAAAGGAGCAGTCCATACAAAACACTAAATTCAGACCCCATCCACCCAAAAGATCTCACACAAAAAGCCACAGTTAAATCAATACATAACTTGTCAGACAAAAAAAATGCTTACCCAGCAAAGCCAGCTAGGAAACTACTATTTAGATGCACAAAGGGAAACAAAGTTCTACCTGAAGAGCTCATGAATACGTGGGACTGTTATACTGTTGGGATGACATGGCATGTCACTTTCAAAAAGGGGACAGCAACCTACGGCCTGTGCATTAGATCTGGCCCAAAGAGCCTTTGGATCCATCCTGAGCATCCATCCAGATGCTTGCCCACATCTGACCCAAGCTGAATCATTCCAGCCCCTCTGCCAGAAAACATTGTCGTACCCCACTTTAAAATATCATTTGGCTTCTACTATTACATTACTATTAAACCTCACAAATCATTCTTTGGGGGTGAGGACCACTCTTCTTTTTATACATAGAGAGGAGGGGGACCTGAAACCTTTTCTTATTTCAACACAGAATAATGTTACTGAAAAGTGTGAGCCATTGACTTCTTTCTAGTGCTAGATGTACTTAAAAAAGATTCAGTATTTCAGTTCAGTAAAGGCAAACACACAAAATGTCTGAAAATCAGGGTTCTGTAAAATTAGTTTGGCTGCAAACTTGTTTTAATCAATATCTCCTTCTCTTGCTCTGGTTTGACCAGATATAAAATGAAAATAAGTTATCTGACCATTTCCCATCACTTTTGTCCTGCGTTTCAGCATTTTTTTCTGTAGCTAGAGCTAAACAGTATGGACCTAAATGAAACTAAAAATCAATGGAGTCACGTTAAGGAAAAATTGGCTGCGTTTATTCAAAACTGGAATTTTTGAGATTTGAATGATGGTTCTTTTGTTCAAAGAGACTCACACATTCCTACCATACCAGCTTTTGTCCATCATAACACATTTAAGAATTCAATAAATAGAAGTCACTTTTTCATGGCTTTTTGCTGTTTTTGATCCTGCCATTCAAATTAAAAATGATAAAGATTACATATAACAAAATTAGCAGAATACTACTGATCTGTGCTAATGACAGCTGCAAGTGCTTTTCTGAATGAGTGGAAGATACTAAGAAATTGCATTTCTGTGCTGATCAGCTGTGGAAGAGTATGAATTCTTACCGATTTCCCCAGAGTTCTCCAACTTTAATATAAGAACTTTCATTAATGAAACATGCTGAAACTGTCATTTTCTGCTGTATTGTCTGCTCGTCCAATGCTTCTAAGGCTAGGATGTGTCAAATGGATAGATTACTCTGCCAGAGATGGACAGGCTAAGGCAAATTATGAGGAGATTAAACCCAGGCCTTGTCAAAAAAAAAACAACCCTCGGCCTACATGACACAACTGATGTACAGGTCATACCTGCCAGTGCTTTCCCACTGGCATTTCTACTTTGGTGAAGTTTTGATACAAGGCATAACTGAACTTGAAATATCTCAGACAACCTTCACTTCAGCTGACACAGTTGACTGCTTTGCGTACTTTGTATTTGTCTACTCCAAACACTAACTTTCTGACTATAAAATATGAGAAAAATGATCAGAATTTGCTTTAGAAGATAAATTGAATATAGTTTTCTATATTTCTAGAGAATGTTTTTACTGTCCTCTGAATTACTAGGTTGTATTATTTGACATTCAGTCCTTACCAGCACTAAGCCAAATTCTGTAGGGACATGAACAACAAGTTACATGCTGCAAAAAGCCTATACTCTTACCTGTAAAATGGAGGGTGGTTAGGCATATAATGAAAGCAATACATTCGAACACTGAGGTAAAGCATGCAGGATGCCATTAGAAGAATGATTAACAATTTTTGTCTAACCCGTTTTTCAATAAAAATTAATCTTTTTTTTCAGAAAGAAAAATGTCTGTTGTCATAGAAAGATTCAACTTTTCACCAAAAATTTACAAAATTCCATTTGGAAGTTCCACAGCAATTCTTCACGATGAACCACAGTGGATCAGCAAGAAGGAAGATGTTGGTGTTTCATGGTATATGAAGTTCATTGAGGGAACATAGCCCACAGAGGAGAATGGGCAAATCAGGTGCCCGAAAAAGAACTCCTATGAAGCATGCCCCATGACATTTCCCAATTGAAATTTTTAGTTTTCTTTTTTCATTTTATAAGTTAATACTTTCTGTGGATAAAAGCATTTCCAACTAACTCTATTTTGACTAAATTTGTATTTTGTTTGGCTTTTATTATGATAACATCCTATGCATTTGTGTCTCTGCAAGAAGAATTAGTGTTGAACCCATGGAAGAAATGGGCTTGAAGGAAAAGGTTTGAGATCAGTTTAGAGAGAGGATTCCAAAAAGAAGGAACTGTTTTGGGGACAGCATAACACAGAAGAAAATACAGGAAAAGGCTGGTAACTATGAGGCAGAGAAAATGGGTCAAAAAGGTGGAAAGTGGGGAAAAAAAGAGACAAGAATAGATGATAGTAGGATCCCCAGGCCAAAAGATAGAAGGGGCTATTAGTTGATATTGAAGGGGAGGAGAGAACTAACAATATTTATTTTTAATTTGAGATTCAATTTATATTTGTGAAAACTTTAGCACAAGAAATTATGGAAGTTGAAACTTTGCCATTGTAATTTCATATCTATCTATTTCAATAATGACCAAACGTTCTTACTAGTTCATAGCTGATTGGTGATCCACATGTATTGAGTTGATGGCAACAGGACAGTCTCAGTGCAAGAGGTGATACATATATGAAGTCAAATGTAATATCAAAGTATCCTGTTTGAAATGGATAACTATCTTGTCTCCTTTATAGAACTCTTAACATCAGTGCCAACCCTCACTCATCCCCAGGCATGCTGTATACCGAAAGTAAAGAATCACCTCTCCTGGGGCCCCATTTAGGAATATGTAGGAAGCGGTTTCTTCCTTTATACACAGAAAATCTCAAAGCCCCCACAGGTTATAAAACCATACTGCTGGGTAAGTCATGTTCTTACCTATATCCAGTTCTCACAACAGTTTCTTCACTTGCCTTAGATCCGGAGTTCCCACCACTTAGCTTAGCTGCAGAGTTCTCTGGCTCACTTGCTAGTTCTTTGGGTTTTTGGTTGTAGCTGTGATGGTCTGAGGACATAGGCAGGCAAGATTCTTTGAGTAGATGTGATCTCTTTTATTAGACCAACTGAGTCATTGGAAAAAAGTTCTTAGCAAGCTTTCAGGTGCAGTCACCCTACTTCAGGCGTAGGAAATCTCTCCTGTTCTAAGAATCCAAGGAATGAGAAAAGCTAAAATTGTGACAGGATGTTAGTGAGAATGTAACTAGATGGAAATTAGGAAAACAAAAGGTAAAGCAGGGAAGGAGGAGGGAGGTGGGAAGCAGCAGGGGAAAAGCCAAAGGTAAGTAAGGGAGACTACAGTGGTGGTTATATTACCAACTACATTTATTTAACAACTGCATTTATTTTCCATCAAACTTCCACATAGAAAGGCTCCCAAATAGCCCTTATTTTTCTTCAAGCTTCACTTCAGTTGATCAATAAGCTCTTCGCTTTTTGACTTTTAGTCTAGTCAAATAATCATTCGCATAATTTCTTCTCCCCTTCTTCCCACCCTATTTCTGCTTTTAAAGGGCTGAGAGTCCAGAAGGACCATGCTTGGCTATGATTGTACTTTGACAGACCAGCACCTTATTACACATCCCAAAGTTTGAATATTCATCCAATCCAAGTCCTAACTAAGATAGAAATATAAGAATAGTTTATTTACATGAGGTTTTTGGTACTTCCTAACATGGGTTACAATAGAATTACCACAAGACTGGACTTCCAGTGTTGTTTTGGGTCAACAAAATCCCAAAGGACCAAAAATATACAGAAACATAACAATGAAAATTGCTTGACTTGACTTTAAAAATAAAACAAAAAAAATACCCAACCTTTAATTTCAAACCTCAACAAAACTTTTGATCCAAGTTTGGCTAGAAATTCTGCTGAAGGTTTGGGTCAGTTCCATATTTAGCCAATAGAGTTTCCCAACTTCAGTTACAATATCACAAAAATGGACACTACTTTGATACTAATTGTTACCCTGGTTGCCAGTTTCAGCAGAAAGGCTCAAAATGTACTGGACATAAGGAAAACTGACTTTCTCTCTTACTGGAAAGACCTACCCTTTAATATCCAGGGTTCTATACCATGCTTAGCTCTGTGGTATTTGAACTTGGTACATGCTCATTAAAGTGAATTCACAAAGCTTACTGTATGTTGTACTCCAGTTCCTGGGTCCCCAGTCAGCATTATTTGTGGCAATGCCAGCGTGGTAAAGCTAAGCTGTAGAAGAGGGTGTTATATTTCATTCTGAAGGCGCCAAGGATTGTAGCCATTGTGTTATTGTGTCTCTTCAGAAGCAAGTTCAATAACTGTGGAGAGAAAAGCCAAGTAAACTCTGTGTCCTGAGCAAATGAGCATCATCTTTTTTATTAGCAGCTCAGTTTTAATCTGTAGAAATGCAGCTCTGATCATACAATATGAGCCATTGCCTCCGGGAAACTTAGGCTCTGAAGATCAGAAAATGAGGACAAAGACTTTGATTGGACAAAGAATTTCAGTATATGCTTAATTTTAAGCACTTGCTATTGCATCAGAACAAGAACATTTAGGCCCTTGGCAAACATTACACTTGAAATGTGATTAATGTATTAATGGGCCACACATTCAAGCAAATCATCACCAGAAAACAAGCTACAAAATTGTGATCCAGCCTAAAAGATGTTATTTCTTAAATGCAGAATATCTTTGCAAGGATGTAGGTTGTAGCCAGTTGGCCTAAGGACATAGACAGACAAGGTCCTTTGGGTAAATCTGATATTTATTATTAGACCAACTGAAATAGTTAGAAAAATTCTTCTTAACAAGTTTTTGGGCACAAACACCCTTCAACAAGCTGAGGAAGCATTTGCACAGACCATCTGCACAGACTATCTGGAGAAGCTTCCTCAGCCTGATGAAGGGTGTTTGTGCCTAAAAGCTTGCTAAGAAGAATTTTTCCAACTATTTGAGTTGGTCTAATAAAAGAATATCTTTGCAACACATTTGTATTACACTTGAATTTGGATGTGTCATATTACATATTGTGGGGGAATGGGGAAGAGCAGTCTGTTCTGGGATGCTGGTCCAGGTTTTCCAGTGGGCTGCTCTGTCCTCCAACTTCCCTCCTTAAAAGTGACTTCCTTCCCTCTATGACTCATGCTGAATCCTGCTGGGCCAGGGTACCTCAACAGGAGGTATCATGACTCACCCTTCCTCTCCCATTCCCCAACCAGGTTCCAAGGCTTCTTATACCATGTAGCACCTCTTCCTTGTGAGAGCCAATGTACGCAAACACTCAACAACAAGCTTTACTTGCACTCAGTGGGCAACAGAGAGGATGAGAGAATTTATTCAGATAACTGCTGATGGGGAGAAAGGAAAAGTGAATACAAAAGCACACCTCATCAGGTGTCCTTGGAGAGTTCAAACCCTTCTGCTCCTGCCCTCCCAGCCTCCTCCTTCTGCCTGGGTCTTCCCTGTTCTGTGCAAGGCTCAAGGGAGGCAGCTCCTTCACCCATGGGGAACTCAGCTGGTAGACTCATACCTCAATTCTCGTTAGCAGCACAGCTAGAAGTGGGAGAATGACAAACTCTGCCAGCAGTTCTTCAGCTGCCCTTCCTAGCACATGGCAGCAGAGCAAGATCCCAGGCCAAATTTTTCACGTTCTGGATAGCTCGACCTGTGAATGTGAAGCTGGTAACATGGCAGAACAGTTTCTGTTGAGCATCGTTGTTTGTTTGATAAAAATATCATCTACCAGGGGCCTTAGAGACATGCTTAAGTGCCTATTAAATCAAACCCTAGATTTGAGTCCATACAATATAAAAAGTTATAAGTAATTTGCTCTGGTCACTCTGGCATTTTCAGAGTGGCAAAAGAAACCTGACCAAGAGGCTTTGTGATACCCATCATTAACTAAAAGAAATTCAGTTTTCCCAACCATCTATCACCTAGAATCCCAGATATATGCTTTAATTTAATACTAGCTAGAGTCTTTTTTTATTCTCAGTAAAGCTATCTAGTAACCTTACTTTGTTTTTCAGATTCTGAAATGAACAGCCTTTCTTTTTAACATAAGAAAGCCACACCACCACCCTCAGGCATCTTTTAAAGCCTGAAAATAACTAAGTGCTGTCTGGTAAAATGTTTTTGGTCATGATTTAGAGGTTGACAGGCACCAATTAACATCTATGTTTCTACGCCTAAATCCTCCTCAAAGCAAAGCTTTGGCTCTGTATTCTTATCTAGCTTACATCCTACAACTATCATCCTGATTCTCCTATCACTCATTAACAAACAGCATACTAGAAGTAGAAGTGGAGATATATGAGTGTAAAAATTGTATAAGGTGAAAATCAAGCCCTGTTTCTTAGTTTTATACTTAATAACATAAGTGTCTCTCTATCAAATCCATCTATTCCATCTCTACAGCTTGCTGATAATTTACGTTTTAAGTGAGAAGATGAGTGATCCTTTTGGGATTTGAAAAATTGAGACAACAGGAAGGAGATGATGCCAAATAAAAACAAGATACACATATAGCAATGTCATTATGTCAAGTATAGCATATATATATATATGCTCAACTGCCATGAAGGCATCTAATGGATAGGTTTTAACTCTACACTTAGGCAGCAAATAATTTTAACCCTTACTAACCTTGGGACCATATTTACAGACATTTTAACTGTTTTTTTACTATTCTCTATAATGTCTCCAGATTATCAGTTTTCATTCAGTGTTACACAAACATTTATAGTCTTCTTTACTTCTTGCTCGTGGTAGTTTCAGTTATTTCTTTTTTTTTCCTTCTCTCTCTCCTGCAACTATGGAAAGTCCCATTCTTCACAATGGTTGAACTACCTCATGGCATTTACTAATTAGAAATACTTCCAAATTCATTCCCTATAAATTCTTGCCATTCCTGGCCATTGTGTACACAAAAGATAATATGCACATTGCCACTTGTATGATCCTCTTTTACAGTAAGAAAGAATTTAGCCATTCATTTTAAGAGCCGAATATTCACAACTGCACCTGAAATCAATGGGATCTGCCGATTCTAAGCATCTCTCAAAGTCAAGCCTTTGATTGAGAATCAAGCACAGACCTTTATCGATGGATTTGGAAGGGGATGAGCTAGTTTCATTTGAAAATGTGCTATAGACCAGCAACCTTAAAAAGTAATATTGAGCTATCATGTTTTAATCATCGGTGTGAAAGGGTCCAAGGTCTCCTTAGACTTTTGATTTTGCTTTCATGAAAAATTAAACAGTAAATACAATCTATGATTGTACTGATTTATCAAGACAGTAAACTTTTCAATCAATTTTAGGAATCCATTTATTTTACATATAAGTCTGAAGATATCTATGCCAGTTTCAAGGACTGGATCCATTTACCAGTATGACAACAGACATAGAGCACTGTATTCTGGCTTCTAAAGCCATCGCTGCATTGTAAATACTGGAACTGCACCAGTGACATTGGTTGGTGGCATTTTAAATGCAGAAAGCTGAGACAGGCAGTATGCCTTCTCAGTTCTACAGAATTGTATGCAAGGACAAATCAAATACCTCCTGTTTCCATACATAGTATGTGATCTCTCCACTGCTGTGTTCAGACTACCCATAAAAATAAAAAGGGAAGGTTGGGCTATTATACCAACCCAATTTTTAATGCCAATGTTTGCTCAGGACGAAAGGGTTTGTTTGTTTGTTTATATTGACGGGCACTAGGTGGTGGGAGGTTCTATGTGTTCTATACCCATGGTTTTCAAACTTTTTGGGTGGCATGCCCCTTTACCTGAAAAACAGTGCAACTTTTACTCCCTAAACCAAACAGGTCTCCGCACATTCATTCCTTCAGAAGAACACCAGCGTTGTTGTTAATGTGTGGCAATGCCATTACTCACCACACCTTGACAATCATAAGCTGTACTACCATTATTAAAATTTAGGTGTGCAACCTTTGGCAAGGTGCCTCACACCCCCAAGGTTACATGTACTCCAGTTTGAAAAACATTGTTTCATATTGATCCTATTAAAGTAATTGAGATCAAGACTTCACCACACATATTTAGTCTCATTCTGATAACACAGTATACTACTATGTATACTGCTGTATTCCATGATTTCTTATTTACTCATTAATATGATACTTTGATATTCTGTATTCTTACTACTACTGTCATAAAGACCTTGATCAATCAAAAACAGTCGTGCTCATGAGCCTGATCCAACCCACAAAACCATGTCATCCAGTCCGTGGAGTTCCCCAGAGGACTAAACATTTGGCAGCAGGGGAGATGTGGCAATTAATACTGCCATCACTCCCTTACTGCCAAATTTCCAGGTCCTCCAGGCCAGATGACATGGCCCTGCATGTAGAGCCAGGACTGCAGGCGCAATCTGGTACAGGGCCCAACCCAATATGTGGGGTTGGTGCTGAGGCCTAAGCCAGGGCTGCAATCTAATGCATAGGGCCGGGACTTGATCCAGCACATGGTGCTAGGGCTGTGGCCTGATCTAGTACACAGGACCAGGGCCTGATCCAGCATGTGGGGCTCAGGCCATGGGAATGATATGGCATGTAGAACTGGGGCCTGTCCTGGCTCATGGAGCTGAGGCAATCTGCAATGGGCCAGGGCTAGAGCGGAGGTGTGATTTGGCATGTAGGGCCAGGGACAGAGGCCTGGATATGGTGCATGGGTCCAGGGCCTAATCTGGAGCATGCAAGGTAGTGAGGGGGGCACACCAAACCAGCCCTGCAAACTGATCCCGAACAACTCATCTGACTCATGGGGATGAAAGGTTGGGCACCACTGGTCAAGAAGATAGCCATATGCTTAAATTTACAACCTGTATGTAGGCCCATTGATTTCAGTGTCTTTACAAGACTTTACAGGACTGAAGTCTATATCTGTGATGCAAATAAAATCTACTTTTGGCAGGACGGAAAGAAGGAACTGTCCCTACCATACTCACAAAAGAATTTGAATAAAGCATAATCTACAGCTTGTGCTAGGGCAATTCACAATCCCTACAGTTATTATCCTCCATTACTCTGATTTACCTTCTAAAACAGAAGTGGAAAGACACAGACACTACTTTTATAGGGCCTTGTCTACATGGAGGAGCTCAGGAAAGCAAAGAGATGCAAGATACCATACACCACACTTGCATTTAAATATTCTCATTCAGAAATCAAGCAGGCTTAGGTCTCAGTGGTTTAATCTTCCTGGGCACGTCTACACAGGCTGCTATGGTGCCGTTATTAGTGCGTTGTCATTCAGTACTTCCTCCTGGAAGTATTAAAAGACAGTGCAGTAACACCCTGTACTGCGCCCTGCACAGTTATTTTTAGGCGCTACATCACTGTAGTGACACTGTATCATGAGGGAGCGTGTCATTAGGGCAACATAGTTGTGGTGTCATGGTTTTTGCCCACAGATGCACTAATTTATGGCTATTAAACTTCTAAACAAGTGAATCCACATAGGGTGCAGAGCATGAGCAACACTTAAAAATTTATGGATGATGATGTTAATGATGAATGTGACAATGAAAATGATGATGATGATGATGAAGCACACCTAAGCCAGCATTCAAAAGAAGCAGAATACAAGAGCATTCAAGAGACTGCACTGCAGTCTTCAGTTGACCTAGCTAAAAGACTTGTCTTTGACTGCCAAAAAGTTTTGGCAGCCAATCCAAATTCATTCACCCAAGAAGTACAATACATTTTGAGAGGTATTCATTAAGTCCTACTGTGAGATTGCACTGGTGGGTATAAAGCAGCAAGGAGAAATATTTTTTATACATTTTATGCAATTTAATTGTTGCAATATCTCTGTTAAAATAATCTGAAAATAGTCTTTTTTATGTACAATTTTCATTCTCAACTGAGCTCCTCGGAGAAGTGGGAATAGTCATGAGTAGTCCCTAACCCAGGGCTTATAGGTACAATGTTGCCTGTAAGACTCTTTAACACAGGGGTGGGCAAAATATGGCCAGTGGAGAGGCCATTCTATCCAACCCACAGGGCCCCTAAAAAAATGTATAAAATGAATATTTCTCTGCCCTTGGTTCCTGTCAAAAATGATGCCCCAGCCGGGGTTTCTGGGTTGGGAGCATGTGGCTGCCCTGGTGCAGGAAACTCAGGTAAGTGGTGGGGGGAACCCTGGGCAGGGAAGGAGGGGGAAGCAGCCCCTCCCTGCCCCACACCCGGTGCCTCATGCTGCAGCTGCTCACAGCCTGCATGGGACTGCCTGTGCCCGCTCTGGAAAGCCCCATGTGGGCTGCAAGAGCCTGCAGCACATGGTACCAGGCGTGGGGTGGGGGAGGGGCTGCTTCCCCCCCGCACTCAGCTGTTCCCTGGGCTCCTTCTCTGTGCAGAGAAAAGCAGCCCCTCCCTGTCCCATGGCTGGAGGTCCCTGCTGCAGGCGCTCGCAGCCCACGTGGGGCTGTCTGGAGCAGGCACAGGCAGCCCCAGGCAGGCTGCAAATGCCTGCAGCATGGGACGCTGGGCATGGGTGGGGAGGGGCTGCTTTCTCCACCCCCCTGTACTCAGCACCAGCTTGTAACCTGGCCCCACTGCCAGCCTGGCAGTGGGGCCGGGTTACAAGTTGGTGCTGAGTGCAGGGAAAAGCGGCCCCTTGCCCACCCCATGGCCAGTGCCCCGCGCTGCAGCTGCTCGTGGCCCACCTTGGGCTGCCTGTGCCTGCTCCAGACAGCCCCGTGTGGGCTGTGAGTGCCTGCAGCAGGGACCTCCAGCCATGGGGCAGGCGAGGGGCCGCTTTTCCCCATGCTCAGCACCAGCTTCTTCCCTGCTGGCAAGCAGGGGGTCAGGGCTGAGCGCTGCCCCCCACCTGTTCTGTGGAGCTGGGGGGTACTGGGTGCGAGTGGGCAGGGAGCCAGCAGGAGCACGGGGCCCACACCAGTGTCCCGGGGCAGCCCAGCCCAGCTCCACAGAGCCTTGCCAGCCTGTGCCCTGCTCTGGGCCCCACCAGTGCTGGTCCTGGGACACTGGTCCCAAGACATTGGGACATTGGTCCCAAAATGGTGACCAGGGGGCAGCGCACCTGTCAAGAGGTGAGGCACCTGTCATGGGGCGGGGCTACCCATGCAGCCCTCGACAGACTACCAAAACTGGGTAAGCGGCCTTCCGCCCAAAATAATTGCCCACCCCTGCTTTAACATCTCTTATAATGACAGGAAATTAAATAGTTAAAGCTGAGGGTTGCAGAAAAAGCAAACTATGACATGGCCAGAACACATTACTTGTTTGGTATGGTTGCCCAGGGGCCTGCAAAGTAGAAGTGACCACTCATTTAGGTATTTCTATGCTATTCTTCTGGAACTCCTAGGGGCACTGCTCTTGAATATGTTATGTCCACCTGCTCCAGCTCACCACAAACCAAATGAGAAGTGAGGTGGTAAAGCCATACTGAGGGCAACTGTTTTTAATGCTCTCAAGCATACAAGAGATCTCAAACATGAAGAGAGGCTTTATTGCCTGATTTCTGGGCTGAGCATATGTGAACCTGAATCAGATGGGTTTGGCATGGTTGAGAATGGCACCCACTGGGAGCTCTGGTAGAGTTGTACACATATCCTTAGTCAGTTAAATGATGGCTAGTGTGTTGTCAGCTTTTTGGATATGCCAATCACCATCACTGCAGAAACTTTTCCAGAGCCCCCTAAGGAGCCTGTAATGTTTTGTTAGAAAACTGCCCAGTTCAAACTGAGACTAGCTGGCTTTATGGTATGAAGTTTTGTAGTCCTCACAGCTGGGCCAAAAATGTCAAGGTATCAGAAAAGTATTTTTGTAATAATAATAATAAAGTTTCTAATGATGTCATCTCCTGGAACTGACTTTTTTTTTAAAAAAGCAATTGTTATTTTATGAGTTTTCTTTTTTAAAACTGGCATTTGTGAAACAGCAAAAAAGACATAAAGAAGTCTGTTTAATATGCATACCCTTGAAATATTTTCAAAGATGGAAAACCAGTCAAAAAACATGAACAAAAATGTGTCCACAGTTTATGCCTGAATGGGAAAGTTCACAAGAGTAGAAATCAAAGAGATTTTTCAACTCTAGGTCTATGCTTCAAATGCAGCTGAAGTTGTCAGTGAACAAAAAATGTTTGCCTCTTGAAGGCAGTTTGATGGCTGTATGAAGTAGTGTTGTATTTTTATACACTTCCTAGAGGGTAATCAGGACTGCCAACTTTATGGGCACTAATTGAATGCTTCATTGGCAGTTGCAGCAGTGAGGCAAGGACTAAAAGGATGTCCTCATCTATAGGTTCCACATAGATTAACTTCTCGCACATTAGGAAACAAGTTTAAAACAACTTCTAGATATTCCTAACTTAAAATACTTATGCTGGCCATTGGGGACAAGGAATAACTTTGCATTCTAAAACTGGCTTCTAAAATGTCCTTGAAACTAGATGGTATTATCCTATATCTACTGTATTCTTCGTCTGGGTAAATTGAAACTATGAAAGATTAAATGATTTACAGAGTAACCTTGTGTTCAGTTCAATGACATTTTCTTCCTCAGATAGTTTAAGTGTTTGAATTTGTATGACTTCCACGCTTTTCACCTTTTCCTCTCAAGAACAAGAATATTTGTTTTTAAATAAGGCTTGGAAAAGAAAAACTGCTGGTGTAGTAGTTTCAGGACAGAAAGACTTTTTTTTTTTCCTTAAGACACATAAATAGCAAAAAACCAAGGCACAGACAGACTTACTAGTCTCATAGGTTCCAGAGATCGGTGCTCACTTGCAAGTACTTTCCCTGCATCTGTGATCACATCAAGGTTTATCCGTACCTTTGTTCTGCCCAATGCTGATGTGTGCCCTGTTCCACAGCAAACTCATAAATCTTTTGGTAAATCCACTGCTTCTGCCTTTTTTGTTGTAGTTGAATGCAATGTAGGATGTAATGACTATTTTCAAATCCTAAATTTATAGACTTGGAACAAACTGACAAAGCACCAAGGCCACACGGATTATAATACTGAATTCTCAAAGGAATATCAAGGGAAACAAGAGAGTCTTTTGGAGAAATTTGTGTAATAGCTGGATAGATATGTATCTTGAACAGAAAAAGTTGTTTGTGTATTTCAGTCTTGTGAAACGCAAGATAAAAGATACAGAAATCATAATAGGCATCAGATTTATAAACCAAACTGAGGCATACTGAGAGGGAAGCAGAGACAAAGAACTAAAGATTGCGAAAATGATTATAAATCAAATTTCTAACTCTGAATGCTATTTGTAAACAATACAATAAAAAGACAAATATTGTCTGCAGTTGCATATAATGAACTGCACAGTATAATGGGAACAGCCATAATCCCAGTCATGGATGAGTTCTTTCCCATGCTGTCAGAAGCTGGGAGCAACAGAGAGACAATATTGTTGTTTGAAGAGACTATAGCAACCAGTGCTGTCTGGAAGCAGAACTAGTAGGATCTTGACAGTGTTGCACCCTGTTCTCCTTGCTCATAGCACTGTAATCATGGAAAACTCAGGAAATACCTAGGAACCAATTATATACCCTGTCAGGTTAGAGGACATTAGGCAAAAATTGTGAAAGCAAATAGAAAATAGTTCCTCAGAATAAGGATTCAAGAAAATTAATCACAACCTGGCGTGGTAGCAATACCAATAAATATATGTCAATGAATGTGTATGACTAGGTGACCTAAGAAAACTCAGAAAAAGGAAAGGTAAAGTTAGAGAAGGAACATATAAGTATAAAAAGAGCAAGTCAAAATGTGTATAGATATTACTTATTCTTTTTCTCACACAGTAGAAAACCCCTTTTTTGGATTTGCCATTTTGAGCATGTTAGCTTTAAACTTAATACAAAAGAGCTATTACCTACCTGAATGGAATCATATTATCAAGGGATACGCTGGATGTTTGTTAAAGTCAGAAGAGAATATAGTAGGGTTCACTCTGGTCTCAGAGTTGTAGAAATGAGAGTGAAATCTACTAAAGACAATGGGGTTACTCTGGTGTAAAACCGGTATAAGTAAGATTAGAATCAGGGAAACTGCATAGCACATCCAAACTAGAACCCCAGATCATCCTCCTTCAAGGAAGCTTCTTTTCTGTCTTATTGTCTTGTTCTGTTTTCACTTTTATTCCAAATTTCCCCCATTCCTGTATCACTTCATAGAGTCACAAATTTTAAGCTCAGAAGGAAATATTAGATCATCTAGTAAAGTGGTTCTCAAACTTTTTCCTGCCAGGACCGATTTGCAAAGATCCATGGCCTGTCCTGACCCACACCCCCTTGGCCCTACCGGTGCTTGGCCCCCAGCCCCCTGCCCCCCTGAGCCATGCTGGTGTTCCTCACTCCCGACCCACAGCCCCTGCTCCCCACAGCCCTGCCAAACAGTGAGGCTGTTTCAACTCTGTTTTGACGTTTCGCTAGATCAGCCAGGGCCAGGGGGTCAGGCCAGCTGGACTGACTTCCCATCCCCAGTGCTGTAGTCAAAATGTTTCAACTTTCGAAACATTTTGACTAGCCTCATTTTGTTTTAAGGCTGTTTCAAAGCCTTTTGTTTCATTTTGATTTTGCTGTTTCGACCTCGAAATGAGTCAAAACAGTGTTGAAACAAAAAGGCCAGCACAATTTCCAACAGCCCTACTGGGCACCTTGCCCCCACAAGCACAGGCACTGGCCCAGTGCCACCAGCCCAGCCATGAAGCTCTCCCCCAACCCCTACCCCCACTGGAAGGAGAAGGCACCTTCCCACCACCCCTCTGCCCTGTCGCAGCTAGCAAACCTTTGAAATATTCTTGCAACCTACTTTTGAGAAACCCCAAGGGTTGAGAAACAGTGATCTAGTGTGACTTATGCCTCAAAGACTAAAATTTCACCTTCATCCTGTATCACATGATGTAACTTGCATTTGGCTAAAATGTGTACTCCAGAAAGACATCCACTCTTGATTTCAAAACCAAGAGATGGAAAATCCACTGCTTGTCAGTCTCGCTGCTAAAAATCTATGCTTAATTTGAACTGATCTGTCTTTAGATTCCAGCCATTGGTTCTTGTTATGCCTTTCTCTGCCACTGAAAAGACTCCTTGGTATCAGGTATTTGCTCCACCTGACAGCACTCAAATTTTTACTTTTTAAGACGCTAAACAGTAAAGTATTTCCATATTTTGGAAATAAGATGATGTTCTTAAATTGGGTTGACTAACCCAAGTTAGTTAACTTGAGTTAAAGTGAAGATAAGGCAATTTGGATCTTAATTTGCACCGGCAGCTCAGGTTCAATGATAGATTCTCCTATAAACTTTACTCAAGCTGCACACGAAAGTTGTTTTATTTTCATCACTAATTTAAACTGAGTTAGGTATTTGGATTAGCCAATCCAAATTAAGAATACACTTTTTTATAATTTTAAAATGCCTTAATCTCTCACTTCCTTTACTTGGAAACTACTTAGAGTACTACTTATCCACTTTACTGGATCCATTTGAATGTATAATGTAATGTAATTTTTCTTTCACTCTGAAAAACATCAGTCCCATAATACGCACTTTAGTTCTAATACATACTTACATTCTTTAGAAAAAAATAATTAAACTAAAAGAGAGTTAAATATGTAAAACTACAAAAAACAGGCACTTCAGAATTAAGAGAGTTATTTTAACTTGAGGTTATAACTAAATTAAAGGATCAGCTTTAATGACAACCTCAAAGAAATTCCTGTGGGAAACCTCAGCCATATGTTGAATATCCTTTAATGATAATGCGAGTTACTTGTATTTCCACAAAGGGGAAAGCACCTTTATATCTCAACTGTTCTGTCGGAGGGCAGAATGTGTCATGATAATAGCTTGATGAAGGAAAAAATGGATAAGGACGTCACTATAGATCAAAGCCATACTCCTTTCTGCTTAGATGCATTAAGGAAATCCACAACACAAAAATAAAATGAAATCAATAGTGCTTGGGTAGAATATTTAAAGTCACCTTCCGAACCATACTGCAAATGTGATGGATTTAATCAGTTGTTAAACTACTTGAAATAAACATGAAATTTATTTTACTGAAAATTCTAAAGCCAGTTGATTATGATCCAGTGAGGCTATTAATACGGACTAACAGAACAGGACATAATCATTCTGCAGTTAATGCTATTAGCTTCAGTAGAGTTATCTCAGGAATGAACCTGGCCCATGTTGTTTGTAGATGATTTATATCCAGTTTGTGCATTAAATGGCTAACAATGCCAATTAATCCATTCAAAGAACAAAGGGAAATATCAGGCCTCAGAATGTACATAGTCCTAGCTGAGCCTTATACATTCTGAGGTACTAAAAGGATTAAAGAAATAAACCACTTAAAAGAACACATTATTTTTACTTTTAGATCATCCTACTGACATGATTCCTGAAGATACTAGACTGTTCTTTCTGTTAGCTGTTTTTTTTTTCATGTTTTAAAACTCAAACAAGCAGGCATATTTTTTGTAAATAAAACACTTTAAAGCCTTTGTCAGTACTTTAAGGAAGATTTATTCCAGTCTTCCCTAAAAATCTTGTATCTTTTCCCATGACAGGAGCACAATTTCTCTACTGGGCATTTCCACACAATGTTTTGCTGTGGCCTTCATTCTTGGCCAGCTACTGCAGCTCTCACTAATCCTTATGACTGCTTTCACTGACAAGGCTTAGATAGTCAGTACCATTAACCCACAGTCAAGGGCACTATGCCACTTATTAGAAGGGTTTTTTTATCAGACACCTTTGATCCCAAGCAATGCTTCTTAGCTGACAACTCACTGGGAATGCAATGCATATTAAGGAAAAACCACAGTGAATAGTTTGTCCCATGAGAAATACTGCCCAGCAGATTAGCTTGCCCTAAAAAGGGTGGGGTACATGCAGCAAAAGCATAAAAAGGGTCAGAAATGGAAAAAGCAGACAATGAAATAAATTAAATATGTTAAGATATACAGGGCATGTCTATACTATGCTTGCAGTAGATTAATTAGCTGCACAGTAAATGTCACATGTCTACACATGTGAGCCTATTAGGCCAAAGTAAACTAATTTACTATGCAGCAGCTCACATGTAGACACTGCCCTGACTGGCTGGGACATGATGGTGCTTCAGTGTGAGGGCTGCCTGCTGGCTAGCCCTGCACTAAAGCACCCTTGTGCCCCGGCCAGCACCTCCACAGCATGTTGAGCCAGGGGAAGCAGTCCCAGGCTGTCAAGCTGTCCCCCAGGGCCCTCTGCCAGCCAGAGCTGCTCCGAGCTGATTCACCATGCTGCAGTCCCAGGTACATGTGAAGACACAGTGTCTGGGAGCAATGAACTTGAGAGCAATAAGATCCAGAGTTTATTCATGCACATTAATTGCATGGGTAGATGTGTCCCCAGATTACAAAGGGAGATGAAGCCTGAAAAGAATACCCAAAGAGTAGAATTACATATATTTAAAAATAGCATATAGACTAGTTTACTGTGCAGTAAAGCATCACCATCTACACATGCACAGCATTTACTATGAAGTAAATTAATCTGCTGTGCGGTTGGCTACTACTTGTAGATACAGGTAGATTTACGGTGCAGTAACTACTGCACGGTAGTGCACATATAGACAACTGACCAGAAGTAAATTGTTCCCAGTCAGCCCAGGCAACAGGGAGCAGGGTAAATTGTCCCCTCCCCTGGGCAGCTGTCTCTCAGGCCCTGCTCCAATAAGCCAATCTGAGTGAGGGCTGGGAAGCAAGCAGCTTCCCAGAGGAGGGGATGTTGTCTCAGGCCCCATCCCAACATGATGATTGGGATGCAGGCCTGGGAGGCAGGCAACTGCCCATGGCAGGGGACTGTTTCCCAGCCCTGGGGCATGGGGCTGGGAGGCAGCTGCTCAAGAGGCAAGATAGCTCCCCTCATCCCCAAGAGCCCAGGCCTGACCCCAGTGCCCCCTGCCAGCCAAGAGCTGTCACCCATGGGGGCCTGGAGCTTCCCCTGGCTGCTGTAGGTGGGCAGAGCAGGGCAGGCACTAAGCTGTTCCTGTCAGGAGAAATTTGCTCCCAAGAGACATGCATATGTGTAGACATGCTCCCAGGGAAAGCTTACTGTGCCTTATTTTACAGCACAGTGAACTTAAAGCACATTAATAGCACATGTAAACATGCCCCTTGTAACTCAAGTGGTAGTAGTATGAGCTGCTGTGTAAGAGGTTTAGCATTCAGCCTCCACTAAGGATGTACGATGGGGGATTATTATGCTCCTGCATAACATTTTTTAAAATAGGCAACGAAATACTAAAAATAAAATTAAATCTCTGTTAAAAGAAAGCCATCTAGGTTGCAAAAGCTAATCATTGAAATGGTACAAAATATGAAGTTTACAGTTGTCTAAGCAATCTTTCTTCAGCCACCATTTATATATATGTTGAGGTACAAAGCCTTTGTAAACAACCACATACTAGTATTTTTGCCAGCTTTGCAGCTGCACTCACTACACTGCTTGGATGCAGAATGCAGCTGAATTAAGGCAACAATCAATTTGGTGTTTCCTACCTGTGAGTACTTGACTTTGAAACCTAGGAATGTAGGACATATGACTGAAAGGGAGCATTACATATAACATCTGTACAAGAAGGTATTAAGAACTGTTACAACACTAAACATAGTTGCAACAACAACGAATAAGATTCCCTTTCAGCCCCCAATAAGAATCTGCACAAAATATTAATTAGATATTGTATTTGCAAAACTTGCCAAAGTGAGTACTTGTGTTTATGGTTCTGCTTAGGTGGGAAAAAAATGTTGTATATATTTTTGTAAGGCTCCAAATGACTGTGTTGCTATAGATAGCTGCAAAATGCGAGCCAAATAAGAATCCAGATCTTCAATTACTACAGTTTAATTACAATTTCTGTGTACCAAGTTAAATTTATGATTATCATGTTGTATTTACAAGAGACTGTGCAAAGAAACAGACACTGATGCTTGGTTCTTAATTACAAAATTCACTTTCATCATCAGGTGAGACTATTATGAGGAATAAACACTAAGAAGGTAAATATGGAACACAAGACCCAATTTCAAACCAAATGGCTGTTATCACACAAGGCTTCCCAGGAATGAGCAGGTGGAAGATGTTTATTAGCAAACTCCTATATCCATTAAAAGAGGGGAACAAAGCAATGTTGTATTAACTAAAATATAACATACCTGTTGAAACACAGTAATCTATCAATTGCTACACAAAGCATTATTTCTGAAACAAAAGCTCAGAAGGAAATGAGTGTTAAAATGTAACTCTTAAAGATCCGCAAAACTGAAAGAAGGAAGTAGGCAGGGCAGGGTGCCACATTAGACACTAACTGGTGCGGAGTTATGAGCTTTCCTAGGCAACATCTAGTGCAGTGGTGCACAACCTCTGCCCCATGGGCCAAAAAGCTTGCAGAGCCATGGCATCTATCCCACATGGGTGAAATTTGGTGGTGGAGGTCAGTAGGAATGAATACAGGCACACTCCCCTACTGCCAAATTGCCAAACCCCAAGCTTTGTGGTGAGTCAGAGCTGGGCAAAGCTCCCCAACCCAAGAGGCTTGGTTGGGGCTGGGCCATGCTCCTTTCCCCCAACAGGGCCAGGCCATGTCCCTTTCTCCTATGGGGTCAGACTATAGCCCTTCCTTCCCCCCCACTCCCCAGATTCAAGCCTTGTCAAGCCCCTTCCCCCCCCCCTCACCCCCATGGGGCTGGGTTGGAGCTGGGTTGCCCTCCCACCCCACTCTGCAACCAGATGAGGCCCCATCATGCCTGCCCCAAGCACTGGATCTGGCCCACAGACAGAGAAGGCACCCCTCATCCAGCCCAATGGACAAAAAAGGTTGAGCATCACTAATTTAGTTCATCAGATACTAACTGGGCATCTGCCTATGGAAGTGTATGCTTCACTGAACCACTTAGTCTCTGGGTATGTGCAGATATTACACTGAGGTTGACCTAACTAGGGTTAGGTAAACTTCAATCTAAATGCCTTTCTGTGCAGACATTCCAGCAATTTAGATCAGGCCAAAAGTGGCAGGCTCATCTAAGTTAGTTCACATAAGTAAATGAACTAAGGTAGGGAATGCATTAATGCAATCAAGCAAATATCTGCACACATTTGGAGTGCAGCCTCAGGGCTAGGAAAGGTCAGACTCTTGTCCCAGCCACTGGGCTGTGCTCTTACTAGCCTGCCTCTCCCCCCCTCCCCCCAACACTGACCAGGCTATTTTTAGCTCCCCAACCCTGCACCCCCAGATGGACAACCCACCCTCATGGACCCACTTGTCCTGGCCTACCTTCTCTCTGACTTCAAACTCACATGGCTAATTACCAAAAACTGAATCATTAAACTAAACTAGAAAGACTCAGAATTCCACACGGCTAAGTTGGCACCATTTCTAAGGTATATTGAAAACTAAAGATGTCTTGCCCAACTTTAAGATATAGCAGCAAACTATAGAGATACTGTTAAGTGACTGGCACGTGGCTGAATACAAGTAAATTATATTGCTGTCAGCCCCGGAGATCCCACCCATCACCCATCTCCCCTCATACTTGGGCATAAAACCGTTTGTTTTCAACTTGCTTTTTCAACTAATCTACACTGGGGTCATCTACACAAGATACTTAATGCACAGGAGACTGACGGACTACGCATTACAGCACCATGGCAGAACCCGTACTATTAGGTTAATGCACAGTAGTATTAGTCTAGTGCACATTAACCATCATGAAAAAAGCATGCAATCATGCTAATGCACAGTAGGGCAGCCTACTGCACATTTATGTCATACTTTCTTTTGAAAGTACTAAATTTAATGTGCAGTAGGTAGTGCACATTAGTGAATGTGTAGGCACACCCACTGGGTAAAAAAGTTGGCAGTAAAGCTAATCCAGAATTGACTAACCTTCAGCACCATCCACAAAGGTCAAAGAAAAGAAGTAGGTGTATTGCAGGAACAGGTAATTTTGCTCCATAATTTGAAATTGATAGGTCCGCTTGTGGAAGATTTCTCCACAAACAAACTTTAGGAGACAATCCCACCCAAGATCATTGACCTGTAGTTTTTGTTTGATTGCTGTTGTTGTTGTTGTTTTGTCAACACTAGCAATTTTAAAGAGTTGTATAACAACAGTAACACCAAATGTGTCAATTGTGTCCCCTCAGTTGATCTCATTGAGGTGTTAATAAAAACATTTACCATATTTACTCAAATATAAGATGACCCCGAATATAAGACGACCTCCCACCAATAATTAGGTTCTATATATGGAAAATTTATGAATTTGTTATAATTTTCCAGGTATAGAATCTAAGTATTGGAAGGATATCTTGAATTTCCATAACCACACACACACACACACACACACACACACACACACACACACACACACACGCAGAGTGCTATAGCTGGAAAAGTAGTGGCCGGATGTCAGGGATGGAGTGACCCCTTGCCCTCTGCCCCGCCCACTTCATGCCCACCCTGCCACCTGCAACCCCCATCCTCAGCTCCCCACAGCCTCTGCCCCTTCTTCCGCTCCCCCCGTCTCTGCTCTTTCCCCCAAAATCTCCCTGTGCCTGCCTCTTTCCCACCTTGCTTCCCTTAATCCCTCCCTCTCCCCCCACCCAATTTCTCAGCCTCTGCCTCGTCCCCTCCCCACCCCCTGCTGTCAGATGCTGCTTGGGCTGCTCCATCCCAGAGCACAGGACTTGGCAAGTTAGCCCTCGCCTGGCCATGAAGCAGGGTCAGCACTGTTGATTGGCTAGACAACCAATGCAGAAGTGTTGCTGATTGGTTGAGCAGGGAAGAAATTTCCATGCGTTTCATGCCCAGGAGAGACCCGAGTCTGATCCTGAGTCAAGCTGGGCCTGACAATAAGGGGGAGGGAAGGGGATGGGCAGGAGGCTAGTGTGAGTTTGACTCTGGCCCTGACCTGGGCTCAGGACTAGTCAGAGCTACAGCAGCTGCCTGCTCCCCCCTCCACTCAGTATGCAAAGATAAGACAAAGAGCTTTCTTCTCTGTATTGATTGGGGGCGGGAACCTCATGTGATATTCAAGTAAATATAGTATTGGGGACTATTTAAACATTAATATTACCAAAAAAAATTCTCAAAAAACTCAGCTGAAATAAAAGAGTTCTGTTCAGCCTATTACAGCCACATAGTCTTGTCAGCAATTTTCAACAGTATATACCAGATATAGACTGTATATAACTGGTATTTTCTAGTCAAACTTTATGCGCCCTTTCTGCATAAGAAGAGCTATTCAGCTGTTGCTAGGGATGGCATAACTTACAATGCTAGTTCTGAAATGTCAAACTGAGATGCATCAGACAGTGATAGAAGAAGGCTCATTAATTAAATGTTTCAGCTTATGTATATTACCTGAACATGAGCGTGGAAATTACCTAGAAAAACTGAGGAGGCTATTGGATGATAAAATATTCAAAAAGGCCCCACTGTACACTGGTCTGTATACCAATATGTGAATTCAGAACACAAGATACCCCATTAATACCCAGGCTACTATTTGTGAGTTTCAACATAGAATAGATAGCCTGCCAGAAAGCTGCTACCCACCATCTCCAGTTGGTAGACAGGGAGCAGGCAGAGCCTGGACTCTGTTCCCAAGTGTGCCAGGCAGCATCAAAAGAAAGGGAAAAATCTGGGACAGTTTACTTTTTCCTTTGAGCAAGTAGAAAATAGGAACTGAAAAGAATTCCTGTCTGTTTTTAGAAGAGCACAACTACAAGCCATCCTCCCTCAAGTTACTGTTAGATGCCATTCCAGCCTCCAACAGACACAGTGGCTTATTATTAGGTATATATCTTAGATGCTCATCATGGTCTCCACTGAAATGGTTTAATTTGGGTTCCCATTAACATTTGCAGATATAAAAGTTAAATGCAGCGCAACCCTCTGCAGGCCCAAAGAAGACTGCTACTTAGTGTAAGCAGAGGGGATCAGAACCTCTCTCACAGCAGTCTCTGGTAACTTCCTCTCTCTGACCAAAACAACTATGTTGATATGCTACAGAGGAAGCCTCTTCAAGTCCTTCTCAGTTCAGGTTTGGACAGAATGCCACCAAATCCATGCATGCTGTAGAAATGATTTACCATTGCAGCAATATGGATATATTCTACAGTGGTCTCCATAGAACACCTCCTAAGATAATACCAGTTTGCAAGACAACCTTGTGGTGAAACAGTATCCTGCTGTCATGAGAGATCTGCCTAAAGGAACGTCTTTTTTATACATGTTTTGAATATTACTTTTGTATGCAGCACTAAGCTAGAGCTGATGCTGATTTTTGAACACAAGGAAGGGTGCAGTATTCTATACAAGTGCTCTTGAATTCATACTTACTGTTAAAGCAATTGCTGCATTTTGACTATGTGTATGGGTACAGTGTTAATTTAGTTAGTCATTAATAATGCAGCATTAGTTTATCAGTTTATTAATTTATGCTTGCTTATGTTTTTTTGCTTACTCACCCTGCTAAATTCAGACATCGAGGCATGGGTGCCATAAGTAATAAATACATTGTAATATATTGATCAATTCGGTTTAGTACATTGTGTCCAGCCAAAAACTACATCTTAAAAACATTCCATCTAAGGGTTGATCTCTTAGCCAGCAACTACTGTACTCACAGAGCATTCCTAGTGCTAGATGTAGCTAGATGAGAAGCTGTACTTTTGTGTTTGGATATAATTCTCTCTCTCCCATTCCCGAGGGAAGCAAACAATACTAATTAAAAGGGCAATTTTGCTGAGATAAGTGTGTCTGCACTTGGTGTTTCTGCTGGCTCATGTCAGTCAGACAGTATGCCATTTCAGACTTCTGCCCAACACAGTTATGCCAGCAGAAGTCTGAAACAGAAGTTTGTAGCAGAGACATACCTCATAATATAGCACCTTTTAGATGAGAATAATAAAGAAGGAAATCAAAGTTAAGGTGGGATAGAGGAGGTAAAGAAGTAGAAAGGCAAAAAAAAAAAAAAAGAAGGAAAAATCAATTGTTCTGAACAACAAACCAGACACTACTCATGTGAGGCTTAATCAAGCAAGATCTTGAGCACCTTCAAGTCCCCACAAGGTCAGTGACAGCTGAGGTCCTTGATATCTCACAGGAGAACTTAGTACTTTGTATGATGGGATCTAACAAGGTGTTGGCAGCTCTTCTGAAGAGCTGGGGCCTTAAAATCTTTTCAGTTTACATCTTGCCAGTAGGAGTCAAAGGATCGCATAACCTTACAGGATTAGACATAATGAGCCATCAGAAATTATGCCATTGTCTTTACATCTCAGGTGTCTATGGTCTTTGTAAACATACTGTGAATTTCCCTCAACATATGTCTGAGTAAATGCAGTGGGTAAGGAAGTCGTGAATACGGAGCTGTCAGGTTGTAAAAGCTGTACTAAAAATGTGAATGCAAAGCTTTTATGCTTGGTGTTTTTGACATAAATAGTAATCAGACTCAGCATCAAAGAATAAAAATGGATTTGAACAATATAATGATAGGTTATCAAAATAGTCATGGCCTTCCAAAATGCCTTACAGATTTAAATATAAAAACCAAAAGAATAGATTAATGTGGATGTTTTTAATCCAAGTTCAGTCCTTTAATCCAGATAGAAGCTCCATATTTACAAGTGAATCAGCCCTGGAAATGAAGTTTTATGATAGTCAGGGACTTACTTTACCTTTATGAGTAGGGATTCCAAAAGTGATGTTTTCATGCAAGGATAATAATTGTGCAGGTGACATAAATGAGCCAAATGCAAAAAGAGAGACCAAGTCTGATGAATGACAGCATTATTAAAAGATTAGTGAGGAAATGTCCTGTTCTTTAACAAGCTTGATGTTATCCCATGGCTTTGAAACATTTAGGACTGGCACATTTCCCAGTATAGACAGACAAGTCTTAAAGACAGAAAAGGGAAGAACCATACTACATGTACCACTTAACTGAGTTTAAAAAATGGACATTATAGTTACTGTTGGACTTTTCAATTAAAAAAAAACAACTTAAAAATATGTTTAGGATGTCTATGAATTAAGCCCAAAAACTAAGGTAATCTATCACTTGCCCACATTATTTCCATAATACAGACATATTCATTTTTATACTATAAAAAGCATTTTCACGTCTTCATTGGCTCTTGCAAGGAGTACTGTAGAATGACAAAGAATAAATGCACTGCAGTGGGCTGTTTTCACTTATTATAAATGAAATAAAATTCAATATGGGTTTACCAAAGGCAGACAATGCCAGAAGAATCTGACATCAATCAGATAAGCTAAATGATTTTTCTAGACAAAGGAAATGCAGTAAATCTCATTTATCTGGTTTTCAGTAAGGCATTTAATATAATGTCACATAGGAAATTATTAGTAAATCTGGAGAATATGGGAATAATCCAAGATTTGCAAAGCTGAAGAGAAACTGGCTAAGAGACAACAATGGCTTACATTGATGGAGGGTAGGAGTTTACTAGCTGAGCTCTTACCTGATACTATTTCATATTAATATTCTCATTTTAATAGAACCTGATTCTATTTAATATTTTCATCAGTGACCTTGCACAAAAAGTGGTGACATGCTAATATAATATAATATAATATAATATAATATAATATAATGACACAAATTTGGGAGGCAGCGTCAACAATGAGGAGGACCAGACTATCATACAGGATGAACTGTATGACTTTGAGGACTGGAGTTGAAATTCAGTGCTGTAAGATGCAATGTCATGCACTAAGAGACTAATAACTAGACCTTGTGCTATAAGGTAACGGTTCATCTTTTGGTAAATAGCTCTTCTCCATCCCTACAGTCCCCTCAGTGTAGTTACATGGAGTAGAAGCATTAAAGATACAACTCACAGAGCCCTATCATCTGACCTGTGATGCTGCCCATGGGTCTTGGACTAGACCCCCATGCCACACCCAGGACATGTGCTGAATGCTGCATCCTGAATCCAGAGCACAAGGATGGTCTGTGAGCCTGATCTGGCCCATAGATGAGCCCTGATCCATTCATCTATCCTGCAGGGCCTGGTGAGTTTGACATCCCTGCCAGAGCAATCACATCCCTCTTTATCTCCATCTTTCCTGATAGTAAACTTCAATCTGAGATCGTTTGACCTGCAGCACTAAGGGGACTAACACTAAAGACAGACAGACCTGACCCATTGCTGGCTGTCAAGAGTGGTTCAAGACCAGGGAAATTAGTAAGTCCAGTTGAAATCAAATAAAGGCCCTGCTCCCTACAGTACTGAAAAGGGTACTTTTTGTTTAAGATAGCCCTTGCCACAACAATGCAATACTCTTTTTCAGGACATAACCCTGCTGCAAAAAGATGCTGGAGAAGCAGCTGAGAGGTAAGTGATAGAAGATAGCTGATTCATAAACCTCCGCTATCTATGCTTAACCCTTTCCTTCCTAAGACCCTATTTTCTTGTTCCTCATAAAGTTATATCCTCTTTGTTGTTCTCGTGTGCCCTACCTTTGTAGTGATATCTTGCTTAATTCATTTTCCCCTGTATACTGGGGTTCACAATCAAAAACAACAAGGAGTACTGGTGCCTTGTTTTTTAAGGCACAGCCCTTATGTGGGAAGTAGGAGGAACAAGTGCCAAAAACAAACCCAGCTCCTCATCCACATAAGGAAAAGGGAAAAGCTATTTCCAATATCAGTAACAGCATGCTCCAGGAAAAGAAAAGAGAGGAAGCATATGCCATACCTCAAGCAAAGAGTTAAAAATATGATGCCTGGGTTCCCTTATATTGGCCTCTCAAGTCACAGCTGAAGTGAAACCGAGACTAGTATTGCCAAAAGAAATCTTACTTGGAAGTTGACTCATCAATTTTGAAATACTGTGTCAGGGAAAGGTTTCTTTCCATTCACTTTAGTATCTGTAAAGCTTCAGTTAGCAAAATTAATCTAAGTAATACACAGCTTGTTGATTTAGACTTGCCTTTATCTGAATACAGCCAAATGCTTTTCATGCTGATGTATTTCCTAGCTGCCTCACAGGATAGATTACTCAGACCAGACTGGCACCACCTTTAATGGCAGATCCACAGGGAAGAAACGGGATATACTGTTTTCTATATTTCAGTTTTTACTCCCTTTCACTCAGAATTTCTGGAGGTGATCGTGGACTTTTCTAGATTTGGTTAGGGTTTTAACTCAAACCCTCCTTGACTGGTAAATAGTAGCAAGGGGGTTCTGGGTAGATATGGTTAACGCCTGTCTTCTGAACTGACAGCATTTTATTAAGTATAAACTTTTAGGCCCAAAGGAAGGGATCCATTTCCTGATTTTGCCCCTGTGGGCCTCGATTCCCGGATGGTCCTTGGGAAACGGCCGCAGTTGCGTGTTGAGCGGGGCACCGGGTGGTGACACCAACCCAGACACGCTCGGGGATGCCAAGTGCGCGAGGGAGATGAGATAAGCACCACAGACAATGGAGTTTGAAATAAAAGTTGATATTTACTTACAAGGCTGACAAACAGTAGGTTGAAACAACTTGGTGATAACGAACCATATACAACAGCGAGGGAATATATACAAGCGATGGGTAGCGATGGGCGACGGGTGGAGACCGCAATATACAAGTACAGTGTCTGGTTAGGACAAGGTACTATGCGAGGCAGTAAGCTTATGATGCTCAGAGTGACCGGAGCAGCTTCTGCTAAAGACCTAGGGGTCTGACCAGGCCCCAAGACGGGTGATCAATCCGTCCTGAGAGTCAGAGCCTGGGGACC
>NW_005841846.1:1737695-1778019 GCF_000455745.1 Alligator sinensis | reverse complement strand
GATTCCTGGATGGTCCTTGGGAAACGGCCGCAGTTGCGTGTCGAGTGGGGCACCGGGTGGTGACACCAACCCAGACACGCTCGGGGATGCCAAGTGCGCGAGGGAGATGAGATAAGCACCACAGACAATGGAGTTTGAAATAAAAGTTGATATTTACTTACAAGGCTGACAAACAGTAGGTCGAAACAACTTGGTGATAACGAACCATATACAACAGCGAGGGAATATATACAAGCGATGGGTAGTGATGGGCGACGGGTGGAGACCGCAATATACAAGTACAGTGTCTGGTTAGGACAAGGTACTATGCAAGGCAGTAAGCTTATGATGCTCGGAGTGACCGGAGCAGCTTCTGCTAAAGACCTAGGGGTCTGACCAGGCCCCAAGACGGGTGATCAATCCGTCCTGAGAGTCAGAGCCTGGGGACCCCGCACTAAGGCCTGCGGTCCCCTATATAAAGTTTCTGGCCAATCAGAAGGCTCCCCTGATGGTACATTCTGGAACCCATGGACATGCTGGCCAGCCAGCCATGCCCATTAGGTGGTCCTTGATTGGCCAGACCACAGGTGATCACGCTCTGCTTAACATTGTGATCATGCGCCGCTCGCATGATGGGTCAAATTGCTGTTACACTCCACCACCGCATCACTATTTACAAATGGTTGTGTTACTTAATACTTTGGTGCAATAATCTGGCGGGGTCACTTTGCTTGTTGACAGCCCCTTGCTTTCAAACCATCCCTATCTGGTGAAGATTATCAAGAAGAGTGTAATGATGTAATTTTGCCATTACCTACAGTGAAGTCTGATGGAGTTTGGTCTTCTTTTTAACCATACATTCTATAGCTGGGAGAGACCATTTTTTTACTGCTTATGATTCTGCTTTGAAAGTGCACCAGTTTATTTTTATTTTTTTTAAATATAGGCAATGAGATAAATGTTTTAAAAAGCAAAGAGTCAGAATCGGTTCTCTTGCCTCAGGCTAACAAGCTATTTGAATTGGCAAACAATTCAATAAAAATTTAGGAGGGATATTTACCAGCAGGAAATCCCTTGTCAAAAAACTACTTTAAGCAGACAATCCTCATGTCCAACTACTTCTATATTAAAAACAAATGTTTCATGGTATTGAAAGCATTTCATTACCCAGCTCATACACCTTATCTGGAGGTAATGTCTAACAGACTCCAGCCTACTTTGCAGACACAAGTTTCCAAGCACTCTCCTGCATGCCCCAAGAGACCGCTTCATAAGAACTAAAATCAGTTCAAACATGATTCATTTCTTCCATCACTTTACACCCTAGAAAACTGATAGAGACTTATGCCGATGAAGTTTAATACAGAACACAGGTTTATGATGTGTAGCACTTCATTTCAAACATACACAGAACACACTGCTATAGATTCTGACTTTTTTTTTCAAAGAACAACGGTAAAGTGCTATAGTCAAACTGTATAAAATAGTTCTTTGCATAACATAATGTTCACTAAAGGAAAATAAATTCAAATGATGCCAAAATATGGAATTTAGGAACCAACTTTGGTATTTCACAAAACAGACTGTTTCAGCAGTTCAATGTGTGTTACTTCCAAATATACTCAAATTAATAATTTAGTAGTAATAATTGTAAATTTAGGCAATAAATGATAGCTCACCAAAATGTGGTGGAAAAGGAGAGGACAAGGGGAGTCCTTTCATTTTCATGCGCTGCAGAGACAGCCTCCATTCCTTTAGCAGAATAAGGTTGGTAGCAATGCTGGATAGGCTGTTTCCTCAGGATTTTTCACAAACTCTGTCCAATCCAAAGGAGAAAATATTGGGTCCTTTTAGCCCCAAATCTAAAAAATGTAGTATTTAATTATTTGCTAAAATTTTGAGTGTATCATGTGAAAGTAGGTGTATATACTTTTATATCTGAAAAATGGATAGGAAACATATATCAAGAACTTAAAATACGGGTGTTTAAAGTGAGTTTCCTTAGCCCATAGTTAGGATTTAACTTAAAATTAGTGGTCACATTTATAAGGTGTTGAATTTGTAGCAACTTCCAGTAAAGTTAATGAGGGCTGCTACTTGCAAAGTAGCTATGAACATCAAGACAGTGATTTAGGAGCATAAAAATAATCTAGGAAGCACAACTTAATGTGCCTAGAACATGGTTACAACTTCTCCTGGCAACTAGGAAAAAAATATATACACACATGGGTGACTGGTGCCTCCCGAGTCTGACGGGACACCAGATCACCAACAGGGTGGGGCCCAAGCAGCCAATCACCAACCGGCGGGGGGAAAGGTGGATTCCCCAGCAGCCAATTGAAAAGCCAGCAGCAAAAACACTGGCTCTTCCAGTTTCACGGCTGGTGCTTCCAGGGCGTGCCCGGCTGATCTCAGGGGGTGCACATGCACCCCCGACACATCACCATTGTATACATACTACACACACACATATATATGTGTGCGTGTGTGTATTATAGTATTTCAGACCACTTTTACATATGCTTGGGGAGAGGAGGGACTCTTTCATTAGAGTAGCTCCAAGAGCCGCTCTAATTAAAACACTACAGTGTTTTGTGTATCAGCATCTCCGTGCTTCAAAATGGCAGTGGGGGTGCTTGAACGAAAGCTCATTTGATGAGCTTTAGTTGAAGCACCTGCACCACCATTTTGAAGCATGGGGGCACTAATACTCAAGGCTGGCAGGAGCATGGTAATTTCCATGCTGCTCTAGTGCTCTGTAATTTGTTACAGCACATGAGAACAGATCAGAAGCACATGTATAGGCACCCTTTTGAAGACTTCAGAGCTCCTATAGGCAGGGCCATCCCTGGAGAGAGGGAATCAAGGTGACCGCCCCAGGCCCCACGCTTTGGGAGGCCCTGCAGACAGCACCATACAGGCTCCACTGTAGCTGTCACATGCTGCTGGCTCCATGCTCTGGCTGCTCGCCACCCGCCCCCTCTCCCACACTTTGTGCTCTGGCTGCACACCCCTAGGGATGGCTCTGCCTGTAGGACAGTTTCAGAAGCTATCTTGCAGTATTTTTCTGGATCTTTAGGAACCATTCATTCAAACGATGGTTAATGTACAGTACAAATGAGAGGTGGGACTACATTGCAAAGTTTAGAATTGGATGCAGATCCACTGTCCTACAGTAGCATTTTAAAAGGGATTTAGGTGCCTAAGCAGGTACATATATATCTGTCTTAGAATGAACTACTGGGTTTAGAAGATTCCCCGCGCTTGAACAAAGGACGTACTCATGGTTGTTTTCACCCTTGCAAAGCTTTATTTAAGGATACTTGCAGAGGCAGGCAATAGAACATAGTAGAGAGTACTGTCACTTCACAACGGCCGTAGGCGGTAGCCGCCACCCCGCATGGTTCCCCTGGCCCCGGAGTGTCCTGATCCCAGGGATGTGATAGCCTGCGCCAGGGCTCCACACAAGTCGGAACTCTTGCCAGAGCTGGGGAACCTATTATAACTTAAGAATATACAGTTTATATAGTCTGGAGTAAACAACGTTATCTTGCGCTAGGGATTTAGTTATCTCAAGTTAGGAATTTGGGGAATGAGTCGTGATCCAACACACCTGGTGTTTACCACATTCCACTGTATTACAACATTCTACTATCTAGGTTCATGGTTCGGTCACGCTCACAGAGCAGGAGGCTACATGCCACTTCACTGGCCTACTATGGAATCAGCGAGCAAAACTCTTGCTATTAGCAAAGCTCTTACTATTACAATATCTCAGTCCATCATGTAGGTACCACTGATATTTCTAAAGCTTTAGGTGCTTCCAACACCAATAGGTGTTGAAGATCCCTGGACAGAGGTACCGCACACACAAGTTACAGAAGATGCTACATTTTGAAACATTTTCATCTAATACTTCATGCAACGAGGGTCAGATTTTCACCAGATTGGCCATTTTTTAAGCAGCCTGCAGCCATGCACTTGTGTTTGGTCAAAACTACAAACTGCTTTCTGTGGCCAGATCAAGCAAAAATTGTCACTTCTGTCTGCACCTCTAAGCTTTTGCCAGTAAATTTTCAAAGCATCCTGAGCACTCCCATCACCTCACAGCCTTGATCAGGTTTTTTAAAGTAGGCAGAGGAATCAACTATCTTGCCAACACAACTTGATCCCATGTGTATGATTAGAGAATACCTGAATGGTTAGAGAACACAACAGGAAGGCTAGATATTAATCTTTGGGGAAGTACAGTATGTTCAGCAAAGGACAGTCAGAGGCAAGGGAAAATGTAGAGCAAGACTAAGCGAGGTATTGACTGTGAGCAAGAAACAGAGAGAATTTGGGATGCTAAGGCTTCCTGAACCACTGATCTGGACTAGCTGCTGAATTCAAGCAGAGAAAGGTGCTTACCTTTGGCTCACCAGTCAAGCATGCTGCATCAGCCATTTAAGATGTGTCTATAAGATCAGTGTAGTACAGTGCAAAGATAAAAAAGCTCCTGTGCTCAACCCATGTTAATATACCTTGTTTTTCATCTAGCTGATACACAAGTAGCTTAGACACAAAAAGCAGTACAGTGTCAACCCCATTTTAGTTAATTATCTCTGCTGAGAAACAGAGCATATTACCCAGGCAAAGATAAGGTGACCATACATTTTGTTTTCACTGGGACAGTCCCAGGCACTCTGTTGGTTTGTTCAAATGAATGCTTTTGTTTTGTTTTCAGACGCTTTCCCACTGGAGCACTTCAAAATGCCACAACTGAATGTAGTGGTGGCACTTTCCAAAGAAGACTAAGGACATGATAGGGGGTGCTACACTTCCTCCATCCCCACTTGCCCCACCTCACACACACATGCACACTATGGCACACTCAGCTAAGAACAAAGCTTGGAGACAGCTGAATGTGCCAGACAGAACAGAGGAAGGGACAACTTGAGTGCTGTGAAATAATGGAAAACCTTAGGTAGCTCCCCCTCTTCCCCCTCACCAACAGTGTTCAAATGTTGAGACTCAGGAAATATGGTCACCCTACGTAAAGCAGAAAAGCTATTTGCTCAGAGCTAGCTCAGAGTATGCAGTATTTTCTGCATGGCACTGCATTGTGCTGGAGAATCAATTTCACATATCTAAGCCTCTCCTCTTCTCCATGGCCTTCCTCGACTCAGCTTTTCACTTCTGGTGAGCTTAGGTAGATCCCTGCATGCACACGGCATCTCTCAGAGTATGTTATAAATGTGTCAGTCCCTTATCACTCTTTTTCCTTAGCCACCTAAATCTAATGTAACAAGGAAAAAAGTATTCACCGACTATTATAGTAGTTTATTTACAAACCAGAAAAATGTATTGATATCTTTGCCATTAGCTGAAAATGTTTCTATTTATGTATTATAATGCACATCTCCATGTTCTTATCTTTCATAGGAAAATTTTGAGCAAATACAATTCAGTTGCTACAGATTCAGTTGCTAGGCAATAAAGGTCCAGGAGCACAAAGGAACTTAGGTATGGGAATGCATATTGTCACCATATCTCATTTTTAGTTTCCCAGGTCTATGAATGGAATTTCTAAATTCTATACGCTTAAGTTGATGACCCTGGAAGTTCAGAGTACTGGGTTCTGGTCCCAGCTCCAATGACTGTTTATGCATTTTGTATTAAAGAGACATTGGATAAAATACATAAACAATGTTGGTACCAAGGACAAGAATCTCCCATGCTCCACTCTCTAGGGAGTGCCTTAATCACTGGGCTTCTCACTCTGACTCTTGCATTTTGAGTTTTTCTGTGACATGGCCACAACAGGAGAGAGAGAGAAAGCTCCCATTTCAACCTTGCCTCTAACCTGGTCCATAGAAGTGAGAGATACAGGCTGAACCCAGGTGTCCTACTTCCAAGGCAAATACTATAACCATTAGGCTATTATGTAGTAAGACTGGCAGTACCATCACCACCACCTCCTCCACTAGTTATGTTTCTAAGTAAAAATTGATGTTGCTGGTGGTGGCTGCATGATAGCACCTGCAGGCATGCACTAGACAAAATTGCAGCGGACTTACTAATTTTACTGCAAATATTTGAACACCTACAACCTCTCATTACCTAAGCAGTTAAGTAGAGTGTTTGGACTTGGTCTTAAGCACCTCTAAACTCTACCTGAACTGTACTTTAGGGGCTTACTTGGATCTAACTCAATAGTTCTTTTATGGATCTACCCTCACTGGGTACCCTCACTGGGGTAGATCCATAAAAGAACTATATACTTGAGTGGGTATATAGGGTAATCTGGTTTCAGTGTTTTCCTTTCAACAATTTTCCTTCATCATTTTGAGAAAAGCAGATCAAAGTTAAAACTCCATTTTTGGAAAAAAACCCAAAACATTTCAAAGTTGTTTTCATTTCTATTTGAAACAGGCTCAATTTTTTCAGCATTATTTGCTAAACTTCTTTACTGAAAACATTAGCATGTTATTGATTTTTTCCATAAATTTATTATTTCAATCATTTTTCTCATAAAATCACCAGAAAATGCAAAATGATATGTTTCAATAAAAAAGATCACAACTATTGACACGTTTTCATTAACACGATAACATATTTTTTTCTAATTAAAACCTTGACATTCAAAATTTTGATGCACACTAATTTTATTGAGTATCATTGGTCTCAGCTCTGCACATTGTTAGCCAAAACCTTAGCAATGTAAGACAACTAGACCCCACCAAGTTGAAGGGATTCTTTCCATTTTCAAAAATCATTGGATCAGGATGATGTTGAGAGGCCAATGAGAGTGGAAAATGTTCAACAAGTCTTTAGCACCTCTTGACATCTGGCCATGTGAATGAGGAATTTGTTTTGCATAAGAAAGCACCAAAAGAATATCAGAATGTAATACAGCAATATGTCATCAGTAATGACTGAATCACTTATGGTCAACTGTGAGCACTCAGCACCTTGCAGGAACGGGCCATAATTTAACCAGGTACAGATATTTACCTTGGAAGATAATTCTCTTTCAGTGATGACTGAGGGATTTACCCATGATTACTGTTTTTGTAACAATGTATTCTGTTTGAAATACCGCATTTGGCGCCACACCGCAAAATAACTGCCCAGCCCTCAGATAATGATATGGAAGCTTCAGCTACAAATGCAACTTTCAGGTTCTTGAAGTTCATCTAGTATCTAATTATTTATGTGACATTTAATTATGAAAAAATGGTTAAAAGCTTTTAACAATTAAATGGTTTTAAACCTGCCTTAATAAAATCTGATTTTGTAGTACTAGTTTTCTAAGATCATAATGTGTTTAATGTTCTATTGTGTCACTGCATCAGTTTTACAGATGGAAAAATATTTTATTAATATGATACAGATGACATAACACTCTGGAATTTGATTTATACTTTTAAGAAAAATTACTTTTAACTTGCTTTATTTCCTCATGCATTTAGTCCATTTCTGAATGCTCTGGACTGTATTTTTGTGAGCCAAATTTCTGGTAGCCAAGAAAAAAAGAAAGGAAAGTTTGTAAAACCGAATGAGAGAGGCAATAAAAACAAAGCTATCCAATAATGGCCAGTAATTCAAAGTGCTTTACATTTCAGGTCCTTAAATTAAAGCAGCAGCCAGTCCCTTAAAATTGGGTCTCTAATGTGCCTCAAATTCAGTGTTGAAAAGTGCAGAGCAAAAAGTGATTAGCCACTGCTGTAAGTAATTCCTGTTTAACTAAAACATTAGAGCCCTACATTGTGACAAATAATTTGTGTGTGTGGACTTTTGGACATTCTACGCAATCTATTAAATTTCCATTCAGCTAGAATTTTCCCATGTGTCAATATTTCTATCACTTACTAATTGTTTAATTTTGTCTTGCCTGGTATCTAATTTAAATATAAGAGTAAGTGTATGACACAAGAAGCGTATTTTAAAGTAGTATATTGTTACATACATTATCTCCTTTGCTGCTAGATCAAGAAAACTCTCTAGACCTGTAAGCTGCACTGCAGGGTTCCATTCCATTTTAGCTGTCATTACTGCACACAACATGCAAGGGACAGTCGCAATTACATTAATTTGAATTTTTGAGAGAATATTGGACTACTTACATTTTTGGAAGGTAACGTGCTATTTGCATTGAACATCACAGCAGGATGCGGGAAATACTTCCAACTGCTGTGGATAATCTCATTTGTTGAATACTTCTGGTGTTGTTATAAGTATTCAAATGTTATTTTAAACATCCATTAAGATAGATAAGATTTTTTTCTTGTCTGATTGTGGTCTCAGTAGGATGACAATGCAGACTCTAGTTGGTATTCTGAAGACTGTCTTAGTAAACAGAAGGAATAAAAGATGAATTACATTAACAAGAAAGCTTACACACGGGAACCTACAACTCTCCCCGCTGCTGCTACGGTCATGAAGACAACAATGTCCCCCCTCAACTGCTACTATCTGCCACTGCTGCCCCAGAAGCATCAACTGTCCCTGGGGCCCTTCAGCAACAGCCATTTCTATGACCCAAGCATTAGCAGTCCTGCCACTGCCACAGTAGCTGCAGAAGTGGTCCTGCCACCACACTAAGTAGAGCTGCTGCTTCCCCATGAGAAACACTGCAAATCATGCCCCTAGCTGCACTGCAGCTCTGTTACCAGCAGGCTGTCAAGGAGCCAGCCATTCTCCATCTCTCCCCTCTTAGACTGGTAAGGGATGGAGGGCAAAGTACTCTTCAGTGCCGGGGGACCAAGAGACCCATGCAGCACTACATGTACCTGGACGCACAATACACTTCATGCTTCAAAACACAGCATTCATGAGAAGTTCTTATTTCAAATAGCAAAATTTCTGTAGCATTTGCCGTCATGTTGTAGAGCTACAAAACTGTATTCATGTGTCCCCTCAACTTTTCAGCACATGTAGTGTTACAAATGTTATGTCTGAAGGGCCCAATTAAGCTTGTCTATACTAGTAATATTACATTTTTTTCATGATATACCTCCATTATCTGTGGATTGTTCACGACATAACGTCATTCTTTACTGCAAATGCCATTACGTTGCTCAACCAACAGTAGAATCATGAATAGTTATGGCGAAGAATGGTGGTTGTTGTTAGTAGGGGCATTTACATGAGATGCTTACTGCATTTGCCTAATTAGCTCCACAGTAAAGCATCTCCATCTGCATGTGAGGCACTATTTGATCACAGTAAACTAATAAACTCTGCAGTAGGTTAGTACTGCTCGACACAAGTACTATCCTATGGTGGAGTTATTTACTCTGCTTCAATGCATATGTAAATGGTGACTGGGGCTGGCTGGGGCACAAAGGTGCTACAGTGTGGGGCTGCCTGCTGGCTAGCCCCATACTACAGCACGCTCATGCCCCAGCCAGCTCGTCTGCAGCACAATCCACTCAGAGCAGCCCTGGGCTGGCAGGCTGAACCTCCAGGTCCCCTGATAGTCAGGACTGCACTGCCACAGCTCAATACACTGAGGTCCCAGGTGCACTTGTAAATGCCGCACCCAGAAGCAATAAACTCTGGTGCAACGTGCACCAGAGTTTATTGGATCGTATTAATATTCATGTGTAGACACACCCACAGAGTAGCAGAAAGTGTGTAAACTCACAATTCTGCTAACACTTGGGTGTGTGTTAGTAGAATGTAAGTATACAAGGAGACTGATTCCACGGTAAAGATACACACGTGCTTAAGAATTGGAAAAATCGAGGCCTAAGGGTTGTCATGGTTGTTATTTGTCCAATGTTCTACTGAATAACAGCACTGAGCTGAGTATTGTTAATCTCTTGCCAACTCAATTTCGATGCTATTTCAAGTGCAGATACCAATAAATATTTACATTTAAAGTTGTTTAAATTCTTCCTTTCATATTCAGATGTGTTCATCACTGCTTGCTATATACTCTTCTGTTGCCTTACTTTATTCAAAGTTTTGGCAAGACACAACTCTTTGACTGATGCACAATTTACATAATTACCAATTTTTATATATACAACTTTTTTAGAAAAACTCTTCCCAATATAACATCCATCCACATTTTTATCTGCCTTGAACCATTTTTAAAATGAGTTTGCTTTGCTAATAAAAAAAATAAAAGGAAAGATAAAGTCAGTATTTTCCTTCATTACTTACAGCAGCTCAAAAAATGAATTGTAGTGTTTCACCTTTTTAGATGTGCAGTTAATGTTTTTCCCTCTGCCAAACTCTTTAGAGATAATAAAAATTACATGCTTGTTGCAGACATGCTAATTATGTGCAGTTACTGACAAAAAAAATTGAATCCCTTTTCTGAGGCACCAATGAACACTGCCTTTGGCAAGGAATCTGTGAATTTTATTTTAATTTTCTCAGCAGTAAATTAGAAATATGTTTGAAAACCATTAAGTTTGAAAAACAACCAATGAATCTGATTAATTAGATTGATAGTAGAGTTCCTCCATCTTTCTGTCTTGCAAATGAGGAGAGGAAGATAATAATTCCTTTGCCTTGCATTATATGAGCTAATATTTATTATTTAATAATTATATAACAGTAGCACCTAGAGGCCCCCAGTCAAGATAAGAACCACATTGCAATAGAAGTTTTAGAAACATTTAAGCAGATGTAGTGGAGCAGAAAGAGAGTGATTTTTTGTTTCATTTTTGCTACCCCCACAAGTTATCTGCCACTTCAGTAAAACAGTAAAGGGACTGACAAAGGGAAGGAAGTCATTGCCTAAGCACCCCTGTGCTCCAGCTACCCAGCAACTCCTGAAACATAAAAGAGAGAGATAGCTGGTCACAGTTCCAGAATTGATGCCTGGCTGGTTTTAGGTTAAGAAGTAACCAGGAAGGATTACAGTACTTTTTGTCTTCAGTCCTCCCTGTGATGAACTACAGCAGGACTTTTAGTCCCCAGCTCCCAGCTCTGGTTGTTTCATTGGATAATGGACTTTTATCTTGATTTCCTCAGTGCTGCAGGATTCACATCCCAAGACAAAGTAGAAAGAATCCAAGACACTCACATACACAAATTCATGAATATTTAGTGTCACCTATTATTGGTATAATAATAATTTTTGTAGCAACTTGGAAACCTGATCTATGAGTACAGGACATTTGTCCTCAGAACTCTACCAACAGAAAACAAAAAAGATAGTCCCAGCCTAAAAGGTTTACAGTCTCCTCACAGTCTGTCTTTGCCAACACCATCTCTCTATGGCACAGCACAGTCCTTTTTTTGACCAAAAGAGCTTTAACAGTGTATTCCAAACCAATTAATAGAATAAATAAAGGTAGCTTCCCCCCTTCCCCAGCTTTAGGAGATCTAGCTCCAATCTTATTATATTAGTTCTTTTGAATATTTTTTCTTAATATTACAATCTCTATGAAGCTATAAGCTGCATTTCCTCCTCCAAGTGGATATCATAGCAAAATATGAATATATTAAAATATGAATATTTATTTTTTAAAAGCATGACTATACATATCAAAGGTTGAAAAGCTTTTGGCCACACTCCATAGTTGGGAAAACTGGCAAGAAAGGACAAGGACCTGGTCACAGCCTTTCCCTCTTCAGAAAAGCCAGTGCCGGTAACAATGCTCTGTTGGAGCAGTCTGCACTGACATCAACTTTTAAGACTGAAATTGTGCCTGCCCAATATATACTGAGATGTACAAAAGCGAATGACCTTTCACAGCACCTTTTCTGTTTGCCTCTTGCATCCAATTCCTGCATCTGAACTGGGCAGGGTGCAGATGCCTTTTTCCCCACTTCCCTGCCCCTTTATTAAATACTTTGTTACAATCGTTTCCTTCTCTTCATCGAGTCATTTTTTTTTGGAATGTCTGTAAGGAAGATCAGTAATTCTTTACAGAAAAAGACTTCATTTGCAATTCCCATTACAATATTCAAAGAGCAACAACAAAACCCATAAGGATCTATCCATTTTTAATTATACGTATTGTATAAACAGATTGCTGTTTGACACATGTCATTTAAATTACAAGAAAAGTAGAATGGAAAAGCATTACCTAGTCAATAAACAAAAATACACTTTTTGCTATATTACTATAAACCACTTTTATCTACTCCAATAGTGTTGAAGGAAAGTCAATCTGCAATCTATTCAATTTCAAAATACAAATTAAATGTTGCTGTCTCTATGTTCTCCTGTGGGTTTATAGTCACTTTTTTTCTAAAATGTTTTTCCCTCCCTTGTTGTTGTAAAACAAGCCAAATAATAAAAAAAAACAAACCCTCAACAACTCCCCTCCTCCACACACACAGAAGGGAAGCTATCTCTGACTATACAGAAGAAGAAATGAAATGATTATAATTCAAAGGTGGTTCATACACATAAAGAAAACACACAAGAAAAGAAAAACAGAATGCACCTGTTCTCTACTCCTTTTAAGCTGCATTAATAAAATCTGCAAAATATGTGGTCAGGAGTATATTCTTTAAAGTAACTAATCCCCAGTAAATTTCCATCGAATAAAACTATGAATACTAGAAACTCAACTATGCAGACATTTAGAGCCAAGACTAAGAAAGTAAGAAGAAAACAGAGTCTTCAGGCTCCCCCTCCCTGCTTTGGCTGCCATTTCCTGCTTCCACCCCAGGGGGATGCAGCACTGAGGCACAACGCCTATTGCTGAGGATGAGTCTGAGTGATGTGGTGGGGAGGAGGAGACTGGAGCCACATGGGGAGCAGATTGCATCCCTCTGGGGTGGCAGTGTGGGCTGCCCGCACACACACACATGCACATTGCAGTAGGAGGTGAGAATTTGCTTGCAAGGTGCAGCCATGTGCAGCTGCATGGGCAGTGTGTGAGCATACAATGCAGCAATGGGGCCTGGTACAGTGGTGGGAAGTGATGACCACATAGGCACATGGAGTAGAAGGCGGGGGAGTGTTACCACAGATGGCAAACCAATGGCCTGTGGCTCATTTGGTGTGTCCAGATAGTGTGCGGCCCCAGGGGCTTAAAAGTTGGACAGCCCTGAGATGGATAATCCCCCAGTACATAGGGATTCATAATAATTATACTGGATTAGATTATACTTGATCAGCTAAGAACATAGTCTAGTTTTTCACTTTAGGATCAACATCACCTTGAATCTAATATATTCAATGGACAGCCCACATATGCAGCCAGGCATAGGCCATCCCATCCTTACATATTCAGATATAATCCAAGATAGCCAACCATGTCTAGAATAAAAATGCAACAGCATATTTAATATAGGCTAAGTCTATACAAGCTCTGGAGTAAGCACCATGAGCACCTTTGCTTGAAAATCAGACAGTGTAGTTCAGTCCTATCAACTATGCGTAGGCCTGAGCAGCACTAAGCATGTGCACCAGAACCATACTCAGGCCTTTTAGGTATAGAGCCTCAGGGCTGCTCTAAAGATGTTGTTACATCACTTAAAATGGTTCCAGTTAAAGCATGAAAGCTTGTGCTAAGTGCCTCTGAATATCTCAAAGTTACACCACTTTGGGCAAGGGTTATCGTTAAGTCATATTGCCTAGCTCATGCTACAGTAACATCAGAGATAAAACAGCCAATTTACAGTCCTCCAGCATCCCAGAAAGCACCCTTCTCAACCCCCTCACTCCTGCTCCATCCAGCCTTTGCCTCTCCCCACTGCTACAGCCCCCATGCACAGCAGAGACATCCTGACTCCTAGCCACACCCTGCTCACTGGCCCTCCAGGAACAAGTTAGAGCTGTGCAGATCAGAACTGGTGCTAAGCTTTAACATGCAACTGAAGTCTGATGAAAACTAGATCAGGGCAGATTTGCAGTGTCACACTGCAAGCTAAGGATTTCAAAGATGAGTGGAGAACATAAAAATTCTGCTAATAAATTATATGCAATTACAAATCTCTTTAAAGACTTTTGCAGCTAAATAAGCCAAGGGATATGTTTTTGTTTCAAAACCATTCTGAAACAAGATGATGAAGTCCAGACAAAAGAGCTGTATCAAGTTCCTCTGATTTGCTACATATTTATAGACTACTGAGAAAGTAGTCGATAAAGAGAATTAATTCCTAATTTACATATTCTACTAATAAAGTAGCAAGGTCTTACAGAACAAACACAACAGCTGCAAATTGTGTAATTATGTATCTATATGCAAATTTTCAGACATCTCATAAATGCTGGAATAGTATTTGCAATGCTAATTAAGTGCCTTTTATTGGTGCTGCATAATTCCTACATGTGATTCTGTGCCAGATGTCACTGTAGTTTCTGAAACCTTTATTGTCAGGTTAGCTGAGGTAGCACACATTAACATTGTTCATAAAAACTCTAATTTTAATTAAATTACCTGCAGTTTCCCAATGATTTTTCATTGTCTTCTTCCTGTCCAAGCCAGGTTTGTTTGGGTTTTTTTGTTGGTTTTTTTCTTTTTGCAGTTGTAGAAATGCATCACAACTTCTTCATCCATAAAAATCTCCTGCTTTCCATCCCAGGCAAGACAAAAATCAAGCTGGGTTTCATCTATAGAAAGCAAGAACAGTTCTTCAATAAATGGAACCTAGAAGAAAATAAAGAATTGAGCCAAAGTAAATAAGTAATACTGGCCATGAGAAATTGGTTAGTCTTTCAGGGAAAAAAGACAATTTAGAAAGTGAATTTGTGATCAACCTCCTGCGAACTGTATGTACAATATTTACAGAAGTGCTAATTAGGCCCAGCTTTCCTTCTTCAGTCCTTTCAATAAAAAGTAGGCACCTCTCCAAAAGCCATATGCATGGGTGGGAATGGCAAGGAAGGGTTGATAGTTGAGAGAAATGAAAAGGAAGCTTGCTTATCTCAAATGAAATAAAACACATTGTTAATTTATATTCTTGTTTTTGTTTTGTTTTGCGGGGGTTTTGCATGTATAAAAGATTCAGGCAAGACAAAGCCAAAATCAACCAACAAAACAAGGATTTCCCTTCTAATAATGGCTCATGGAAGGAATAAACACTCGAAAAATTCATGAGGGCCTTACATCAGGACCCTAGGTCAGAACTCCTCATCTGAGAATCAAGAGAAAAAGATCAGTTTACAGATGCTCTAATCCCCTCTTTCCCGCTCATTTTTCTAATCCCACTTAAATAGCCCAGGCCCAAGGTAGGACACCTAAGTACAAATGGTATGCCTCCTTAGTAATGTTGGATACTAAACACACTGTCCAGGTGCTTCTTTCATAGCAAACTAGAGACATTACCCATCCATGAGTAATAGAATAAGTCTTCTAGTCATACTCAGCTTTCTGGAGATAGGGACATCAAAGGTGAAGCTTGCCACTGAGCCGTGTTTCTTCCTCCATAGTCTGCTGGGTAAGCAGCTTTTCCCAGGTCTACCTGAATTGTGCTGTCTGCAGGAATTGCTGAACAATCAGCTTCAGTTTCTGAAAGTGGCACTTTAGGTTGTTCTCTGCCTGTTCATTTTTTGAATAGCCAGAGGATCATCTCTGCAAGAAGGAAGGGATCCAGACAACTGCTCTGCCAATCCATAAACCATTTTAAATAAGAGGAATCCAAACTCATGAAACAAATGTATCCTATTAATATGGTTCAAGCCTCTCATTCAGTAATTCTAATCTAAGCAAACAAAAATGTCTAAGTCCAGTCAGGAGCGAAACAAAGATTGGGGGGGGGGAAGGGGGGGAGGGGAGAGGAGTACACCAGAACAACCAACCACTTTTCATTTTCCTATTCATTTTCCTTTTCCAGTTTAAATAAAATATGATACTAAAGTAGCGGGGAGCAGGAGTGGGGGATGCCCTATATTACACTCAAGGTGTTTTGGCTGTCCCTTAAACTTCTTCACAGATCTAGGGGCACCTACCTGCATCTATTAAACAACAGGGTCCTTTATGTCAGTAGCTATACAATCAGGCAGTAGAAGCACAATCCTGAAGTCTTTACAGTATTTAGTATGTCAAGAAGTCAGTAGTATAGGAGACAAATAAATGTTAAGAGAAAAGGGAAAGACAAAATAATAGAGAAGTAAGCAATTTGCCACATATTCATTGGAGGTGTCTCACGTAGCTGGTCTCTGAAATCTCAACTCTTCCTCCTTCAGATAAGAATATTTTCTGTATCTAACACAGGTAAAATAATAAAATCCAGATCAGAATTTTTTAAACGGCTCAGCACCCGCAGCTGAAGCCAGATTTTCAGATAGCCTTAGTTCCCATGTAGGCAGGAAAATATGAGGCCAGATTTTCCAAAAAGACCAGAATGGTGGATCTTAAGTGTGTTTAAAAATCTGGTGATGCCTGATTTGCTTGGATCTTCCTAAAAACTGATTTTTCTGTTAAATATAATGAAAGCTGAACTATTTTTGAAAATGACTCCAACTATGGGTGCTGAGCATGGAAAAGTCTGGTCCTGAGTTTTTTTAAAGAATCTGGCCCGTGCTTGGGCATGGAAGGAAAAGAGGAGGCTAGTGGAATGAGCAGAATGTATTTCCTCTGGAGTAATTCCAACTCTTCCTGATGGAAAGATGGACATTTAGAAACTGCCATCACAATATCAAATGCAGACCTCTAGCAGAGTGGTGCTAATTACTACCATTGGACCAGTAGGTCAGAAAAGTCCAAGAATAAATCATTTGAGTCAAAAATCAATTTGAATTTAAATTTAATTTTTTTTTGTATAACAATTGCATAGTTTTGCTATACAAAAAGTCTATGCAAGACAAAAAATGTTAAATATGCATATATCAGATGCAAATAACTGAATGTCACAGACCCGTGTCCTTGAAATTCAAGATATTGCCTCTGCAACATCCATCTATATTCTTGTGTTTTCTCATTTTTCTAGTGTAACTTTTTGATTATTCAACCAGATTAGTAATGGCTTGAGCTGCAGCATAAGACATTTTGAAAAATTATATGATGCAGAGAAAAACACAGCCTACGAAAGCTACCATTTTCAAACTCTGTCTTTGGTCCCCTCCCTAGCTCTCTCTACATTTTTCTCTGGACAATCCTATTCACAAGCCAAATTCAATATATTTTAGGCTTTTGATTCTCAGGGGGTTGTTACACATTAACTTAAATACATGTTAACGGCCCTTAAAGCAGGAGTATCCACACATTAGGGCAGTAAAATGCATGCTAAGGGCCATCTGAATGGCTCAAGAATTATCCTTTTCCACTGAGGATTATCTCTAACTGGTTTTGGGCAATTCATGTATTCACTGCTCCACAGGCCCAAACCAGTTGGGAACAGTCCTCCAGTATCCCAGGAGGCACCACTCCCAACCACTCTATCTTCCCCCAAAATGAAAGCAGAGGAGCACCTAAAGGTAACTCCTCCCCCCCCCCCCCTCCCCCCCCCCCCTTCCAAAGGCAACCCCCCCCCCCCCCCCCCTTCACTCCAGGCTCTAACTTGTCTCTGGGGTTCTGCAGCCTCTTTTAATGATGTCCCTTATGAATGCCCAGCCATCAGTAAAAACTCATCTGTCCAAAAATAGGTTTCTAGGGACAGATTGTATTCCAACTATTAGGCATCCAAGTGTGATCCTATTCCATCCTGCTCAAGTCCCTTAAAAACAGTAACATAAAAGTACATGGGTCGTCCTCCTGTTCATGGCTTTCTGTAACTTATTTTTCAGTCCAAGATGAAGAAGATATCTTACAAAAGTTGTTTTATTAACATTTTTCAGGGACTTGAGCAGGGTGGCCCTATTAAACTTCCCTAAAAGCCTTTTCCTACACCCACACATTTATCAGTCATTGTGAATACTGCCACCATCCTCCCTATCATACAAACACATAACCTGAGCAGGATCTTCAGTTTGACATCACATCCTCATATTCAGGGTCCATCTAATTCATGCTTCTTCAACCTGCATAGCATCCCTAAGATATGGCTTGTCTCACCATCCATACAGCTAAATACATAATCAAGGTTCTCATCCTTTTAAGTTGTGATTGATACAATTTTCTCCCGTTGTAACCTTGACAAATGCAAACTTGACTCATGCAGCCACTGAAAGAGCATGGTTCGTTGCTTCAGCCACAACCATCCCTTAACTGAGTTCTTCCTCCAGCTTCCCATTCTCCACCGCATCAAAAACAAGTGATTCATCTTCACTCTAAAAGGCCTTCACAACCTAACTCCATATTCCTTGTCATCTCTTAAATGCTATGAAAATGTAATGCCCACTTCCTCACTGACAATGGTGCCAGCCTACTCCCCATCAAATAAGCATCTTTGCAACTTCTCCATTCCATCTTCATGCACATGCAAATAATACGTAAAATAAGCCATTATAAATCATAATACTTAGGTACCCAAAGTTGCACATCTAAGTACATTCTTAAGCAATTCAATAAATAATGTAATTTCAAAGAAATGCCAACAGCATCTGCATATACCCAGCACTCCTGTAAATCAGGCTCCTTACTTGAAAGCCTATATATCAATTTAAATACCTAATTTTAAGCAATCAAGTTTGAAACTCTAGGCCATCTGTAATAAATATTTCCACTCTAGTATACAAGTCATTCCTTGATGTTGGTCCAATTTTAGTAGTTATTTCTAATGTGATCCTATCAATCATTTTGCTTCATTGTTAAAAGATCAATTACAAATTGTAAACTGTTGCATTAATATCCTGCTTATTTACTTTCCCTTGTTTGTTCATCGTTTATCAGAATGCTTGTCTTACCATGTTTTTTTGAGCTTTGGTTGTTGTGTGGATATTATTTTGTTCTAGGATGCTGATTGCACCCAATTTTTCTTTCTCTCAAGATACCTTATATGAAAGGCAAAATATTCAACATACAGGCTGCATACAGACATTCAGGGGGATTCAGGGAGGTTACGTTGTGTTAAAAATGGCCACCCAGTCTAACTTAGTTTGCCCAGATATGGGCCTTACACTTTGAGCCCTAGTTAGGTCTGTGGCAGAAATGCCACCGTCTGTGTCCCTCTCCAGAGATCTGTCTTTGCCAGCGTGAGAGGCTGGTGTTGAATCCCTCAGGGTGGGGGATCTTCCCCCCTTGTCTACATGACAAAAGCCTGGTGCCTTGGAGGCGGATGCTCTGGTCACCTGGGAAGGGGGAGGGAAAAGCCCCGCTCACCAGCCTAGGTAGCCAGTGATGGTTTTTTAGTTTGGTTGGCTTGTGGCCAGCACTGGCAGCCTCGATTGGACCGGGCTGCTGAGGTCAGAAAGGTTATTTAAAGGCCCGGGCCAGGAAGAAGGCAGCCATTAGCCATGCGGTCATCCAGGTGAATCTGAAACTGGCTCTCTCTTCATAACCGCATGCTCCAAGAGTGACCTGCCTCCAGAGGGAAACTCCAGCCACCTCTGGATGATGCGTGTGAGTAAGCTACTCAAGATCAGACTAGATATTTAGCTTACAGTAACTCAGATGCGTGATCAAAAGGCTACCTCAGCCATAATGGTTTGCTGTATGGGATTCCTCTGAGATTCCTCTGATATTGCTCTACCTTTTACCCTGTTTTCACCCTACCCCCTGTAATCAGTAAAGTTCTCCTTTGTGACCAGTGTGGGAGACTTATTGAGGGGTGGGTCTAAATTATGCCAAGGAGGTCCCTTAGGTCTGTGGACTAAGGGAGGCTTTCCTAATAAGCCCCTGACTTGGGGAAGTGCCCCGAGTGCCTGTATTGGGTCTAGTACCTATTGGATGATCAGGCCTGTGTTTTCCAAGGTGCGCAGAGCCAGAATTGAGTCCAGAGCCTTGGATGGTGGCAGCGGGAACCCCAGGTTAGTGGGTGTGCTCCAGGGAAGGGGTGGGCCAGACGTGAGGCACCCCAGGGAGGGCACTCAGAGCCTGGAAGTTGGTCGGGCGCAGTGAGGTGGGCAGCTCAATGCAGAAGCGCCCCCTAATGGCCCACCACACGTGGTGGTAGCCATGGGATCCGAATACCCTGCTGTATTGGAGGCATAATTTGCCTCCAAGGTCCATCTAAGTGAGAACCGTACAGAAGTTCCAAGAAACTTAAATCAGTCTAAAAAAGGCCAACCTCAATGAAGTTACGTCTACCCAGTCTAAATTAGATCAGGTTGGTCATTTAAGACCAATATGACTATCCTAAAGTTCTGCACAGTACTCAGTGCAGCTCAAGGGCTGGAACAGCCCCCAGGGCTGTGCTTTTCCTACCTGCCCACCTGGCACCAGACTATTTTAGCTCTCCTAGCTATTGCCCCACTTCCAGGAAGACAACCACCACTCCGGAACAGCCAGCTAGGACCTCCTCTCTTCCCCCACCCCCCCCCAGGCCCACCAAATCTCCCATCCTGCAAGAAGCTCCGGATGATGGTTTTATGAGCATTTGCCAATGCCAGAAGCCAAGGAAGTAAGCTGGGGTTGGGGGAGGGGTGGGTAGAATAGAGGTGGAGGTGGAGGTATCCAACCCTGCTATGGATTCCACCTGCCCCCCACATTCCCTTGATCACTCACACGGATCCTGCTTGCTCCCCCAATCCCCCTGTTCCCCCCACAGACTCCACCTGCCCCTCTGATCCCCCTAAAGACACTCCAACATCCCAAACCACTTCCACTCCCCATTGCCTCAGCCCCCACTGCTAGCCTTCTCTATCCTGATTTACCTTAGATCGGGTGGCCATTTTTAACTCAAGTTAACTTCTCCCTCCCCTCCCCAAATATCTGTATGCAGCTACAAAATATACTGTCCTAATGTTTCTTTTCCATAGAACCATAGAAGCAATAATTACAAGTTAGGTTTTTCAAAGGAACCTGAAGAATTTGGATACTCAACTCTAGAGTAGTATGAATATTTTTTCTGGTTCTCTGGCTACAGAACAGCAACAAAAGAAAAAAAAGAAAAAGGTTTGGGTAGAATGAAGGGTCTTTTCTGAGATTTTTTTTCCCCTTTTAAAAAATATTTTTCCAGATTTTGAAATAAAAACTATGTTGAAACAAAACCAAATATTTCATTTTGAAAATGCTGAAATGAAAAATTTCCTTTTTTAATTGTTTCTTTTCTTGGCAAAAGGTTTTCATATATTTTACTTGAATTCTCAATACCTCAGCTTGGATAGACACTTGTGGGGCGAGGGGGTGGCTGTCTGAAAAAATATCAAACAGGTCATGTAAATTCCAGTTGAAAATCAATGGGATTTGGGCAAGAATAATGCCTATTATATTCTATTCTAAATACTGTATATTCTAATATATTCTAAATATATTATATTCTAAATACATCCCAATGGTTTTTCTGAATTATTTAGAGGCATATCTCAAAAAACAAAATTAATCAAAAGACTGTACAAGCAACTGGAGCATGCAATTCTCAGCAGGGAATCTTATGAGAATGACCTTTCTTGCAGCAATATTTTAGCACTTCTACTTCTAATAATGGGAAAAAAATATTCAGGTATTTTCACATATGAAAAAAAGATTTGGATTTGCAACAAATTGGCAGTGTTTTCCTGACATACTCTTCTCTTTTCAGAAGTGTTGATTCTAGTGGGAAATAGTAAGCTGGTTAACAATTCACTGGGTCAAGTAACTTATTACCCCACTTCAATGTACAGGAGGTAAGAGTGGCTCCTTAGAAGGTAAGGATCTAGAGTGTGAGCTGAGCAGAACAGAGAGAGAGACTCTAGGGAGAGACATGCCTAGCAGAGAGCTAGATGCACTATGTTACTTATTTTTAGTTTCTACATTAGAAAAAGAAAAACAAAAATCAAACTTAAGAAGTGAGTTAATTCCTGAACTTTGCTTGAGAGCAGTTGGGAAAGAGATCTGCTTAGAGACTTCAACTGAAGTTTTGGATAAAACTTTTCAGAAAGGGAGCTTTCATGTTATCATATTGGTGCATAAAAATCTGTGAAAGGATGAAACAGATCATGATCTGTAATCAGGTCAAAATATCTACAATTCCTGAGCACCTCAGAAAGGTATATTATCATTTATTTTTAGCATAGACAAATAAGCAAAACAGAGAGTCCTTGCCCTAAAGTCTTATCATCCACATAACTAAATACAAAAAATAAGAAGCTTAGCAAAGAGTCATATATAGTGTGAATTTTTTAAAGCATGAATCCAGGGTACAAATGTTTAATTCTCTAGAGGAAGTCTGAAAATTTATGAATGCCAAGAGAAATATAAAGGGTCATTTTCAAAGAGGCTGAGCACAAATTGAACTTTTTTAACTCTTTCATGCATAATTACTAGTGCTGCCACCTGGCCATTTTTATCAACTCAGAGAAGTAGCTGATAGATTAGATACATAGATATTTTAACATGAAAGTCAGTTAAGTCTAAGCAGAATCCAGTGTTTCTAAAATAGTTAATAAATAAAGATGAAGATATAGAACTGTGTATGACTAAAAGTGAAGGAAAGTCCCCAGCTGTTTTTAAAAGCTTCCAAAAATAAATTTCAGTCTCAGTCAGGTTAATAGGGCCAGCAAAAAGCAGTAATGCCAATGGGATTGGAGAATGGCGTTGTTGTTCTCTTGTTCAAATAATGACTTGTCTTCTTGGATTTTTTCAAAATGCCAAGCACCCAGTTCTGCAGCTGTTACTCATGCTTACTCAGAATTGAAGCTCCACTGATGTTCATAGCACTGGTCACATGGGTACAACTCAATAGAAGGTTTGCAGAAGTGCAACCTTACTGAATATTATTGTATAGCCATTTTTCCTTTCCTTGCCAACATTGTCTTCCCCACAATGCTCAGTGGAAAGAGATGTCACATTTGTGCTGGCATAAAATATTTTATGGAGGCACAAAGGCCAAGCAAACACATATCCATACTTCTTGCTGCACCGCAACTGCCTAAAATTTGTGGCTGTGACATTGGTGGTATGAATTTGTGCCACTATTTTACTGAAGATTGTTAAGGTAGCTGGTCATATTTAATGCTTTAAAGTTGTACCTGTTCACAGAGTGGTGAATTATAGTATTGTCTAAAGTTTTCTTTTATATTCAGTCTAAAGTTCTGTATAGCCTCATTGTTATCTGAACTTTTCATTTTGCTGGTATTTGCAGTATCAGCTGACCTTGCCTCTTGCAAGCGGCTTATGGCCTTGAGTTTGCTCACATGATGTTTCTTTCCTTTTCTATCACTGTGAGAAGTGTTTCTAACACAACATAGTTTTGTTACTATCTCAAATTAACTGAACTTGGCACTAACCGGCTGAATAAAAAGTTTAAAAGGGCCCACCAAAGGCAGAAGCCACACTTGGCCTCCAGCTCTGGAGCAAGACACATGGGTGGACATCAGTTGTGCCTCCGTGAGCCCCAGGACCCCCAACAGGAAACCCAGGACCCCCAGTGACCCCCAGCCTAGCTGGAGGTAAGCAGAGGCCTGTGATAGGAGGGACTTAGCCCAGCTGTGGGGAGGCAGCCGAGAGGAGCCAAGGAGGGTCACAACCCCCCAGCTCCTACTTTGCCCAGCCCCCCAGGGAGACAGGTGACCAGAACCTCGTGAACAAGATGCACAAACAGGCATGCTTCTAGGCCTGGAACATGAGTTAACACGGGAGTTTGCACAGGAGGGTGCACAGAAAGGGCCCAAGTCCCTAGGCAAAGAACCTCAAGGGACTGGTTGGCACAGTTGTAGCCTAACTACTACCAGCACAATGGTAGGTAGGACACGTTGCACCCTGAGGTTCCCCACTGCAGCTGAATCCCTCCCCTCTGGTACTTCTGAGGCCTCCACCCAGACAGAACCCATGGTTCTGACCTCCATTCAGACAGAGCCTCTGGGTCTCAGCTGTGGGGCTGACTGGCACAACTGCAGGCACATGGGATCAGAAGCACTGCAACATCTTCTTGTGAGGTTTATTCCATATTGGAGTCTCTGGAATCCCAGATAGTGGAGCTCCAGACCACAGTGCAGAGGCTGTGAGCCATCAAGGATAGTGAACAGGAGACTGACTCCTACTGCTAGGCCCTTCACGCTAGGACAGAAGAGTGACCTAGGTCTCCTGCCAGGACCAGGGAGGCCAAGAGGCACTCCCACATTGTCCAGCCAGGGGGTTGGACAAAGATTGTCTCTGGCCCCAAGGCTCACTGTACCAGGGTCACCACCCTCCTGGATCTCTGCAACAGGTACAAACCTCTTGCAGCACCAGTAGAGCCTGCAAGAAACATAACCAGCTATCATTCCTAAGATAAAATGCAGAGAGGTCGTTGTGAGTGGCTCCCTCCTGAGGGGGACTGAGGGAGCAATCTGTTGCTCCAACCCCTTAGCCTGGGAGATCTGCTGCCTCCCGGGAGCCCATATCCAGGATGCAGCTGAGAGGATCCCAAAATTTATCTGGCCTTCTGACCACTACCCTGTGCTCCTTAACCACATGGGCACAAATGGCATGGCTCAGAGCCATCCCAACTGGGTCATGAGTGGCTACAGGGCTCTTGCAGCAGGGCTCAGGAGGGTTGGGGGCATAGGTGCATTTTTCCTTGATAAAAGTGGGGCGTAGCTCTCTATGTGAAGGAGAGCTACACACCCCTATAAACTGAGATTGGCACGCAAGGAGGATGACTAGAGACCCTTTGGGTTAGAATACAAGGGGAACATAGTGAAGGGGATACAATGGTAGGAGTCTACTACAGACTTCCAAACCAGAAACAAGTGCTTGATCAAGAATTCACCAGGGAACTGGACAAGGCTGCATGCTTTTGGTGCATGTTCATCATGGGAGACTTCAACTACCCAGACATCTCATGGGCTGAGCACTCAGCCAAATCTGATTGGTCACAAAGCTTCCTTACATGTGTTGATGAGCTCTACCTGTCCCAAGAAGTTTATGGACCAACAAGAGGCAAGGCACTGCTGGACCTGGTACTGGCCAATGGGGATGAGCTAATCAGCAACCTTAGAATTGAAGGGAAGCTGGGAGACAGTGACCACAAGTTGATCACTTTCACTATCTACTGCAAAGCTGACAAGTCAGACAGCAATGGAGTAGTCCTTTACTTTAGGAAAGCTGACTTTCATAAGCTCAGGCTTGTTCTTGAGGCCCTGAGAGGCCATGATTTCACAGGGAGGGGAGTTCATGATGAGTGGTTGCTCCTTAAGGAAGTGATCCTAGAAGCACAGGGAAGTCTATCCCCACCTGTAGGAAAGGTGGTAAAAGGGCTCAACAACACCCTTGGCTCAACAGGGAACTCATGGACCTCCTATGTCTAAAAAGAGGTGTATAATGGATGGAGGACAGATAGCACCACGAAGGAGGAGTATACTGCACTGGTCCGCACCTGCAGGGAGCGAACTAGAAAAGCCAAGGTTGCAACTGAACTCCATCTGGCTACACAAATGAAGGACAATAAAAAGTCCTTCTTCAGATATGTGGGGAGTCAAAAGAAAAACAAGGGCAACATTGGAGCCCTGCTAAACCAGCTGGGGCAGCTGACTACCGACACCCAGGAAAAAGCCAATCTGCTTAATGATTACTTTGCGTCAGTTTTTCACCAGCCCAAAGGAACCACCCTGCCTAACAAGATGTGGGATGACCTGGGTGAAGATGAATATATGCCCACCATTGTCATAGATCTTGTGAGGGAGCATCTTGAGAGGCTGAACCCCCATAAATCAGCTGGTCCAGATAAGTTGCACCCCAGAGTGCTAAAGGAACTGGCAGACATCATAGTGCAACCATTGGCAAGGATATTCAAGAACTCATGGTGCTCAGGCAAAGTACCTGAAGATTGGAAAAGAGCAAATGTGGTGCCCATCTTCAAGAAAGGGAGGAAAGAAGACCCAGGAAACTACAGGCCAATCAGTTTAACCTCAATCCCTGGGAAGATTTTAGAAACAATTAGCAAAGAAACCATTCTTGACAAGCTAACAGAAGTCAACATGTTGAGGGATAGCCAACACGGGTTTGTTGCAGGTAGGTCTTACTCGATCAATCTCATTTCCTTCTATGGACAAGTGACATATCACCTGGACAAGAGGGAAGAGGTTGATGTCATATATTTGGACTTTAAAAAATCCTTGGACCTGGTGTCCCATGATGTCCTCATGGAAAAATTGGGAAACTGTGACCTCGACTATCCCACAGTCTGATGGCTGGAGAACTGGCTCCGAGGTCAGACCCAGAGAGTGGTAGCTGACAGAACTGAATCAACATGGCACTCGGTAACTAGTGGTGTTCCCCAAGGCTCTATTCTTGGACCTGTAATCTTTAATGTCTTCATTAACAATCTGGACACTAGTGTCAAAAGCAGACTGGCCAAGTTTGCTGATGATACCCAGCTTTGGGGAAGAGTCTCCACACTTGAGGATAGGCTGGTGATCCAGGCCGACCTCAATAGGCTTGCAAGGTGGGCAGATGAAAACCTGATGGCATTCAATATTGAGAAATGCAAGGTGCTCCACCTCAGAAACAAAAAACCCGCATTACACGTATAGGCTCGGCAATGCTACACTTGCTAGCACCATGACCAAAAGAGACTTGGGGGTCATGATTGACCACAAGATGAATATGAGCCATCAATGCAGTACCACACCTAGCAAAATGAACAAAACTCTGGCTTGTATCTACCGATGCATCTTGACCAAGACCCAGGATGTCATCCTCCCACTGTATACGGCCTTGGTGAGGCCGCAGCTGGAGTACTGCATCCAATCCTGGGCTCCACAATTTAAGAAGAATGTGGAGAAGCTTGAAAAATTCCAGAGGACAGCCACTTGCATGATCAGAGGGCAAGAGAACAGGCCTTAAGAAAAGAGACTGCGAGCTATGGGATTCTTCAGCCTAGAGAAGCGCGGGCTCAAGGGTGACTTGGTGGCAGCCTATAAGAACATAAGAGGCATGCATCAGGATCTGGGGGAACAACTGTTCACCAAAGCACCCCAGGGGATGACAAGATCCAACGGTCACAAACTCCTGCAAGACTGTTTTAGGGTGGACATAAGGAAAAACTTCTTTACTGTCTGAGCCGAGGCCCTAGAACAAACTCCCCCCAGAGGTGGTGCAAGCACTTACTCTGGACACTTTCAAGAAACATTTGGACATTTATCTTGCTGGGATCCTTTGACCCTAGCTGACTTCCTGCCCCCTGAGCACAGGGCTGGACCTGGTGATCTTTTGAGGTCCCTTCGAGCTCTAATGTCTATGAAATCTATGAATCAGAGGGATGAAATGATTGGATACATTAATGAAAGGTGATAGAGGAGACCAATGGACAATGCCCAAAGTAAGACACCAAAAAAGGACAAATTAAGTGGTGTGCTCATGATGGGTCTGTTAAACAAAGGAATATGATGACAGGATAAAATATGGACAGTATGCTACCTGCAAAGAGACCAAGCTGAAAGCAAGGAGTCATCAAAGGAATCAAATTAAAGAAAAGCATAAAAGAGGAGATCAAGAAAGTTAAGTGTGTGTCATCACTGTCATCATTGTTATCATGAATCCATCTTTCAACACCTATCTGGACCATCCCAGCCAACAACACACCCTTTGCTTCAGGAACTAAGTGGCTGTCTTTTCTGTTAAGCAAAGTAACATTTGGGATCAGGTGAGATCATTGTACTAAGTGTGTTTTCTCTCTCTAAATATAGAAACTGCTAGTATAATACTTTTTGTAATAATACAGTTAGACTTTCATTTTAGGACACTGAGTTGTCTCTGTTTGTATTTCATGTTCCATTTAAGGGTTAATTGTGCTTTAGCAATCCCTAAGCACTATCTGCTGAACAGTGGTGCTAACAGGACACCTGTTGGCTCTATGGTGGGAGAGCACAGGCAGCGCAGAGCTGCCTTCATTCTCCAGCCACCCCAGGCAGGTGATTTTGGGGCTTCATAAGCCTGATTCTGCATGCCCTGGGAATTTCCATTCCTGGGGTGCACAAGATCAGGCACCTAAAGTCCCAGGAGCACCTCCCCAGTTTTTTTTGTTTGGAGAGAGGTGTGCCCAGGGGGCGGGAGGGATCTGACTTGGGGTGTGTCTCTGCAAATTGGAAAACCCTGCAAATTGGAAAACCCACCCATGGATTCTCCAGCACTCCTCTGCTATCCAGGAAACCCAGGCTTCCCCTGTTTGCAGGGGCATGCCCTAAGTGTTACTCCACAAGATCCGGCTGCAGCCACTCCCAGAAGTAGCAGGGGTGGTACTCTGCGGCACAATAGGAAATTTCTAGTTCAGCTAATGAAGGGGATCAGTTGTGTTGAGAGAGATCCCAGTACAGCTGATCCATTTCATTTGGTGATGTCTGTTTATACCTACTTGTATAATTAAGAGGCAGTTGCAGAGATTTGGCAAGGTGGTACTTCTGTGACAGAAAATCATGCGTCTTCCCACTTCTGTTGCAAGAAGGTTATTTGAATTACTATTTTTCATAAATGTGATATACTCTATCAATTTGTTTTTCATCTGTTTCATTTTGCTTATCTGTGGTGCATAAAAAACAGGATCTTTCAGAATGACAACAGTTCCTGGAAGACGGCACATGAACATTTTAACATGTTAAAGTCTAAATTCTCTAAAACATACAGGAAAAACAAAACAAACAAAAATGAAGTTTGATCTAATTTTGGATTAAATTCTTTACCATACTTACCTTTTACAGTCTTCCATTCCATTCAGATTGCTATTAACTCACAAAAGCAAATGTAAAAGTATCAGGTATGCAGATCATTGAAGTAAAAAAAAAATGTAATGAAATATATTTGTTTGTAATAGGGCTGTGCAAAGATTCAGTAGCCAATTTGATTTGGAGGAGATTTGGGCCGATTCGGCAGCCAAATCTCCAAATCTGAATCAAATCAAAATTCCAATTGAATTAGAAGCCTCCAAATCTATTCATAGAGATTCAGAAGGCTTGCAGTTTTTTTGATACGGTATTTGCTTTCAACAGTTTGAGGTGCACTTTCACAAAAACCCCTGTATCTATCTCCTTGAAACTTGACAGGCTTCATGCCCTCAGAAGGGGCTACCATCCCTGCTGTTTTCATCTGAATCTGCAGAAAAATGACAAAGTTATGGGTATTTTAGTGATTTCCCATCATAGTCTGTAACAGGGCAAGGATTTGCCCTGTTCCTTTGTTGCTACAGAGTTGCAAGTGCAGGGGAAAGTCAGGTCAGGGACAGGGCAAGGATAATTACTTAATAGTCACAGTTGGCAGAGGGATTGCACCAGAGAAGAATTTTGCCTGATTAAGGTCCAGCAACTATTAAAGACCATGGCCGGGGGAGCTATTTTTGCCCCCTGGGGCATGGCATGAGAAGAATCTGCGGGAAAAAGCCAGGAGCAACAAACCCAGTGCTGGAGCAGATTGCCGATCAGACCAGCTGACAGAGAGAAGGTAACCATGGTAGCCAGAGAAATGAAGAGGTGAGAGAGGGAAGATACTTACAGGGTTGATCCTCAGGCAGAGAGACGGTCCCACAGAGGAAGAATCCACCAGTACCTACAAGCAGGGCTGTCTCTATGGGGAGGCGACTGCCCCAGGCCCCACACTTTGGAGGGCCCCATAGACAGTGCCAAACAGGCCCCATTGCAGCCGCCACATGCTGCCAGCTCTGCCGCGCGCCACCCTCCACCCCCTGCTCGCAACCCACCACACGGGCCAATATGCCCTGGGCCCCACATTCCCTAGGGACAGCTCTGCCTACATGTGAAAGAAACAGAGAGACTGGAGGTGAGTGACAGGCTCAGGGGAGTGGGTTGCACTGTGGTAAAGGGAGAAGAAAGACCATATACTGTGATAACAGCCAGGGTTGTCTGGACCTTGCTGGGAATTCATTAATAAACCAATTTACTTTTATCCTGCTTCTGGGGTGATATACTACACCCTCTCTCATTGGGGAATTAACTTCTTATTCTTCCATTATATCAAGGCATGGCAGTAGAGTCCCAGGGAGAGAGATTTCATTAGTCAATCCCACCTAGCCACACAGTCTATGGCCAAATCTCCGAATCAGCGCTGAATCTCCAAATCCAAAGCCACCAAATCAAATCGGGATAGTGATTTGAATCGCCAAATCGAATCACTGTCCCTCCAAATCAGCCAAATCCAAAGTGAATACTTGTTGCTTTGCACAGGCCTAGTTTGTAAATATATTTGATTGGTGTTAATGTAAAAGTACATTTAGACCTAAAATGAGAGCAAACCTGGGAAGGATTTGGTACTAACCATTTAAGAAACAAATACGTTCTGCTAGATTGGTTATGTGGAAAAGCTGTTATTACACAACTTTCAATCACCTGAGTGAAATAAGTTCATAAATTCATTTCATTTTATTCATTGACAAGTGTCCACATCATAAACGCAGATCTTCAGATGTCACTTTTTGGTAGCTTCACTATCTTCAGTAAGGAACAGTTCAGAAAAGGAAATTACCCTCTCATACCAGCAAACAGTCCCTTCAGGGATGAAAAGTTTGCTGTGCTACTACATTTTCTGTACCTCTTTTGCTGTAAAACAGAGCTCTATAGTCTAATCTCTAACACTAATCTCTAATGCTAACACTTCACAAGAAGTGAATTTATTTACATAGCAAAAAGCCTGAGTATGTTATTGGTGTAGTGAATATGCAGCTATTGCCAGAATTGTCTACCAGAGAGTTTCAAGTCAGGTGCTGGTATACATTGCGATTTAATCCAAACTTTCTAATACCAAGAGTATAATTTGTTTCTCTTAAGTTCAAAATGCTTATCTTAATTATGCATTTCTGCATGTAATAAGATCTGACCTGCTTTTCCTACAGCCCAAAACCAGACAACGTGGGCATCTAAGCCCTTTGTCTCATCAATTAAGCATTGTATAGAAGTTGAATCCATTACCAAATACACTTAGAGATGGATGCTTATTCTGTTGTGTCCTTTCCCCTTTATCCTTCCTCATTTAATTTTGGTGATTTCTTGAACCATCTGAGCATGTGACTGAGAACACTAAATAGCCAAATGACATTGTTTATTGGTGGGTAATAGCTCATACACTGTATATATTAATGTTCTAGTCTTCATTATGCCCAATACTCATGGAAATAAAAATCAATAAAACAACCTCAAAATTAATAGACATCTACAGTATGACTTTGCAATGCTTCCTTGCAATGAAAAAGTCACAGATGCCTTCAGGGGAAGTATGTGCTACAGTAGCTCATCTGTTACCTTTTACAGGTGTTTAGCATTTGATCCCCCTGGCATCCAGCCAGCCCAGTAATATTTTATTCATTAAGAATTATATTTTGATTCCTTATTCACATTAAAAAGTACCTTACTCTGTTGGATTTCCTTTCTTTCTTATTTTAGCCCTTAAACTGATTAAACTATAGGTTCTGACAGTTCTGATTAGTGGTATCTTCTGTTCTTATTCACAGTTCATTCATGTCTTTTCTGACTACCTTCTTCCATTTCAGTCTCTCTTTTTTTTCTTTCACTTCAATTTTCATCTCCTGTACTTTTCTTACTATATTTCCTTCTTCATGATTCAGGCTATGCCCTAACCACTTCTTTCTGACATCCCCGGCTTTCTCAACAAAGTCCCATATAACCAGTTGCTTTTTGATGTCTTAATTGCTTTAGCTATAACAGTGAAACACACACTATTCATTTTAGCAGCCTAATCTCAGTTTTATCAAATGCTGTTTCATCATTACTTCTAACCCTTCCCCCATGTTTCTTCTTTCTACAAGTAATACCAGCCTCACCAGTGGGAGTAAAGTGCTTGCTAGTGTAGCCCAAAAGACAATAAAGGAAATAATCCTATGAATTTTTCCAACTATTGCTGTGTATTATCTTACATGTGGGCTACACTGTCTCTTCCCCTGTCATATACACATATGTTTGGCTATTTACAGAAAAGGTATTATTCAAAGCCCATGAAGTCACTGGATGTTTTTCTGTTGATTTCAATAGCTTAGACCACATCCAAATAAACTAAGAAAGATTTTGCATTCTTGAGAATTCAACAAAGAGTATATGCCATTGCAGACTGTTGCTGAAGCACTGCAAACTTCCAGAAGCCCTAGCTATATCTTTATATAATTGAGTGATCTTGATATTCTGGCTTCTTATAACTGTTCTCGTCTAATGCAAGTAACCTGTCTTAAAACTTAGCTCATTGGTAGGAACAAAAGACTGACAGATGGTGAATGAATTCAACACTAGTATATTTTTATAACTGGAAAATAAATTTCAGACATCCTGGTGGTCTACAGATTGTTTCCAGGTCTTTTTTGTTCTAATGAAAGATAAAATATGACTTAGATTCAAGTTCAGGCAATTTAATTTTAGCTGAATTGTGGAGAAAAGTGAGTGCCAGATCTTATTCTAAACCTTAACCTTCTGACGCATACACACATTTGTCCTATGCACAAATTATTGCAATAATAACAATACTTTCTGGTTTACAACTGATTTACCAGGAAATTAATATTTGGTTTTACGAACACATTAAGCAGATGGTACCTATTGTTGAAATTATCCTGTAAAACTACATATATTTGGGCCTGGCTACACTGCAATGCATTAGATTCTCATAAAGAGGCTTTTCTTTATTTTTATTTTTAATGGCCCATTTAAGATTATGGCATGCAACCTTGGAACTAACTATGAAGGTTCCACAGCTACAGTAATTTAAAAAAGATTGATTTAATCACCTTCTTTCATAATGATGAAAGAATTAGCACATTAATGTAAATACCCTATTTAGCTGTTACAATTTAAGTCTATCATTAATTTAGTCTAAATCAGTGATAACCTGAAAATGATGATTATACTGAACTGTCTCCTGTATCCATCATATAGTAGTTTCTAACTTAACTTTGGTAGGAAAGTTAAGTAACTGAGAGTAAATTTTGGTCCAACTGAAGTCAATAGAGAAGTTCCCATTATTCTTTGTGGAGCTAGGATGTCACCATAGGACATTAAAATATTAGGCTAGGCAATTATATGTCTGATGTTGCAAGCCACTTACGAATTTTCTGCTGTCATTTTGATGTATGTAATTATCTTACTTGTATACCACCAGTATTTGGCCAAATTTTCCAGTTTAATATTGATGATTATCAGCATGGCTGTGACTACATTACAGCTGACTCAACACTCCAATACCATAGCTGCAGATATGACTGTTGAATGGCGCATAGATTAAGCATGCACAGTAGGGCTACATGCTGGCCAGGCACTGCCCAGCACACTGGCTGGACTTACCTGTACATATGTCTTGGTAAAGTGCGGGGGACTTTCCCATGTTTTAGCCCTATGAGCTAAGAAGTTAGGGCACTTGCCCAGGAAGCTGGAGACCCAGCTTCTCTCATGCCTAGAAGGGTTTGGAGCTGCATCTCTCTGACTTCCCAGCACTAACCACCAGGCCACAAATTAGACATTATCCAGACCTATCTCCAGAACCCTTTTTGCTACTTGTATTTAATAGCTTTTGGACAAAAACAGTTGAAGGGCAGTGCACGGCAGAAGTTGCCACCTCAGCGAGAGCAAGAATCCAAGTTACTATGCATCTTCAGTATTACACTTTTATAATTGATCAGAAACTTGCCTATACCCATAACAGAGCACAAGTCCAGCACACGAAACCAGTTTATACCCATAAAAGAACAGGGACACTTGTACACATGATGAAATTGCCCTTTTTAGCAATTTAATTGCTATTTATAGCAGTTTAATTGAATCACATGTTCCATGTGAGGCGGGGTATTTCAATTTAATTTTGTCATGCTGTACACATGTGGTGACATGTTGTGCTGTAAATGACTTTGTTACATAGCAAACTAAAAAACATCCCAATGTATTTTAGTTTGCTGCCTAACAAACTGCAATGATACACCCATCCCCAAGCCCTCCCGCTGGTCTTCTAGTGCCTGTGCACTGTCCCTGCCACCTTCTCTGGCCAAGAGCACACCCAGATGGCCCCTGGGGCAGCAGAAGGAGGCAGCAGGAGAGTGGCTGAGTGGGCAGCATCTAAGCTGCGGGGGACCCCAGTCATTCCTTCTGTGGCAGCAGTGCTTCCCAGGGCCACCCAAGAGGGCTACTAGCAAGCCAGATGCTGGCTCTGAGCAGTTCACCCTCTGGCTGCGTACAGACTCTGCCAAAAAAAAAAAAGATCAGGCCTCTTGCCATAACAGTGACAGTGCCCCTAAATTGAAACAGTGGGTTTGTAATCGTCACAATTAAAAACCCACCAATTAGAAACCCACCATTTCAATTTCAGAGAACTAAAACCCCATCATGTGTTTAACCAGCCCAGAAGTTCAGCGCACATAGACTGGTTTAAAAATGGCAAAACCCAGTCTATGATTTGTAATTCCCCCTCCCCACAAAGGACAAATGTGTTCTGTTCACTACTGATCTAAACTAAGCCACCTACAGAAAACCACATCACTTAGAATGATTCCACCTCGGCCTTTCTGAATGTCTGTACCTGGCCTTCGAGACATTTCTCTATGGAGATAACTGATTCTCTTTGCAATCTCTCTTGCAAGCTGGAATTGCATCTCACAGACAATCCAGTGTTCCCACTTTGTCTCTTAAGATACATGTAGATACCAGAGCTGCCAGGTGTGCAATGTAAGTTTCTATTCCCACTTCTGCTTCTTAGTTTCAGGTAACAAAGCAGCATCTCTCCGAAGTCTCATTCCATCTGGAAGCACAATATTCATCTAACACTTTCAGCAGCTATTTCAGTGTTCAGGTATTATTCCTACCAACCATGTCTCATTCACTTCAGTATATCCCCTCCTCCCACTTCGAGAAAGTAAAAAAAACATTACCTTAATTTTCTTTAAATTTATCCCCAGTGTTCATCTCTGTAAGTAGACTCAGTTCTTGTCTATATATTTGTGCAAGGTTTTTGTCTAGTAATTCTGAATAGCTTGAGTTCCTCCATGCTGCCTTTTTTGCCCATTTGTTCCATTTCTAGGTGCTGTTTTGTATTCCAGTTGATCACACTTTCCTCTTTGCTGTGGTGTCTCACTAGACTTCTCCTACCTAGTTTCAAGTACAGTGTGCTGCATAATAATATGAAAGGCCTCCAAATAAACTGGCTTTTTGTTAAGAGAACTGTTTACAAACTGAAGCTGGAATTACAGCCCTCTGCACATAGGCAGGCTTCCTGGAGCTCCTTCCAGAATTTTCTCCTCCTGCAATCTGTTCTGGTGTCTCAAAGTTTCAAACAGATCACTATACAACACTGCAGAGTTTTATATTTCTAAGAAAGAACAGATAATTTTACAATGTCTCAGAAATTCATTTTGTGGGGGAAGGCAAAGAGGGATGGGTTAGCCTATGAATAACAGTATGTTATACTTTTGTATTTCAGCATTGAAAGACATGACAAGGCTGTTAATTTATTTCTACAAGCTTTATCAGCATTTTAATATTCAATTCAATGCCTTTGGAGGAGAAGCACCAAAAAGTAGCTGTATCTTACATAATAAAAGAACAGGGAGTTTTAGTTCCTTATTATCACGGAGTTCTTTTTCTATTAAGAAAATTAAAAAGACATGTCGCAATGTATGCCTACACATCTAAAAAACCCAAAATCTATATCCACAAAAGGAGATGCCTCCTTTTTTTTTTTAGAAAAAGATGAACATCCATATGTCATATCTACATGAGGAAGTACTGATGCTACTGTAATGCAACAATCCAAAAATAAGGTGCTTAATTAAGAACTCTACCCATATCTGAACAAAAAGATCTTAGGAACTTCAAAACAAAATTTACCAAAGTCCTGTGGTAAATTCAGCTTCGGTGTAAATTCTGCCTTCCTAAATATTACTCATATATTTATAAATAGGTAAATTTAATCTACACTGCATCTCCCAAAACCTGTTAAGTATTGCTGCAGGTGCAAAGTAGTTGCTCCAAGCCAAGTTGGGGGAGGATGAATGAACCTTAGATTGTGGTTTGCAAAGGAATTTGGGGAAAATGCTATGAATAAAATGACTCCTCCATCCAATGATACTTCTGTTCTCCTTGCAAGATACTAGTATTCTACAACCTCTACTGAGAACACCTCAAATGTAATTCTGTCCCAAAGGAAGTCAATGAGGAAGTCATAGGTAGTGTCACAGCACACCTCACCACCCCACTCCTAAAGAGGGGAAAACTGCTGGGAGAAAAGCCCTAGCAGGGATAATGAGTACAGCTGGGGGTTGCCAGGGCAACTAATAAGAGTCAGCTGCCTGTAAGGGGCAGGGCCTGGCTCCTATAAAGCCTAGAGTCAAGGCCAGGCTGGCAGTTCCCTGCTAGCAGCTGGAGAGGCAAGAGTTCCCTCAGTTGAGTTATGGGTAGAAGCCTGATTGCAAGTATAGCTCATGATAGCTCTGGAGGCTTGAGCCCTGATGCTAAGATATAGCCAGCTGGCTTATAGTTATGTTATAGCCTAGAGGCTTGTGTTTTGCATTTGCATTTGCATTGTTGCTATTACACCGGTGGTTTGGGTGAGGCTATAAGGGGTTGGAGGAAGTGTCATAGGGACCCCAGAGGGGTGGGGCCCTAGCGCCAAGAGGGCGCATGATCCACATAGGGACCCCAGAGTTGTGGGGGCCCTAGCGCCAAGAGGGTGCATTATCCTCAAAGGGACCCACAATGGTGTGGGGGCCCTAGTGCCAGTGAGGGGTGCAACTTGCAGGGTGTGTAGACCCCAGCCCAGAAAGGGGCATTTAAAGAGCCCAGTGTGGGCACAGCAAGTCCCAAGAGAGGGGAGATTTTATTAGGAAGCCCAGGCTGGGCATAGAGAGCCCCAAACAGGGGGTGGTATTATTAAGGAGCCCAGTGGGGGGCCTGGAAGGTCCCAGAGAAAGGGGGACCATGGCGAGGCCCAAGACAGGCAATGCTTGAGAGGCCCAAGGGGGCCATAGGTGAGAGGCCCAAGAGGGGCCAGATTGAGAAGCCCAGGACGGGCGTAGCAAGCCCAGCAACAGGCTAGCACAATGGAAAACCCAGGACAGGGGCAGGGTGCTGCGGTGGACCCAGACGAAAGGGGTTAGCAGTACAGCACCCCAGGAGATGGGCGGTGCTGCAGTGATCCCCAGGAAAAGGGGATAGCAGCACAGTGTGCCTGGCAAACATGAGGTTAGCAGTGCGGTGGGCCTAAAAGACTGGTGGCTCAAGAGGATGTCCCAAAGAGGACTAGACTATTGTAGAGAAGGCCCAGAGTGGGCCTCAAGAGTCCCAGTGAGGGACACTGTATTAGAGAGAGCCCAGGAAGGGGCACTAGTATAGAAACATACGGAGAAGGCCCAAGAGTGGGCTAGATTACAGAAGAGGACCCGAGAAAGCGGGTGTGTATTGTGACCGGACAACATCTATCCCACCAGCGAGGCTTGGGGCATGGTATTAGGGGTGGTAGGAGCCACACGTAGCCCATAAGGCTAGGGTGCCTGGGGAGCACCCATCATACCGGGAGACCCCAGGGGGTCCGGGGACAGAGGTCCCAGCTATCCATGCCCAGGGAGTCGTAAGGCAGCCTCCCAACATATACTAAACAGCAAAGACGTGGTGGGCGAGAATTGAGGGTGCCCTTGGGCCAAATTGGCATGGAGAGAGGGCCTTAAGGAGATCACGGCCCTCCTATAGGACCCTGCCGTGACAGGGAGTTTTTCCATTGTCGGCTTATAACATGTTATAAACTGATTTTTCTTCTCGAAAGTTTATTCCTGGCCCCGGTGAAATCAATGGCAAAATTCCCTTCGACTCCAATGCTGCCAGGATCTAAACCTTTAAAAAAAAAAAAAAAAAAAGGTTGAGTCTTTAGTAGTGTCTGGCTACTGTAATAAACAGAAAAGGAAATAGGTCTGTATAGCATAGTCCACCCTCAATTCCTGGGGGACAGGTCCTTCAGCAAGGACAACTGCATTGTTTTCTCATGGAAAACTGTGATCTTCACCATCTGTTTCATGCAATAAAATAAAGTTGTTGATTTGAAGCTGTACCTTCCATGTTTGCATAAAGGCCAGCTTCAATTTGCATCACACAGCAAGAACTAAGGTGATTATAAATTACAATGAAAAAGCACATGGTTTTTCACATTCTAATGAAGCAAAAGGAGCTGCACCTGATTACAGCTCCAATCCAACTCTGGTCATGTTAGTTAGATTTTTCAACAGTTCAGAAAAGTAAGAGCATAGCAGGAAAGTGTAGTAAACACTCTAATGAGGCTCCCCATCTACAATAATTATCTTTCAACCAGTACAAAGATCACACAAATAAAATAAATAATGAATCAGATAATTCACTACATTCTTATTAAATAAAATGGTCCTGGACTGCTCTGCAGAAATGCCAGTTCAACCAAATATAAATATATTTCTCAGTTAATTAAGAAAGAAAAACACTTTCTGTTATAGGGTGCCTGGGAACTTATATGCAATTTTATAGGAATGAGAAGCACTCTAAAAATAATTTTCCCCTTTACGCTGAAGGTTTCTGTTTTCCAGTTTTATTTCAGCTTCAAATCCCATGTTTTAATGGTTCAGAATCCATGTTATTCCTGGGAATTTGCTGGCAGCTCAACAGGCATATCATTTTAATGTTCTCCTTTTCTGTGCTCAAGGAGAATGTTAAAATGATGTGCCTGTTCTTGCAAAAATTCTAGCAACTATTGAATCAAAATGCATCATGTATTGTTTAAAATGAAAATGCAGAAGAACTGCTCCTAAAGCTATCATTTTTCTTTATAATTAATTTCCTTGAGAACAGAAGAACATCCAGCAACATCAAAATAAAATGATCTCTGTAGTATAGCCCAGAACCTAGCAAGTCTTTGTCACAAAACCCCTTTAAAATAAATGAACAAATATAAGTTTCAAAGGTGTTTTGCAGAGCTTCAATATTGCATTGATCATGGAAGTGTCTAAAATGGCATCCCTGGTAAATGGAGTCCTCTTTTGGATTCAGTCCATCGAAGTGCTGACATCCTAGCCCAAATCACGTTAAGTCAACGGGGCTACTCGCCTAAAGTTAAGTATATACTTAACTGGTTTTGCTGGATCAAGGTCAAAGCACTCAGTGCCTTCAAGGTGATGGCTAGACAATGATATTTAGAGGTTAGTTTTAGAGGGAATTGGCTTATAGGTAAATATGCATTAAAACAATGGTCCAGGGGAACGGCAAGGGTTAATTGATTTCTAAAAGCCTGTTTGTGACAAAGTTTCCTTCAAGGCCTACTGTGTCTGAAGACAGCAGACACACAGGCTGGGAAACTGAAGACATGTACCACACTGTTCCATGACATGAGATAAGGTGGCATTAGGTCACAGTGCTGAACTGCAGAGCCCTTGGGATTTTCAGCTGTGGTGAACAGACCAAATTAGGAGGCCCAGTAAATAACCAACTTAGGATGTGTGCATGTGATGGATTTGTGAAACAAAGGCATATGCTGACAGGACAGAACATGGATAGTATGAAGACTACAGGGAAATCAATCAATGATGCCCAGAGATGAAGATTCATCAGAGGACAGAAAGAATACAAAAGGAGGGATTTCAGAGCAGCAAAGGGTCCCCAAGAGGGGAACCTAAGGCCACCATGAACAGAGACAGGGCACACCACCAGCACATCTCACTCACCTCACTGTGTGGGGGAGGGGGAGGGGGTGGGCCCCAGCCCATGAGCTCCAGGCTCCTGACATCTGGCATTCAAGAAAGAACCTCAGGGTGAATCTCATGACAGCTTTAAAACAGTCTCAGGACTGGTAGATATAGAATTGTTCACATTATTCTTATCTGTTTCATAGATTTCATAGACATCAGGGCTGGAAGGGACCTCAGAAGATCATCGAGTCCAGCCCCCCACCCAAAGGGCAGGAAGTCAGCTGGGGTCATAGGATCCCAGCAAGATAAGCATCCAGTTTCATCTTGAAGGTGTTCAATGAAGGCGCTTGAACCACCTCCGGTGGCAGGCTGTTCCAGACCTTGGGGGCTCGGACAGTAAAGAAATTCTTCCTTATGTCCAGCCTGAAACGATCTTGAAGTAGTTTGTGACCATTAGACCTCGTCATCCCTTGGGGCGCTCTGGTGAACAAACGTTCCCCCAGATGCTGGTGGTCACCCCTGATAAACTTGTAGGTGGCCATCAGATCACCCCTGAGCCTGCGCTTTTCCAGGCTAAAGAGCCCCAGGGCTCTCAGCCTGTCATCGTAGGGTCTGCTTCCCTGACCTCTGATCATGCACGTGGCTCTTCTCTGGACTCTCTCAAGCTTCTCCACATCCTTTTTGAATTGTGGAGCCCAAAACTGGACACAGTACTCCAGCTGCGGCCTCACTAAGGCCGAGTACAGGGGGAGAATGACGTCCCGGGATTTGCTTGAGAACCATCTATGGATGCAAGCCAGCGTTTTGGTCACTTTACTAGCCGCCGCATCACATTGCAGGCTCATGTTCATCTTGTGGTCAACGATGACCCCCAAGT
>NW_005841846.1:1711026-1733614 GCF_000455745.1 Alligator sinensis | reverse complement strand
TTTCCCTGCCGGTGCTGGGAGTCTGCGGGGGGCTCTGCGGCTGCTGGAGGGTTTTGGGGGGCTTCTGGGGGGCTTCGAGGGAGTGGGGGTGCAGCGAGCTTTCACCCGCGCATCTCTCGCTGCTTCTGAGCCTAACTGTTATCACTGTGTATCAATAAAATTTGCCTTTTATCAAATGGAGAGGTCATGGTCGGTCTGAAGGTTTGGGTCTGCCCAGAACAAGGTACTTGGATCATAAATCCAGTGGCAACAGAAGTATTGAGGCCTGTCACTAGGACAGATATAGCAGATGGAGTAGCCAACCTGCCTCACAACTCTGACTTACAAGGTAAGCTGCAGTATGTAAAATGGTAGATCATTTACTATCACCATTCTCTCTCTGGTTTTGCTGCTGTGTCTACTGATTAGGATAATCAACTGGGATAGTAGTCTCTGTGAGTTATAGAGGCTTGAGGAATAAATTTGTATTGAGACTGTGCCAACTATCTTCATAAGAAACTCATATTAAAATTGTATGCACTTTTGAAAGATGCAAAGTAAAATACCAGTTGCATTATATAAATATAATAAATCTTAAAATGGGAAAATCTCTATCCAATGTGTTAGGTTGACAATAATTTGGATTTTTGGGGAGCATTGAATCTGCAGCTGAATACAAAGGCTTTTTCCTGTGTCTCAGCAAAATTGCTAGCCACAAGGCAGGATAATATATTAAGACTAATCTTGCAAATGCTTAGGCAAGCAGCATTCTAAACAAAGTTGTAGTGTTAGGGCCCATTATGTAAGAAGAACAAGATGCAGCCCACCAGCTATCATCAGGAAATAAAGCAGAAGCAAGACCTTGCAGCTGAAGAAGTAGTCAGCAAGAAACCAGAAAGAACCAGCAAGTGACCGAGAGTACCTGAGTTCATGGCCTTACACATGCGCTCTTAGCAGAGAAGCATGTAAATGAATGAAATGCATAGGCAATGCTATGCTAATGAAGTAAACAGTAAATCGAGGAGGAGCTTGAGATGGGAGGAGAAATGGGTGGAACAAAAGGAGGGACATAGGTGGAGTGAACGTTAATAGGTATGAACCAAGGTTTATAAACGTGGAAAAAACTATTGTCCAGGGCAGGTCCCCAATTTGCTGGTTTTTTGGAACCCGGCCCGAAGCTGTCTCCATTTTGAATAAAGCTGTTGCGAGCAATGTGTGCTGGTGTTTGCTCCCTGTCTGCTCTGGCTAATGAGTACCAGGATCCATGAGCAATTGGACCATCATCTCCCTTGTCATTGGACGCCACTTTGAGTCGGGATTTAACACAATGATACAGTTATTAATTATTGTATACAGGTTCTTCCTTCTATAATTATTGACTGCAATTCCCCTTGACTATAGTAGTCCACTAATATTAACCAATGAACTAAATATTCAGATTGATACAAGACTTTTAAGTAATTAATAATGTAACAATGTCAGATAGAATTCTCAAAGGGATTAAAAAGAGTTAGGCGACCAACTCACCGAGGGTAATTGAAAATGAAAGCCAAATCAATACACTCCCCCCAACTTTCTTCTCAAGGGAAAATAGCAGGACTGGCTGAGTTAAGAAGAACCATGTTTATTAATACAACTCCTATACAAGCAAATGAGCCTAGGAAGGTATGTAGGAGAGTATACACTGCCGATGGGTGAACTCTCAGTGAACTCCCAAAAGGTTCAGAAGTTTAGATAAGCATACAAAATGTTGATCCTTATCTAAACTTTTTGTCCCTTGTCTTTCTTGTTCCATCAGGAGGTTCTGGTTCCTTCTTTTCAAATGCAGTCTACTCTCATCTTATCATCCTACTTTGTCTCCTTGAATCCATGACATTCTCTAAACCATCCCCTCAAGAAGAGAGGGCTGATTAGGCAACCTACCCTCAACATCAACCCTTCAGCAGATGGTCTGTTCTTGTGGGATTCAGTGAGGTAGGCCATTTTCTGCATTGCATTCTTCCTCCATACAATTGTAGCAAGTCAGAATAACTAAACTCCATTGACTTTAGACCTTTAGATTTAGAAGCAATATTGAACTTCAAACAATTTGAGCACCAAATGCTTCACAAACTTGAAAGGAAAAGTATGCAGATCTATTTCCTTTCATGTTAAATCAATGACAGAATGAATGAATGAAAAAAAAACAAACCCACATGCCTATTTCCCAAACCTACCCATTCAATCTTATCACCAACACTGGCCTGGTACATTAAATCTACAGATAGTCTCATAAATAGAGCAAAGTGTCTGATCCTTCTCCGGATTCCAAATCCCTCTCTTCTTCTCCCTCCATAATTTTGATTTGGACTCATCTCTAGAATGATGATAATGATGATGATGATAATGATGATAGATACTATTACAGTAGGCAAAATGTGCTATGAACTGTAAAAACATCAAAAGATAGAACCCCTGCCTCAAATAGTTTCCTCTCTAAAAAATCTTCCTGTTAGTGGTCTAAAGCCACTCAGATACAATTCAATTCCTTTCCATCTCTTTACCCTTTCAGGCAGTAATCCCACAGAGTCAGCATACATCATGAAAACGCAAAATTCCACTTAATGCCACAGCAGACCACTTTTCTAGTACCAGAAATCCCAATGAAGTAGAATATATTTTTCCATATATCATCTTATGGTAAGAAAAAAATGAGTCAGGACATGGGGCTCTATTGCTGGACATATCCACCACCCTAAAAAATTATTTCAATGCTCCAGCCCTCTGTTTCCCCATCTGTAAAATGGAAATAATAATCCTTAACAAAGCATAAAAGGTATTTTGCTCCCTGTGGATTAAAATGCTACAAAATTGCTAATTTTCACTGTTGCTTATTATGGGAAAAAATTCATTTCCTTTATAGTTCCTTTTTAATTTTGAGATACATTTTTGTGCTGCTTATGTGACTGATTTATTGTATGTGTTTATTTATTTCATTTTATAAATGCATAAATGGACCCCCTATCCAGGAAATGGGGCAACTGAAGCACTAGGCCCAGTGCCAACCTGGGGAGGAGCTGGCGGCAGGAGGCAGGGGTGTTGGACAACACAAAAATAGCAGCTGCTGTGATGCTAGCTTGGCAACCAGTAACATCACCAGCAGGCCAGGTGCAGCTCTGCCACTGTCACCCAGGATGCAGAACTGCCCAGTTACACTTCAGCAACCATTCATGTCTTAGGAGTTCTCAGACTGTTAGATTTCATAGCATTTCATATCTCTGTGATACTAATGCTAATAAAAATAGACACTAGGACATAAAATTAAATGTTCTCCACCATAAACACAAATCTCCTCCAGTCTTTAGTCCAGCCTTCCCCAAATATGGAAGAGTAAAGAGTGGGGGTGTTGTATGAAGTAAACATTAAAAGATCTGGGTACTGCTTGATAACTGCTAGTTTATGGGAAAATTCTGAAGTCGAGAATCCCTTACAATACTTATCCTGGAGCCCTCTCTCTCAGGAGGTTGACTGTTTGGTTCAAGTTTGGAACAAATTGGTTCAAGTTTCCCCATTAACTTGCTGCTAGTTCATCTTAGTCTTGACCTGTCTCATCTTTACTATTCCAGTCATGGATTTCTTATTAGCACAGACAGGAAAACAATTAGCACTTCCAAAAATACCTCTTGAAAGAAGTAAATTAAAACATGAGGCATTTGGCACGCTCTTGGTATGGCCTACAATCATATAAGAAAGAAAAAATGAAAACAATCTCTTTGGGAAACAATTAAAGAAATGTTACACGGAGTCAAAAAAAGAATGAAGGCACAGGCTGTTCTGAAGGCAGTAACATGCAGCTGCAACCGCAGTTGGGATAATAGCAGCAAAATGACCCATGACTACATCCTAAGTGAACTGCAGATCGTGATCTTGATCATTATGTAGAAAAAGGTGCTGAACCAGAAAAAGGAAGGAAGATCGGGGAAGATGGAAATATTTTAAAGCAAACCCAAACTAAATGACAAATAAAATGCCTGTCAAGCCACCTACTATCTGTTTCTGTGAGATCTGTCAGTCAATGATCCAGGATGAAAAATTGGAGCCAATTGTGTGTGTTGTGAAATTGTCTGCTGATAGAATCCCACAGAAATGTTGCCACCTAATAAAGAGGTGTATTCTGAGCATACAAAAAATATACAAAAAGTACAATCTCTAGACACTGAAATGTCATTGTTTTGAATTATTATTTTTGAAGAAGGGTCATTATGAGGACTTCCCTCTAGAATCAGGTAAATTAAAAGGATACCACAGCTGGTTCTTTTAGAAGCAATGGACCTGATCCGCAGTAGTGAGTCTGTGCATGCTTTCTTTGTGAAAAGTGGCTGAGAGGAGCCTTAATTTTTACACCTTAAAGCATCTGGGTTTTAGAAGGTTGCTGCAGAAGACTCACAAAATAAATCTCCCCACAATACAGTCTTTTGGAAACTGTGACCCAGCTCTCTCTTTCTCGCCCTTTTCTTGTAAGGGGAACTTTAAGATACCAGGATGCTTATATTCTGAATTCATGCAGTGGCCTGTCAAGTCTCTAGCATAACTTAGAACAGTTTCATAGGTGCATTAACTTAGATTTTGCTTCCCACAGTCCTCTATCAATATTGGGAAGCAGAGAACTACCATAGTAGAACATATTCTAGCCTGGCTCCTGACATGTTTCTGATGAGCAACCTATGCCAAGGACTAGTTTATACTCCTTGTCACAGCTATCTACTAGCTCAAGTGTGGCTATCTGCAGGAAGTTTTTTTCAGAGCATTGTTTCCACCACAATCAAGGTTTCCACTTTATCCTGCTAAATTAACATAGGACATTACAGTTTTTGAAAAAAACACCATTCAGATCAGGTACAGTAACTTGCTGTATCAGTCAGGGGTGTACGGCTTGAGCATCATTCCAGACTCAGATTCAAGGCTACCCCTGTCTCTCAACATAGCTATAAATGCATACTTCGTTATTTGGGCTGAGAAATCAGAGGCAAGCAGATATGGTGCTAACTACTAGCTCCACTGGTTATGGAAACTAGCATGCACTAACCTAGCCACTATGAGTTATTAAGGTCAGAAGCATGGGACTGTCAAAACTATTTGAGCAGCTTAGACTCTGTTCACATGCTCGGATTCAAAGCAAAACCTTGAACCAGGTGTCATATACCTCTGATGGCTGCCCTAACCACCAACTTATTGACTATTCCACAGTGGTGTGCATTCTCTTGCTCTCTCTCTAAGATATATATTAAAAAGTTTCCTTCCCATTCTGAGGCAAAACAATCCAGATTTCAAAACTTTTAAATCTTTTATAAAATTGACTTCTTGTTTTCCAGCTAGCTCCATTTCTAAAGCACTCCATGTAAATACTCTCATAATCTTCAGTCTGCTTTGGCTCAGGACCTTTCCACATGTGCAACTCTGTCAATTTTAAGAGAATTCCATGGGATGTGAATCAGCTCAGAGTCTGGGCTTGCATGACTTGGACAAATACTTCCTTATCAAAGCTATTTTATTTAAACGACTTGTAAGTCATCAATAACCTGAGAAGTATCCTGGCCGCCATCTCACTCTCCTGAATGTTTAAACCAAGAGCAATGTCTCACTTCTATTTCTTTGGGAAAAGGAATGGCTTATAAAGATCATTACATATTTTACAGGGGGATTCCCACAAATTAAAAGGTGATCTGCAAAGGATTTTAAGGCAGTTCTTGCCACAAAGCACTACAGTCTTTTTACATGTTTGTAAAGGGCCATCCCAACCTGCTGGGCCTCTATATAGGACTATAATATATATGTTTAAAATAATATTGGAAAAATCAGGTTAGGAACTTTTTTCTTTCTTATAATTTAGTAAAGCAAAACTGTGGGAGAGGGGGGTGGGGTAGGAGGCAGTTGTCTTTTTTTCTTCCTAAGAGGTGAAATTTGGGCCCCAGTAAAGGCAATGTCAGCACTCTTCTTCACATCAAAGGAGCCAGAATTTCAACCCGGATATAGCCTTGACTGATTTTTCTGGAGATCTTGATTTGTTATCCTGCATGTACTATAAACTCTTAACTGAAGAACGTAAGTGTTTTAAAGAATTACATTTTATTTGCTACAATATTAACTAGCCATTGAAGTTAAACAATGGTAACTATGGTAAAACTTGACCCAGGCTGTGTCACCCTATTCTCTGGTCTAAAGAATGATTTGTGTGGCATATAGCTTTTGTGTGGTACACCCAAACAAGTGTCAGGAGACAGAGCAGCAGGCAGACTAAATCGCAACCAGCTGGCCCTGGTTACCTAACTGAACCTAGCTGCCAGCAGGCTAACTACTTACAGCTGGCCCCAATTGCCTGTATGGAATGGCTCCCTACTTGGAAGTAGCAGCTTTCTCAGTAACCAACAGGCTACTCAACAGGACCCAACCCTGAGTTTATGACCTCTTGTTCTGGGTTTCCTGGGTTCTCCTTGTTGGTTCTTAGTTTACTGTTCCCTAGGTTCTGCCTTTTCGTTCATGACTCCCATCTTCTGACAGCTATTTCCTGGATGGTAGTTTTAGTTCAGCAATCATTCACATCCTTGTCCCAGCAAACTGTAATGGTTGACCAAAGTGTAGGCCAGGCCTTGTGGTTCATAAGAATTTACTGGAGTGGAAACAACCAAGGTCAGAGTCTGGTATCAGTCCAGGTTCCAAGATATCAGGACAGAATGATGGTAAGAGCAAAGCAATCAATCACAGCCAAGCTGTCTGGGACAGCAACAACAATTAGCAGAGTCTAGGCAAGGCAGTTCTAGGTAGCAGCACCCAATAATGCTGAGACAGAACTTTGCAGTTTTGGGAGGGTTTTATAGCCCTCCAGTCAGGGGACTGTGACTCTCAAGGGTCCACACAAGTCACCTGTTCCCCAACCTGGGTCTGAGAACAAGAATGAATTTATCTCAAAGTCATCCCAGCAAAATCAGAAAGATTAAATGAGCTAAAATACTACTTTGTGGACTGAATACCCTCAGCCCCTCAGTAGCATTTTACTTCAAAAGAAGTCCAAATGTTTTCAGTGGGATGAGAACGAAACCCCTTATATTCAATATCCTTTTATTTTGTAGGTTATCAGACAAGAAGGAACTAGAGAGATCCTTTAATTTTATCCCCTGGATTGCACAAGCTGTAGCACTTCCCTGAGTTAATTCCTGTTCAAAAAGAAGCATATTATTTAGAAAACAAAATCCAGTCGTGATTGGATTGTCAGTGATGGAGAAGTGCCATACCATTAGGACAATTTTAGTGAGATTACTCTTGCTATAAAGTGCTATTCCATGTGAACAAAGCTTTAGCAGTATGGCTCAATGGAAGTAAGCATGGCAGGAGGGCAGCAGTGTAGCTAACAGAGGGAGCAGCAGCCCTAGGGACCAACTTGCAGAGGGATGGGGGCAGGAGAATAACAGCTGTAGCCACTGCCAACCAGCTGCACAGGACTGGCCAGGGCCAGTCCTGCCCCCTGTGCTACCATTGTCCAGGTTGTAGAGCTGCCCTGTTATGCATCTACAAGAAGGGAACCCCCAAAATTATCAAAAGGCTTATTAAGATGCATTTCTTTGTTGATGATTTACTGGGTCAAGTCTACTTATTTTTAATATATACACCTAAAAAGAAGTCATTCACCACATACTTAAAATTACTTAGGGGTATATAAACATACAGTATTTCAAAAAGACTATAGGAACCTTCTAGACTTGGTTAGTATTACAAGTACCAAGTGGCCATGCTGACAGTTATAACAGGAAACAGAATGCAAAAGAACAGCCAAAAAAAGCTACTGTGTTATACTGCTTTTTTTACTGTAGCAGAGCAGTTTTTTATTTGCGGTTTAAACTGTGGATGAACAGACAACAAAATACAGACCCACATCCCTTTAAAAGAAAAGCAAACATGCCCAACACCTGCTTTCAATACTTTTACCCTTTTACTATCATTTCCACCCAACCAGCTGCTTTAGGAATGATATTGCAGTTTTCATCAATTTGAAGATGGTCTGTGGGATTACTGCTGATCTGCAGCCAATTGAAGCTTGGAGCATCTAATTGTTTAATTGGCAACTGCATAAAAGTAAACCAAATGAATGAATACATTAGCAGTTGAAGGGCATGCAACAAAAAAAACAAAGAAATCACTTTCTATAGGGTTTTTTCTGAGCTCTCGTTGATGCCAAACTGTTTCTTAAATCAACCTCTCTTTGGCTGTGAGGTTTGGGAAACCATAAAAAGATTATCAGCTATTGTTATATTAATTAATTTACAGGCCTTTTCCCAGGTTATGAACAAGAGCATTCATCTCACACCCTTGCAAAGATTTTACTTTTCTCATGTAGTCATCAAAGATAGGCTTTTGCTTATGACATGTCTCCTCTTGCTGGCAGCCAAAAACAGAAACAGATAATGAAGCATATAGATATTCATATAACACACTTGTACATTAAAAATTGCCTAAACTGGGAAGCACAGTACTTGTAGTGATAAATTTTATGTCATATGTAAGGATTTGAAGCAGAGATCTGTGTTGTTTTGCTGATACCTTTAAGTCCCTCTTTTAAAAGGCAGAAGACTAAAAGGACTATAGGTTTCAGCTAAGGTTAATGAAAAAAGTAATGGTGAAGCAGAAGGGCAATACACGCATATTGTCCACCAAAGAGTGACAGAGCTAATGAAGAGTCATTCAAATATATTATCTGAAGATCCAAAACATGCCCCCACACTAAAGAAAGGGAACATTGTCCTCCTTCTGCAGACTGCAGATTTTAAATAACCAATTTGGCCAGTGGTGTAAATAGGAAGAAGAGGCAGCCTTGGGATTTACCAGCAGTACTGACAAAATACACAAAATAAAGGTGCAAGAGAACTGCAGTTAGAAACTTCAGAAGCTGAATCAGCAGCTGCAAATTGATGTGAAAAAAGAGGAGGGTGGTGGTCTTGTAAATAAAACACTGGTCTAGGCGTGAGGCAATTAAGAGACATTTCCCAGCTTCATCACAGATTCTTGCTAATCGTTTCATTTCAACATCTCATCTACAAAGGGCAAATAATATTTTTTGCCTATCCCCAGTTCTTTTTGGAAGGTACTATTACTATGTGTGCCATGCTCAAGAAGCACCAGATCTAGCTTGGGACATATTTGCTCTACAATAATTTTATTAATACCATGTTTGAAGTTTGGAAATAGAATATATCAGTACTTCTACACAGAGTAACTAAAGTAGCACACCAGCTGCAAGTCACCAAGGTCTCCTTTACTAATCTCATTTTCTATGGAAAAACATAAGATGACTTCTGCAAGTCTAAAATATTCAGAGAAGAACTGTTTGTTCTTCTTAAAGCCACACAGATTGCATGTATATATCAATATTTGTGTTCTGTGTACTCCATTCATCCACATGACAGTAATTCAAATGACTCTGCAACTGCAGTAATTAGACCAAATACATATGTGAGATACAATATACCGTTGAATCAGTATTTTGACTGAATTAATTTTCTAATATGCTGTAGATTTTCTGGTTGAATGCATAGTCAATATTTGGATGATGAGTGTAGTGTAAGAATCCTTCCAGATAGAAGAAAATAGAATAGAATATTTTGTTGTGTGTAGGCCAGGAAAGTAAAGAAGTGATTTTACATAAAGTTCATTGGTAAGACTAGCCCAGTGGTTTACAGAACTATATTATATATAAGAAATGATTAGGGAATCATTCATTTCCTAAATAAAAGTACAAGAAGTATTTAAACATACCTTTGTAAATCATGACGTTCAAGGGTAAATTTATGGTTACCCTATTTTGCAGTGCAACAACAGGGGCTCAGAAGTAAATTGAAAGGCCTCCCTCAGGAACAACTATGCTAGAGGCTTCCTTGGTGGGAGCTCCCAGTCCAGAGGATAGAAGAGAGGAGGTGTAGTGAGAATGGTCCCAGACCATTCCCTAGCTCTTGCATTGCCAAAGGGTGGCTCACAAGTCACTGCTAGTGTAGCCCTCAAGGTCCAATTCCTTGCCCTCTTGTTGGATGTTGGGGATGCATGTTGATTCCACCTCTGTTCTGATCTAGGCTCAGCACTAGTGCAGGAATGAAGCTTATATGCATGAACCTGCATGACTAAGGTCAGAAACAAGTCTCTGGATATTAAGGTTACCCCTCCAATCGTGCATTCTATCAGTCAATAAGAAGCCAATAAACCAGAAAGTAAATATGATTTGACTGGACTTAGCACCTTCGTCTCCCCATCTGGCTACTATGAATCTGAAGGATATTTTCCTAAGGGAGGAAGTATCCTTTGTCACAAGGCTTGAGTCTTTAAACTGGAGAACGGCTCTTGAGAACATAGAGTGAAGAAAAAAATCCTTCCTCAGAAGAGGACTAGATTAGGTAGCAGAAGAGGTCTTTCCCCATCTCTTATTGCTATGTTCACATAAAGTCCAAGGTAAAGTAATCACAAATAGCACTGGGTTTCAGTATTATTTAGTCTTAGATGAATATTCTTAAAAATTTCTAAAGGGATGCAAGACTATTTCAAAATTTTAAGCTTACATGAAAATGAGAGAAGGTCACGAGCTCAGGATCCCAGCAAATCAGGCCTGCTATTAGGAATTTTTCAATCAAAATTGTTCATCCTTCTTCCCCATCAGTAAGTTAAAACAAAGAGCTACAACTACTTGATACATAAGAAGTTGTTAAACAAGTGGTAAAGCAGCTCACCACATGAAATGTTATGTGGATTGATTCTTAGCTGCCATATCAAGTGTCTATAAACTTGTGAAAGAAAGGTAGCTAAGTGTTCTTTGCCTGTAGCTATATCCAACTGGTAAGGAATCTGGAGAGGTTGGCTGAATGGAGACCTCAGTAAGAATCCTTCATGTGTAAGTTAAAGGCACTGTACTAATCCCTTCTGATTTCCTTTGCTATAGGAAGGAATTTATGGACCAACATGCAGATTCCAATTTGTAATTCAGTTATTATTATCCTCATACTAAATTATACACAGTAATTGCAAAAGTAGATTCTTACAAATGAATCCATTTTCCAGGAACTGACAAGTTAAAGCACTTTGCTTTATAAAATCTTTACTTTATTTTCTTTCCTTTTTTGAAAAAAAGTTGTGGAATTGAAAACTTTAACTTAATTATTTTTCTGCATGAGAATGAAAGGCTTACTGAGGCATGCCTGCAAATGTTTTGTTGAAGTTTTTTTCCCCCCATTTTAACCGGATAGTTAATGCAGGTTTTATAATACTTCCCACTGCTTCCAATCTCAGCTCTTTCTCTTGAGCTATAGTACTACTGAAAAATTAATCCAGCTTCATCTGAAGATATACAGAACTTTCTGAATATAAACTAGCATGCTGGTCTCTGCCAGTGTTTAAGGAACTGGAAAACAAAAGAAAGCCACAGGGATTTTCACATACTCTTTGTTGAATAGATGACCAAAGGTGTAACTACCGGAGTCTGTGCCCTAGGTGGCAACAGGAGTCAGACTGCCTGTGGCAGTGCCTGCAGCTCTGCCTGCAGCAGCAACCACTGCCATTCTTGCACCCCTCTCTAAGTAGAAAACTGGAGCTCATGCCCCAGACACCCTCTCCCATCCCATCCTTACTACTCTACTGGACATGACTTTGGGAGCCTGGCTTTCAAAATGGATTATTGTTTGTACATTTGTTTGTAGGCATGGAGAAAGGTTTCAGTATCTAAAGATTTCAATATTGTTTAAAGTGAGACGCAAATGATGTCATAGGATTTCATTTTACCTCTTTGCTGTGGCTGCTACCTTCAATCCACCAGGGTTTTGGCAATTATAGAAGAAATGAAGTCATCTTTATGGGACTTGTTCAGATTTTATTTATTCATTTGCTTAATAACCAGAGCTGAACAGAATTTTCCCCCCCATCTCATGAAATATTTAGAAATTTAATAAATCTTCCCATTCTGCAAAACAGAAACTCCTTGGGCACATCTACACATTCAGTAATGCGCCATAATTATGGAGCATTAAGTTTAGTACCTGTAATGACAGGTACTAACTTAATGTGCCATAACTGGTGCTCCTGTGCATTAGCACAGATGAACAGTTTTTTAGTGATGTTAATGCACATCTGTGAAGAGGTGAGAAAAGCCCCTTTTAAATCCATAGCTGCCAAGTGAGCCCACTCACCTGCCCCACCAGAGTCAGTGACAACAAGAGACTGGAAGCGGCTATGGGAGACCTGTTTTAATCGGCAGCTGTTCAGTCCGGACTGGACCAGCCCACAGCTGCACTGGTATTTTGGCCCACCACCAAGACTGGAGGGTGGGCAGGACAGACTGCAGAGGAAAGCCCCAATGCTGGAGCATCAGGATGCCAGAGCAGGGGCTCCAGAAGCCAAGGAGAGGGCTGACCCTCAGCCGGGGAGTTCAGAGGGGTTCCTGTAGCCTAAGACACCAGCGCCAAGCCAGCAGTGCCAAGAACGGTGAGGGAAGCTGACTGGAAGCCACGCTGGGAGACAAAATAGCCGCAGGCAAGCCAGCAGCACTCTAATCAGGGTTTTTCATTGTTATTCTTTTTACTTTTACTTTCAATGGGGGCAGCCTATTAAGCCGAGTCCCCACCATTGGGAGGAGGGAGGAGAAGCCAGTGCCAGGCTGGGGCCAGGAGGACACTGTGCAAAAGCTGGGCTCCCTTCCTTGGGAAACAGATAGTTAAGGAAGGGTTGGCAAAGGCCCACCCCTCAGTAGGAATAAACCTCTGCCATGAAGGTGCAGGGGAACCAAGACCAAAGCATCTAGAATCAAGATAATCACCCAAACTTTGAGGTGACATTGACCAGGATTTCTTCTATGTTCTTCTGTGTTGCCAAGAGACTTACATGAGGTCCAGGTCTTTGTTTTGTGCTGTTCTTCATTTTTCTCCTATTTGACAAGCCTTGACAGAACAACTGTCATACCAACATGGCCATCATTTCCTGGAGACAGGCCCAAGACAACCATGGGCCTACAGGGTGAAGAAAAGAAAGAGAACTCCTGCTGAGAGTCCAGGGAGAGGCGGACATATTAACAACTGGGTAGCACTTGGCCACGGTCTAGGGGACATAGGAGCCCCAAGGAAGAATCAGGCCCAGTGCATCCAGATCAACACACAGCAAAGCAAACCACCTCCTGACAAGTAAACCTTCAACATCAGAACATGGCAGGCAGGAATCAGGTGACCATTGCTGAGTGCCTGGACTGGGTGACTCCTCTTCCTCACAGCTCAGTCCAGCTGGCACAGGGCTGCCGGGGCCCATGGCACTATCCTGTACTGCACCGACAGCATTATACTAAATCTACTGCGCATTAGCACAGATTTTGCCCTCTGTGCTAATGCACAGTAGAATTAGTCTTCAGTACATTAAGCATCTTGTGTAGCTGCACCTTTCCTGAAAATAAGAATGAGAGTGATCCCAAAATAAACAGTAGCCCAGCAGGCCAGGAGACTACATGAGCCACAGGGAAATCCGATTCAAGTTGAAATCATAGGCCAGGTACAGACATTACACTTTTACCAGTACAAGTGATCAGAAACCAGCCTATGCCCATAACAGAATGGAAGTTCGGCTCACATAGACTGGTTTAAAAATGGCAGAACCTGATGTAAGATTTGCGTTCCCCACCAAAGGACAAATGTGCATTCAGTTCTCTACTGATCTATGCATCGCTTACAGAAAACCATATAACCTAGATGGATTCTGCATCAGGCTTTTTAAAGTCTGTACTTAGCCATATGATGCAGAAACCTAAACATGGTTCCCAAAACACTTGGTTATTCTCTTTCTCACACTGTTTGGCTTTTTCCAGAAACTCTATTCTGCAACTGAGAACCCCTTTCCAATGGAAGTTCATTGTAATTGATATGTTCCTATAAAGTTCTGGGTCTGATGAACTGGCATTTCCCAACAAGAAGCTACTTTGTAAAAAAAATCCTGACTAGGTCTAGTAAATGTGGCACCATGACTGTACTAGTCACATGACCCCAAACACCACATCATATCCCTACTGGTGCTATGAAAACACTATCTTGGCATGTAAACAATAAAAACTAGAAAGTTACAAAAGCAAATCAAATACTGTAAAGTTATTGAATAGCTGGTCCAAGGAATGTTTAAAATTCACTCTCATTAGAGAAGTGAATGCTGCTAAATAGCTACAGCCTAGGACTTCCACCCATGTTTTCTTGAAACTAGTTCTCGCAGTCTACCTATCACTGCTCGCATTCTTTGTTCTAGATGTTCCTGTATGATGATGAATCTGACAATTCTACTTTTGTTTGTTATACATACTGTAATGTTATGGCAGCTGTAATTCACATGTATACCCCTGACTCAATTTGTGACCTCTAGTAACTTATGCATACCTCTGCCTTAGTTCTCTCTAGCTTTGAAATGGAGATAGCAACATTTTACATTTATAAAGAGCTTTAACAAAAATCATTGGAAACATTGTATAAGTAGCTGGTGGCACTAATGTTGCATGGCTCTACCACAAATAAACCCAATACAAACATACTTCTAAAAAAACCATTATTGCCTGCCTGTGGTTCTTGCTATTTTTCCATCAATGCAGTTAAAACTGAGAGCATTTCTATTTCATATAGTCCAGTGAAAGGTGAATGTAGGAGGACTGCATATTACTAATAGAACATTTGGGCTGGAATGGACTTTAACAATCATCTAATCCAAAGCTTTACATGAATGCAAGATGCACTATTCCTAAACCATCCCAGATAAATGCTTATCACTCTCTTCTTAAAAACCTATAATGAAGGAGATTTTACAATTTCCCTGGGCAGCTTACTCACTGTCCAACTGTTCTGAGTGAGGGAGTTCTTTCTGAGACTTAATGTAAATCTGCTTAGCTGCAGCTTAAACCCATTATCTTTAATAGGAACAGATTTGTTTGGATAGAGAGCATGCTGACATCTGAAAATGAGTAAGCAAAACTGTTATAAAAGTATGCTTACAGCCAATTTGCTGTTGCAGCTACGAAACAAATAGTATGTGACTCCATATCAAGAAACGTCACTATTAAAGGCCTTTGTGAAAAAGTAAAAGCAAGTCTCCATCTCTTTCTCTTTTCACTTCCTTTCCTACCTAAACCTTTATTCTACACATAACCAAAAGCCTGGTGGTTTTACATGAGGTTTTGAAACCTACAGCATTAGCTTTTAGACATTTCCTTTTTTTTTTAAGACAAGGCGGTTTTACATCTGTAGGGTATGAATAACTAATATATGGTCACATCTACACAAGATGCTACTGCACAGTAGCGTTGCTGGGCACTAACTGTGATGCGATGCTACAGCACAGTAGTAATGAACTACTGGGAAGTACATCTTTGCTACTGCCCAGTAGCATTGGAAAAAAAATTGTGCAGGGAGGGTACCATGCAGTCTGTAAGGGGGCTTCCTGTGCCGCCCAGAGTTGCATCACCTCCCAGCTGGAACAGTAGTGTCTCATTGTAATAGATGGCCTGCCACGCCTTCAGTGTTATGGGAGATATGTCTAGACACTACTAGGAGGCAACTGAGAATGGTACAGACTCAAAACGTCTGTGGCTCTTCACAGGGCTCCACCATTCCCATACCCTGCCCTCACCACACCTGATGTTCCAGGCGCTGTTTATTGCCTCTAAGGTTTGTTACCATCTTTGCTTGAAGGATTTTGACTAGGGCCCTTGCCTAAGTGGCTGCATGTCCCATTCTTCTCTGCACGAGTCCCAAGACAGCTACCTCTCTCTCTGGTTCTCCCCTCGTCACCCTCTTGTGACTGGGGTCCTCTCCCTCTTCCTCTACCCCTTCTGGGAAAGTAAGGTCACCTTCTCCTTCTTCTAGGTCCCTGGAGTGGTTCCCTTTACCCCCCAGAATCAGACTCACTGGTCACTCAAGCTTCTTTGTCGGCTCCAATTCTTGGCTGGACCTCATCTGGTAAGTAGCAAGGTCAGAGCTTACCCTTTGGTCCTCTATTCGTTCGCCTTCCCTCACCTGCTCTCTCCTCTTCTCTCCTTATCTCCTCTGCTTTCTTTCTTCTTCCCTCTCTCCCAGGACTCTCCCTTGGCATCCCTTAAATCTCCCTCTCTTCAGCTGGGTCTACCATGGCAGTTACCTATTAGCTGCCTGCCTGACCCATCTGTTCCTTCTTTGCTTGCTGGCATGGTACTTCTTTCTTTCTCTTTGTTCTTTTCCCATGCCAGTCTTTTTTGTCCATGCTTGGATTCTAGCAGCTGGGTCTGCTGTGGCAGCCTTTGATCTGCCAGGGCCCCAGCTGGCTTCTCCACTCATCCGGATTGCATCAAGGTTCGCTGTGGCCCCTCTGGTTCCATGAGGTAAGTTTCTCTCTTTTAGCCCTTCCTAATTCTGCTAGTGGCAGGGTGCTTCAGGCACCCTGTCACACAGTCATTTAGTACTCTGAGTAGTAACAACTGCGTATTCCGCCGCTCATGTAAACGTAGCCTGTATGTAGAAGTTACTCATATTCCTCTTGGCTGTTTATCTACATTTTTTTATTAAAAAAGTCATATGCAAAATAGCTGTGTTACTTCATTTGAGGGCATAGGTTTTGTTTGTTTTTAGGATAAAAGTTAGAAGGAGTGTTATACTGAGTGAAGTTTGAGTAGGACTGTTCCAGTGAAGGGAAATATTCAACATGAGTATGGGTTACAAAATATGGTTCTATAACATTAATACTTATTGCATCTACAACTCACTGTCTTCCATTACTCTGAGTTCTTTTAAAAAAAATCTAATTAAGCATTATTCTTATACAGGGGGGGAACAGAGACACAGAGAAGTAAAAGAGATTTGTACCACATTAACTCTGAGCCAATGGCAGGATCAGGAAAACCCCCACATTCCAGATCTTGCGTCTTTACCACAGGCTTACAGCTACTGTTATGTTACAACCTATATAGCAGAGCATCAAGTCAGTCGAATGCAGTTATCAGACTCAAAAATATTGTGTAAATTGTATGTGCTACAAGTGTGTATTTCAATATGCAGCCTCTGAGTTTTAGACACAATGTAAGCCTTAGTTTTCCTTTGCTCATTTTTTCTTCACCATATACTGTGAAAAATTACTAATACTAACCAACCTCAGAAAGCATTTTAGGTCTATGAGTAAGAAATGTTACAAAAGTACGAAATGTTATTTATAATCACAGCCAAGGATTCTGTCTAGGGGAGTGAGCAAATCAAAATGGAAATTTCTGAGACTGAAGGACAGAATACTTATTTATATTACAGGATTTTTTTTAGAACAACTGGGTTGGGTTCTGCCTTCCTTATGTTCATGCATGGTCCCACTGACTTCTATAGAAGTATTCAATGAGAAAGTGTTTGATTATTGGAACCAATAACCAAGTTCTGTTTCTTGTACCAGTATTGCAACTGTTGAAGGCAATCCTAAAATCAAAGGGTTATAAGGGACCTAAAGGGGTCAAGTCAAGACATCGAGATCTAGTCCAACTCCCTACAGAGGGAGAATTTGGTAAACCAAAATTATCCCAGATAAATGGCTATCCAGACTCTCCTTGATAACCTTCTTAGAGGAAATTCCACAATTTCCCCAGACAGCTCTTTTCATTCAGTATGGAATTTTCTCTGATATTTGCTCCAGGTCCCTTTTGCTATAGTTTATACCCATTGCCTTGTGTTCTGCCATTTCAGGAGGGAGAAGAATTGTATCCATCTTGTTTATGCCAATCTTTCAAATATTTGAAAACTCCTATCATGTTGCTAATTAATCTTCACTTGCCCATGGTAAGCATACCTACTTCTTTCAACTTTTCTTCATATGCCTTTTTTGTCAGCTTGTTTATTATCAGTCACTTGTAGACCCTCTGCAGTTTCTCCACATCTTAAATAATAATACACCTCAGAGGTTTCTAAGTCTAGAAAGCAAATGAGTGCCTCAGCCCCTCCTTAGGAGACAGGCTCTGATTACCACCATCCCCATCCCTATGGATCATGACTTCTGGCTCCTGAGTAATGGGGGCTGATTTTGATCTCTTCCATTCAGTTGATTCATCTAAGGCATTGTCAGCAGTAGTACTCAAGTTGAAAAGATTACAGTGATTGCTTATTTCGTGTGTGTCCTTTGTACTCTGATTTTCCTCCTTCTTTGCTACAAGTATCTTCCTTGTTTTTTTGATTTCTCTGTCATGTCCTTTTTAATTGTTTGATGTGATATGTCTTCTATAGCGATTCATAAGACCTATCTAGGAAGCTATCATTTTCTCTGGTGTCATACAAGGCTAATAGCTGCACTTCCATTTTCTTTCAGTATAGCCACCAAGTTCCATTTCATGCAAACAAGCTCTTTTCTTTCCTTATTGAGGAAAGCAAATATGGCATGTTCCAAGAAGATCATGAAAACAATGGAGTTAAACACTTGGTAATGGACAGAAGAATTTGACAAAATGTTTGCAAAACATTTGGAACACAAAAAGGGCTATGAAAGTGCTGAAGCTAAAATGTTAACTGTCTGCCATGTGAACCAAATTAAACAATGAGTTGACAGACCACACCTCTTTCAAGAATCAGCAGAGTTGTAGCTGCCTGTCAGAATTGAATTTAGCAATAATGTACCAGACACATGGCTCATCCATGTAACTTATGCTGATAACCACTTCAATACTTGAGTTCTAATTTTTATTTAAAATATTTTTTTAAATGTCTAATTAACTCTATCTATAAGGATCTGATCCTGATCTCACAGGGTGCAGTTACACAAGATGCTTTACTGCACAGACTAAATTGCTGCACAGTAAAGCCTCACTGTCTACATGTATGCGGCAACTACAGCACAGTAGACTAATGTACTGCACTGCCAGATAGTCCTGTCAGATACAAGTGGTAAGCAGCAATGCAGTAAATTACTGTCCTTAAACTGACATGCAAACGCTCAGGTCAGGATTAGTTTAATCGGGCCAAATTGAGCCAGAGTACAGTCAGTCACATTAATTTAGGTCACAGTGATTTAGGTCAAGACTTATTCCCATAGGTGGAAGGAGAAAACATTATTTCAGGGGGCTGAGCATGCATGTGCATGCACAGACGTGTGCTCCCTCCCGCCCACCCCCCCATGGGGGAAGGGGAGAGGGGGAGGGGAAGGGCCATGTGTCCCATCGCTGGGCTGCACCATGCATTCTACCCACCCACAGGGGGGGGCACAAATGGTGTTGCACCACTCCTGGGGCAGCTGCAGCAGAGCACAAAGTTCAGCGGCAACCTCCTCCACTCCACGCACAGATCCAGAGGGCGTGTGCCCCTGGGGCCTTCCCCAGGTTGTGCACAGCAGCAGCAGCCCCCCCACCCCCTGGATGAGCCACCCAGTCTCTGATTGTCCCAGCACCTGGCCCAGCCGGGGCCCCATTCACCCCAGACCCTGCCCCTACCTATGCCCCACTCCTTCCCTAACCATGGGCGCACTGATCTGCCTCTGCTCCCTAGCCCTTTCCCCTTTGCAGAGTAGACTGGTACTTGCCTGCCATTCTAGGTAGCCAGTCATCCACATGCTGGGCTGTGAGTCTGGCTGCGTGCGTGCCCCTCCCCACCACTGCTGCAGCCACCCAGAGCCCACGGCAGGGCTACCTTGCAGCCCTACCCGTTGCCCCACATTTGGGGGGGGGGGGCGGAGCCCTGTTAGTCCTGGCCTTCTGCTACCTATGGTTATTCCATTGAAGCCAAAGAAATTGATCTAAAGCCAGTAGAAGTTATATCAGAATCAGGGCCATAGAATTTTTCCTTTTTGTTAAAAGTCTTATGACATCTTATCTGTCCTGGCTGCTTCTAATAAGAGCTTAAGGCTTGTGCAATGACATCATTCCTCAGATTTATACCTTTACTCAACCCTCAGCATAATCCTCAATTGAGCACTTGATGAGGAACAATAGTTTAGTGAAATAAAACTAACTATGATGTATGTTCTGAGCCACCTAGTTGCTGAGAAATTATAAATCAGTCTACTTAGGAGGAAAAATTAATTCTTTAGCAGATGGCATTTTTTTTGTATAAGCAATGCTAATAAACATGAGATCTTAAGAAGTAAAAGGACGGAAATCCTCTTCATCTGTTCCTGCCTTGTAAGAAATAAACCTGTTTGTGTTCTGGGGAGCCTTCTGTTGCTATAAATTTATTATTATTTTGCCCAGTTGAATGGACACATTTAATGCAGTATTGTGTGGACATTTATTACTTCAGGAGTGGGTTTTTTGGGCTACCTAAATTGTCACCTTACAATCTATAATAAATGGAGCCCTTGAGATACCCTAACTCCAGTCAGAAGTCAAGTCTTTGATTATTTCCATACTAAAAGTTATTAGCGAATACACTTTTTCATTAGTTGGAGGAAGGAATCAACATTACCTGGGAGGCCCAATTTAGAGATTTCCAAATGAAATTAAGACAGGGATATAGTCTGGTGACTGAAGTTCCTAGTGTTGAAGTGGAAAATAAATCTGTTTAGATTATGGGAGTTCTGTGTTACTGGCATCATGTAATGTTTTATTCACTTGCATAAATGTAACCTGCTTTTCTTAAAAATGACTCAGTGGTTCACACAGAACAGAATTCACAATGATGTCAAAAGACAACCTCCAAAAGCACTTTCTAATGACTCCTGATAAGATTGAGTTCTGTTTACAAATTAGTCTAAATCAGTGGTAGTAGTGGGCATTTTTGCAAATGCATGCACTGCAGCACCACACGCTTTCAAAAGCCCTAAGCGCTGTGACGCATGTAGTTGTATAAGCAGCGAAATGCATGTCAGCACACGGCAAATGGTGGCAATCTGCTTTTGAACCAAAACACATCAAAGATGTTTTAGTTCAAAAGTGCACCGCCTCCATTTTCTCCACACTGACATGCATTTCACCACTTCTACAACTGCAAGCAACACATTGCAGTGCGCATCAGCTAGCATGCGGAGTAGACTCGATTAATCAACTCGATTAATCGAGTTTGCTCCGATGCACCTGATCTCCAGCTCATTGCAGCATGAAAAAGTACGTGTATAAATGCCCAGTGTGTTTTGCATATGGTTTAGTAATTCCCCCATTAAAAAACCTCTTGTTCATTTGCTTCAGTGAAAACACAGAAGTTAAGGTGGAAATTATAGTACAGTAAAACAAAAAAATCCTAAAATGTACATCTAACATCCTAATAGATAATATTAATTTGAAAATGCTTCACAGAGCTAGATATAAAACCTGATGTAAAACAACACAGGAGGAAAAGAAAAATTAACAATGAGAAAGTAATTTTCTTCTGTGATTTGTCAACACATGGAGGGTGAATGAGGTGAGTTATGTAAAAGGCTCTCCATTTTAGAGCTCTATTTAATATAACTGTATTAGCACTTTAGTCTACAACAGGAACACTGTAAACGACTGGCTCCAAAATTAGAGGTCATAACCCTAAATGGGCCATGACACACATGAGTGGAATCACAGGCCCCACTGAAGCTGAACTGTCACATCATTAGTCCAATCCTGAAGTGGGGCTGTAAGTAGTCATAAGCCAACTGGAAGCTGGGTCACAAGACTGAAAAGCCATTATAAGTGGGTTAGAGTAAGTTATTAGCATTTTGCATTTTAACAGCAGTCTTCATATTGTGCTGTTTCTGTTCTCATTACACTCTTTGTCACAAGCAGGAGATATTGGAATTTTAATGCCTAACAAATTTTGTGAACTATAGTAGACTGCTGCAATGTTGAACCTTTAGACAACCAATGCATTTAGACTGGCTGCCATTTCTAAGCATTTCTCACAGGTGTGACAGACTACAGAAGAAAGAGTGGAATGATGACAGCCAATCAAAATAATACATACAAGGAACAATCTTACAACACATCAATGTAATTCTCAGAGTCCTGGAGACATTCAGATTCTGATCTTCCATCGTTCTGACAACTGAGAATCAAAAGCACAGCTCTCCCACCCCCAAAAAATCATTGCAGCACAAAGAAACTCTTTTACCATATATTCAAAAGTACTGAACTCATGAAACATAGCAGCAGATTGCTAACTTGTTGGATACCCTAACTGAAATTCTGTGCTGGCCTATACCTGGTGCAAACTCATTGAGTCTACAGGTTAGCTGAGCTATAAATCAAACCAGAATTTGGTCCTGTGGCAACTATCTTCCTATAATAATGCAATAACTTAACTGAGCACAACTCAGATCCTCAGGTAGTATAAGGCATTCAAAATAATTACCTTATTTCCTTTAACATAATGGATCCTAAGTCTCTGCACTTCTATTTACAGAGACGAGATTAATTCAAAAATCTACCTTTGATCCAGAAAAAAGTAATTCCTTTAAGTCCATGAATGCTGGGAGAGGTTTGTATAAATCACTGAGTATGCTGTTTTAATGTAAAACAAGACTGATGCTACATGCCTCCCTGCAATACAGTAGCATCAGCCAAAAATACAAAAATGCTAATTTAAAGAGGGGAAAAATAAGACTTTTTAATGCAGTTTCGACCCATCACCTTTTTCCTCTGCAGTCCACAATAGCATGGAATGGGAAACATTTCTTGATTTTATTGTAGATCTTTCCC